>NC_045732.1:55626504-55943820 GCF_009834535.1 Camelus ferus
TGGGGATAATAGAAATCTGCTTTCCATAGCTGCCTTGAAGATTAAATAAGATGATGTATGGAAAGTTTTTAGCACAATGCCTGCACAAAGTAAGCATTCAGTAAAAGTTAGTTATATAAATAGAAATACAGTAACTTTATTATAAATAGTTTACATTTTTAAACAACTCATTCAACTCTCAGATGGTGTGTATATACTTTATGAGGAGTTGATTGTCAATTTTTCAATGACTCGATGACAATGTGCGTAGAGCTACTTCCCTAGATGAATTCAGCCAAATGTGGTTCAGTCATTTTTGTCTGAATTGTCCCAGCAAAACCCAGGGAAGGCCTTTGCTATGTTTTCAATAACACAACACTTACAGTTCTTGCTTTCTTTACTCATCTTTGCAGAAGAAAAATGACAAGAAAAGGCAATGATTGCCTAGTATTTGTGATGCTGCTGGAAGTATAAACACCCTCATGTTTACATTTTCCTCCTGTCAGAGAAAAGTACTTATTTCTCTCCTACCCAAGATGAAGACGGGTATAGTCTCTTTTTTCTCAAGTCAGAGCTGGTTATTTTGCATACAATAGTAAATTTACATTAGCTTTGTATAGTTTTAACATCTCTCAGCAGTGATTTGAAATTGTTATCTCAATGACACCCTTCCTCAGTAAAGTACCCTTATATAAAATATGTAGGATGAAAAAATTTAATAAGGTTTCAAACAGAGATTTAAATTATGTCTTATTATGTAAATATGTAAGTTAAATATGTTTTTATTACATGTATTATATTTTACAATATATTTATTGCAAATGTATAACAAATTCTTTAGAGTTCATAGAAGCAAACATAGCACAATATAAATCTATCATACTTAAAAAACTTTTGTGAGGAAATTAATGCTTAGATAAATAAAAATTGAAATATTTCTTAAGTAATATGAGAAGCCAGCCATCACTAAAAAGATCCAGAAACTGCTAGTAAGCAAAATCATCATTCTCTTAACAAAAAACTTATCTTTAATGCACACCAACATCTTAGAGTCTGCTTCAAAAATTGGTAGTAACAAACATTTATCTAGTTTAACAGCTCCAGGAAAACATGTATGGGCATGTAGGATGAGCCAGACACCATGGTTGGCACTTGAAATAGCACATTGGTTAAGATATACATGATTCCTCACCTGACTGAACTT
This sequence comes from Camelus ferus, assembly GCF_009834535.1. Lineage (NCBI taxonomy): Eukaryota > Metazoa > Chordata > Mammalia > Artiodactyla > Camelidae > Camelus > Camelus ferus. Next base: position 55,627,688 of record NC_045732.1, read on the forward strand.
TTTTTTTAATTGAAGTATAGTCAGTTACAATGTGTCAATTTCTGGTACACAGCATAACACTCTCTGACTGAATATTATTTGAGGAGAGGACCTAATACAAAAGACTGTATTATAAAGCAGCATGTTTTAACTGTTAAGAGAGGCACAACATGATATGAGAATTTGGAAGAGGGAGAGCCCATTTCTGGCTGGGAAAAAGAGAATTAAGGTGTTCTTTGTGGCAGTGAATTGCAGTATAGCCTTAAGGATGGTTCGAGTTTGGATGGGTGGTGATGAGGTTATGTGCTGCAACATATTCTTTGTGAGAAGAATGACATAAGCATTGGCACCAGGGTGGGAATGTATGAGGTTTGAGAGTAGTGGAACGTAATAACCATTTACCAGTGCACAGGCAATATGTCAAAAGTATTGGAGGAAAGGACGAAAGGTAAATCAAAGAAGAAGTTGAATGTCACTGTTAAGAGTTTGGAATTTATCTGGTAGCCAGAGGGATAATAATGAAGATATTTAAATAGTAGCATGAAACTTTAGGAAAAAAATCCCAGTGTACTAGCAAGGTTGGAGGAGGAAGTACTTGAAAGTAGATTAAGAAGTAATTGTTGGGGGGAGGGTATAGCTCAGTGTTAGAGCTCATGCTTAGCATGCACGCACGAGGTCCTGAGTTCAATCCCCAGTACCTCCATTATAAATAAATAAATAAAAATCTAATTATCTCCCCCCACCAAAAGAGAAAAAAAAAGAAAAAAAATTTAAAAAGAGGTTATTGTAATGGTACAAACAACAAATAATGGACAAAAGTTAGGTTGGTAACATTGAGAATGGAAAGGAATGAAAAGGAGAGATATTGCTGAAAAGGGAATTCACAAAACTTAGTGACTAACTGGATAAAGGGGTATAACGGGTACAGAGAAATCAAAGGTGTCTCCCAAGTTGACTCGTTGCATGGAGAAAGCATTAAGAAATATCAGAAGTGAAAAACAAAGAACAGATTTGAAGGAAGTAAGATAATTAATCAGTTTGGGGCATGCTGAGTTTGAGGTGACCATGGGACATCCAAGTGGAGAGTTTTAAGAAAGCTAGAATAAGAATTTGACACAACATTGTAAAATGACTATAACTCAATAAAAAATGTTAAAAAAGAAAAGAAAAAGAAAGAAAAAAAAGAAAAGAAAGCTAGAATAAGATTTGGGGTAATCTGTAAAGTTGTGGTTGTAGAAGCTGTAGAAAGTTGGTGAAATTGCCGCAAGTAAGAGTATACACGTTAGAAATTTAAGCATTTCAAGGCCAAAAGCAAGGACATGAAAAGGAAAAGGAGAATAAGAAAGAGGAGAAACAGATTATTGGAGCATCATGAAAGCCATGGGCTAGGTGTTCAAGAATGATGCCAGTAGTGTAAAAAGCTGCAGCGTCTCAAAGGATAAGGACTTAGAAAATGACTTTGGATTTGGCATTGAGAAGATCCATCATCACCTCTCTTAAAGTAGTATCAGCCAAGTGGTGAGCAGAAAGCAAGTTGCAAAAGGTGAAGGCATGAAAGTTTGGGAAGGAAGAAAGAAACAATTGTAGATTTTCAAAAAGGTTGTGAGAAGTTGGTAATCCCAGGGCAAGCGGGTCTCAAACTTTCGCAGGCATTGGAATCGCCAGGGCTTGTTAAAATGCCATGGCTGGGCCTCACTCCCAGACTTTTCAGAATCAATTCAGTAGGTCTTGGGTAGGACCAAACAATTTGCATGTTTCTCAAGTACTCTGGTGATGCTGATGCTGGTGGTCCAGAGACCACCCACTGATAACCACTGGTTAGGGTCGGAGGAAAGTTTTTATTTGTTGGTTTTAGAAATTCCTAGCCTTGAACATTTTTTAATACTAAAAGGGGAAAGGGCAAGTAGCAAGGGAAATGTTGGAGATGTCAAAGAGAGTGATGGGAATAAAACTGCTAGATGCATGAGTGGAAGGAGGTGAGAGGGGTCCAGAACCTCAGTGACAGGAGTGGAGAAGACTTTTTAAAAATTTTTCTGAGGGATGAAGGAAGAAGTAGAAGAAGAAAAGAGAGAATATGGACAAAGCTTTGTAGGGGAAAAGGGAGGTTGAGGGAGCTCCTTTTGAATAACTTGGTGGAAAAACCGTAGAGAAGTAGGAGGCAGTCTCAGAGGAGCGGGAGGGGACCTGCAGAGGAGAAAAGGGTTGGAGTAGCTGCTGCAGGGAATTCAACGGGGAGTCAACAAAATGAATAAAAAGGATACTAAGTAGCAGTGGGAGTCCAGCTGCAGTTAGAATGGCTTGAATTTGAACAGTTGAAAGCCTAAGATTGAAAAGCGAACAATGATACATTGAGAGACAGAAACGGAATTTAAGGTCTACACATCTCCTCCCCTGGAGCAGTGCAGTTTGGGGTATGATATGTTGAAAGCTGGCAAGTGCTTATACTTTCTCAGGTGCTCTGAGAGTTTCTTTTTATACTTCAGTTCGTACATGTTCATTTTTCCTTTAAGTGTCTGATTTAAACTGTTACCCCTTGAGTTTTTGACCAGTTTTCTTCTCGCTCCAGTGGTCCCCCTTCTCCCTTGGAACTCATCTTCAGTTTAACGTTGAACTGAACGAGGAAAAATAATTTGTTATAGAAGGTCATTTCATAGTCAGTTTCCTAGAAAACCACAAATTCCATTAAGTGGGGTAACCTATAGGGTTTAGCCAGTTAACGTCTCGATTACATGAATGCTTTCATTTCACATTTATTGCCTTGCCCAGTCAATTTCCTTTTATTGTTTGCCTAAAAGTGAACCTTAGAGTGTTTCTCAGAGGTTCTGATTAGAGGCAATTTTAAGGGTTGCAATCTCAGTCTGGCTGAGGGTTTCAAATAATACCATTCATTATTTTGGGGCTTGCTTAAATGCCCATTCTGAAAACCACCTCCTTCAAATGGTTCTGGACATTTTGTAAGCCTGCATATGCCAACTTATTTATTTATTTATTCATTTATTTATTTTTTTACTGAAGTATAGTCAGTTACAATGTGTCAATTTCTGGTGACAGCATAATGTCCCAGTCATACATATACATACATATTTTTGTTTTCATATTCTTTTTCATTGTAGGTTACTACAAGATATTGAATATAGTATTATACAGAAGAAATTTGGTTTTGATCTATTTTATATATAGTAGTTAGTATTTGCAAATCTCAAATATTTATTTTGAATTAATGTAGTACCTGCTTTCACTGACAATGTCAAACAAAGTGGAATGTTTTTGCCTAAAGTCACAAAGGAGCACACTGCCCCTCCAAATTCAGCGTGAATTTGGAGTAAATGTAAATTGCTAATTGAATCCCAGAAGATTTCAGCATTTCAGTGTCTCAGAAGCTACACTTAGGACCCAAATCATTCCACTGGAACCGTGGTATCTAGAACTTCTTGTTCTGCTGAGATATGGTATCTGTTTGTATTAATTTTGTTATTTGCTGGAGTGCCTGGAATTCAAAAACCTTGAGTATTTTCTGACTTTTAGTGCAGTGTGCCTCTCCATAGAGAGTTATCTCCCAAGGGGACTCTATTTACTGCAGTCTTTATGATTTTATATTGCTTCATGCAGTTCCAACTTACAGGGTGTCGACACACAAGGTTTTCTCTGGCCTTGTAGAAACCCAGCCTTATTTAGAAATCTGTTTGGCTTATGGAAGACATTAAAGTCAAAAAGGGCTAAAAACAAACTCTCCATGTGGAAGTTTGATTGTCTCAATCTAAAAGCATAGATATTAAAAGAGTAGAAAGAGCAGTATAGAAATAGAGTAATCAAACTCTCAAGAAAACCCAAGAAGACAACACCTGGCCTCTCAGCTGTAAATGACTAAATCTTTAAATTACAAGTATCCCTTTTGAAAATTACCAAGTTTATTTTCTAGAAGGCTACAGATGGGAGGGGATTCAAATAATGAAGCCAAAGTTCTTTTGTGTTTGTAAAGCTGCCAAGGGGCTTTAACCCTTCAATGATCAATGACCAATTTTAGTCTCTAGTATTCATACTAGAATTTTGAACCTCAATCTCTGGTAATAATTAAACTATTACTACATATCTGATAGATCATATTAAATATATAAGACATATTTAGTTTGAGCCTTTTCTAAAGTTGTCAAAGTACATTTGATTTTCAGTATTACAAATCATGATTGCAGCCGGAATGTTCTACCTTTCCTTTCTATATACAAGAATTTCTTTAATTTGAAATATCAAAACATCTGGGCAATGTCCTACTGCTGAAAACTCCAAATCACTGAGAACAAAAAGGATTTGATCATGTGAGTGCAGCAATACACAAGGAGCAACTTGGCCTTAGAAATTTTAATGCAGTTAGAGGAATTAAAAAAAAATAAACACCAAAACAAAACCAAACCCTTTTCTTTAAAGTCCAATTTTATCTTTCTGGAAATTTCAATCACAGTAAGTTATCAAAGTAAGTTATTTAAACACATAGCTTAATAGACATTTCTGTCAAAATACTTGTTAAACACAATTTGGGATTTATCTTTTAAAAAACCTGGTAAAAACAAACACTTCTATTAGTACATTTCTATTCTTTTTTAAAAACCTCCACTTTTTGTTAAAGCTTTTTCTGCCTCTGCTATCTTTCTCAATTGTTTTTTGTTCCTTATTATCTTCCCACAACAGTAGCAAACTAGCAAAAACAATTTAATGCCTTTTAAAAGTGTTTTGTGGTTACACCCATTGCAGTCTATTATGTTGAGTCCCTTTTCACTATATTCCAAAAACAACTATCATCACAACTTCTTAGCACTTTGACTCCATACAATTAAAAATGGAAACTATGGAGCTAGTCAAAAGGTAGTTCTTACTACTCGGTTGATGAAATGATAAAAGGAGAAAATATGTTGAAGAGAGAGGCAGAAAAATCCAGTTTAAAACACCTGTGTATTATTAAGGGTGGAAAATAAAAGCTCACTTATTCCCCCTCTTTAATACTGCTAACTACAAGGAAAGCTGAATAAAGTTCAGTAAGTTTCTAAAATTATTTACATTCTGAAAGGATATGAGAGATGTTATCTTAGCTATAACGTTGGTAAAGTTTTGTAAGGATATGAAAGCATGGATTTCACTTTATGAATAACAGCCTCTAAAGAACAGGAGCACAGGAAAGGAAATACCTTGATTTCAAAGAATCAAAAGGTCGACAAGGAGTCTTACAACAACTTTACTACAGTGATCTAACCACCATGTCAGGTGTGGAAAAGACCATGCCTTTTCTCTGTAATGTACCTTGCCTAGACATTTTGCTTATTACGAGTTTTTATAGTGCGTTTAGGGGCACCTGACAAGCAGGAAAGGAGGAATCTTGAGCTACTCTTCAGGAGGTCGAGCGCTAATCACTGAACCATCAAAGCCCACCGAGGAGGGAAGAAAATGCAATATTAAAGAGCGCAAGCCCTCGCTCTTATCTCATATTCTGGAATGACTTCTCTTGAGTCATACAGGAACTTTTCCTATCAATTTTAGCCAAGGATGGGACAAGGAAATCCTGAAACTAAGGGATAGGGACACAGAAAGCCGAGTCTGTTCCAGGGCAGTGGCGGAAGTGCTGTAAAATGAGGCGTCCGTCCGCCACCCCCAAACCAAGTCGCCGCCTGTGTCCCAAGTGTACACAGGCTCACTGCGCCTGCTGAATGTCAGTGCGTAGGAGTGGGTGTGCAACCTGCAACTGTGATTTCAGTGCGATATTGGACGCTGGTTCCTCAGTGCGCTAGATTAGGGACAACTTACACCAAGCGCGCTAGGTGGGCTAGAGAAAGGGTAACTGTTTACTTCTGAACTCACTGGACTCTTTCTCTGGGAAGATGGGCGAAGCAATCTCTTAGCCCCCCCGCAGAGTTTCGGCGCAATGTGCAAATCGAATTGGAGCTGCGACTTCCCTTTCCTCTATTGAACCCGGGTGCAGGGTGGCAGCAGGTTGGGGCGAAGCAGTCTGGAATCCCCCTTTGTGTTCCCATCGCGACACTCTCGGGGCACGGAGGGGAGGAGTTCGCATCCTAGGCCACTTTGAGAGCTCTGCGTAATCATTGGACGTTCTCTCCTCAGACAACCAGGCTTGAAGCGGAGGCACCACACCGCCCCCTTCTCGGGCTCCATCCCCGTTCACCGGCTGGCCCTGAACAGCCTCAGGTAGTCGGGAGGCCGGCCAGGGAGTCTCCACCTCCTCGCGGGCGGCAGCCATTCGGCGCGCTCGGGAGCAGAGGGGGTGGGACCCATTGGCTGAGGGGCGCTGCCAGTCTCCGGAGGGGGTGTGTTGGGGGTGGGGTCTCGGGCCGCCGCGGGTCGGGGCCGCTCACTGCTGGGTGGTGCGTGAGCGTGAGCGTGAGCGTGAGCCCAGCTACTGGAGACTTGCGAACAGTTCGGAGCGAGCGAGAGCGCGCCAGAGAGAGCGAGCGAGCGAGAGAGAGTGAGGGAGCGAGTAGGAGGGGACCTAGAGGAGACAGGGCGAGAAGGCGAAGGCCTGAGGACCAACGAATTGAGACCGAATGACCATGGCTGTCTCTGCACCTCCAGTGATCTCTGCAACTTCCAGCGGCGCAGGCGTCCCGGGGGGCTTGTTTCGGGCCGAACCCCTGTACTCGACTCCTGGAGAGCCTCCTCGTCTCACTCCCAATATGATCAACAGTTTCATGGCCAGTAACCACAGCGGCAGCGCCGGGGGTGGAGGGGTCGGTAGTGCCAGCGGAGGCAGCGGCAACACCAACACCAACACCAACGAGTGCAGGATGGTCGACATGCATGGGGTGAAGGTGGCTTCGTTCCTGATGGACGGCCAGGAACTGATCTGCCTGCCGCAAGTCTTTGATCTCTTTCTCAAGCACCTGGTGGGAGGGTTGCATACGGTGTACACCAAGCTGAAGAGACTGGACATATCCCCCGTGGTGTGTACTGTCGAGCAGGTCCGGATACTCCGCGGGCTGGGGGCCATCCAGCCTGGGGTGAACCGCTGCAAACTCATCACCAGGAAAGACTTTGAAACTTTGTTCACCGATTGCACCAATGCCAGGTAAGATATCGTTTCTTAGCTCGCTCTTCCCCCTTTGCCCTCTTCTGCATGTCTCATCATCCTCATCCAACTTTGTCTGTAAAGAGTGAGTCCTAACTAGCTTGCGCTACTCTTCATGCTGTAAGTCGGTGAGGAAAGAGGACTGAAAGGACTCATTAATTGCCTGTCCCTTCTAGTCCGAGCTCAGTGGCAGGGCTTGGGTCTAAGAAAGTCCCGCACAAACTTCAGTTTGCGGTCCTGTACTGAAACTTTCCAGCCTTTCGCCCATATCTTGCATGGCTTTCTGGCTGCTTGTGGTTATTTGTTAATTTCTCTATTTGGTTTTCTTTCCTGCTCTTTTGTGGCCGTACGGGTCGGATAGGGTTTCTGCAGGACACGGACACCAAGGGCTTTCTGGAGGAGAGGGCTGGCTGAGCTGTAAACTGGGCTCCTAAGCTGGCAATCCAGAACACAGCATTTGGGGGATGCAGAGGGTTGGAAGTCTAGAATCCATCCCAGAGGGTGATTCGTTCCCCATCCTGCGTGTTTGTTGTGAGAATGCGTAGAGTGTGTGGTGGTGGTGATGGTGGTGTGTGTTTATGTGTGTGTGTGTGTGTGTGTGTGTGTGAGAGAGAGAGAGAGAGAGAGAGAGAGAGAGAGAGAGAGAGAGAGAGAGAGAGAGAGAGAACGAGAACGAGTGCTCATGCCTGCTGCGCAAAGCTTCCCCGTACACGATACAGGAAAGTCGATGGAGCCTGTTTTTAAAAAAAGATCGACAGATATCACTTTCCTGGGATCGTCCCTTTGGGTCATCTGCAGAGGGCAATGTGGGGCATGAACGCTTGGGCTGGGGGTTGTAGGATAAAAGTTGGTAGGTTTTCTAGAGAGGATGCTTTCAGGTCTTTCCCCCAGGCAAACAGTTGGAAGGATCCCATTCCCCCAAAGAGAGGATTCCTTAAATGATGATAGCCAGCTTCTCTGGTTGTAAGTGTACCTTCTTCATATCACAGCTTAGAAGTACATTATGGAACAATGTCCATTTGCATATGTCCACAAACAAATTGTATCCAGTGTTTCTGAGTTTAAAAAAAAGTAAACTACATTCAAGATGACTTGACTTTTTAAAGACCTGTGAATTAGTCTTCTTAGTGTTTATTCCATCTCCAGTCTGGTAGTATTTGCTAGGAAAGTACTCATTTGGTAGATGTAATTAGCATTTGAACCAAATCACCATCACCAGGTTAAAGGGGCAAAGGGTTTTGTTGTAAAACAGTACTGCTGTGGATCATTTTGCGAAAAACTTCAGCCGAGGTAGACTTTCTCACAATGCAACTTTAAATCCTAAGATATCTGGGTTTATGAACCAAAACCAACTCAGTTGTCATATCTGTTGTAAAATCCAAATTACTGTGTATAGTTGAAGTATACTGGGAACATGTGGACAAACTGTTGCTGACTGCTACAATAAGAATGCTACAGAACTTACAAGGGAACCTTTTGTTTTTCTTTTTCTTTTTCCTTTGAGCAGTGTTCTCCTGTGTTCTAGCAATTAAACAGAAATCTGTTCATGTGAGAACTACCTGATTCATGTCTGGGGCTTATAAACCTGGTTCATTAGATCAGATTTTTTTTTAAAGAAAGATAGATGACCTTAAAACACGAAAGATAATTACTCCCTCAATAAAATAAGCAATTATAGGTTTTAAGAGTAGAAAAGATATTTTGACCACAAAGCACTCTCCTAATACACAAACTCAGAGGGTCAGCAGGGACTTCAGATGAGGGCCATTTATTTGTTGTCATTTGAAAATACTCACATTTAAACAACTGCAGACCTGAAAACCTATCTTCTCTTCTCTTCCTCCTCCTCCCTCTCCTCTTTCCCTTCCCTCTCTCTTTTACAATGCCCCTTCTTAAAAAGAAACAATTATTACACATAGGAAATTCTTCCTTCTTTAATAATTAACATACACATCCTTGAGCAATATCTGACTTTCACTTAACAAAAGATTAGTATTTTAATGTGATTTTGATGCTTTACACTGTAAATAGAAACTTTTCTTTAATTAATTTTTATTAGAACTACTTACTGAAAGAAAAAAATAATAAATTACTTTGTATCCAGAGGCAGGTGTTCTTATACTATTTTTGGACTTTGTTATGCGATGTGTTTTTAGGTTATTTTTATTCAGTTAAGTTTTATTTACTCCTTATCACAGCATTTACAGTGCTAACTTTTGAGAGGGGGCTTAGATTGCTTTTATGTATGTGTGTGTATAAAGGTGATAGAGAAATGTTAAAAATGTAAGAAGAAATATATCTGCAATATGATGCATGTGCCTCCAATTGCATTTTTTCCTTGTGAGTATTTTATTACATGCATTTTCTATAATTGTGTTACAAGTGTTGCAATATATAATTGTAAAAATTTATGAAATATATTCTATGAATTCAATCCATGAATGAAGATGAGGAAAACTACTAGAAACACCACCTATACTGCAATTTCTAGATAGTAAACAAACCCTCACAATTGGTGGGAAAAAATCTCATTAATGGTAAAATAACATTAACAAGTTTTATTGTTGCAAAATGCCCTCATAATCACGTAGTTAAAAATTACAAAATATGACAATACTTATAATGGATTCTTTATGACTTTGGATAATGTTACTTACAGGGATGTGTACCTTAAATCATTCCCAACATCTGAGTGATTTTGTAAAATTGTAAAATTCGTATTGAAATAAACGTTATTTTTATGACTTTTCTATTCCGTGCAAAGAAACATGAGGGATGAAAATAAGAATGAGACCCGAGAGAGACAAGGTAGATGTGACACGGAGCCAGTAAGAGAAGAGAGATTTGGAATATGAGCAGAATGATGCCATGAGAGGCAGTGAAAGATGAATCAGGAGAGATGCCCAGTGAAGGTGAGCGATGTACCAGTGGAGACCTGGCTAAAGAGGATTGTCTTTCAGGATTCAGGACTTCCTAGCACTTTAAGCTAAAAGGGGGAAAAGTGCGAGGAAAAAGTCTATGTTCAATGAGTGGAAACTCTTACATACCATTCTTATTTGAAAAGAGTTCATCTTCATCTCCTGATGGATACATTTCCATAATGTATTGTTGAATGGAAGGGCTTTTTGTAATGGTGTCATTGGCAATTTTCTTTTCCTACATAATAAACATTTCTTCCCCTCTCTGTCAGATAACTGGGGAAGAGTACAAATCCTGACTGAGGGTATTTTAATTTGGAATGCTTCCTATACTTTTCCAGAACACACAAAATGGACCATTTTCAAATTGGTCATTTGCAAAGACCTTAAGGTGTTACCACTAAGTGGCATCTTGATTTGGCTCAGGGCACATTTTTATTAATGTGCACTGAAGGAAAATGAATGAGTAAAATACATACATGATTGTTTCTTTGACAGTACTGAAAGTCAGAAAATAACTCAATCAGTGCCTTAGATTAAGTATTTTTACTTCCTAAATTATCAAAATATTCAAAGTTGTCTTTTCAGAAAAGAAGTTGGAAAATAATACCTACCTCAGCTACTAGAGAATAAAAAGATGAAAACTCTTGACTATTTATTGTTCTGTTAAATAAGTCAAGCTTTACATCACTGCAGTTGCCAAAGGCTATACAAGTATTTTTCCCTGATGCCCTTTGACTTCAGAAATTAATAGTAAGAGAGGTTATTTTGAAGATGATTAAGAAAATGATGAACAAAAGACCAAACCAAATAGGAAAAATTGTCATCCTGTTGTAGATCTTTGTTTTTGCAGATAAAGCACTGTGATTTTTTTCCATTTCTTGTCCAAGAGAACTTGGAGTTTTTAATTTCAGAGCATGCAGGCAGATTCCGAAAACAAATGTCTAAAAATCTCACTTATGCCATGGATTTTCGTTACTAAATTCTTCACAGTTTAATGTGGCAGTAAAATATTAAATTAAAAATTGGTATTCAGTAAATGTGAAAGATCAGCCAACACACTTTAGTTCCTTTTTTATCTACCAATCTATATAAAAGTAACATTGTCAGATTTCATGATGGTGGTTAATTTCATTTGAGGACCAACTGATTAAATGTTATTCAGTCATTTACATGTAGTTAAATGGATGCTTAAAGAAACAAGAATGTATGATTAAGAAAACATTTTAGTGCGTTGGAAGACATGATTTAACATGACTTTTGCAACAGTTTAAAACTACTACTTTCCAATACTAAAAGTAGGATTATTTTAAGCATTCAATGAATTTGGCTTTGTATTCACACTTGATGAATATAGTTCATCATCCACAAAGAATAACAATTTACTTGGAAATTTGACGTTTTTTTCATAGTAAAGTTAGCAAAATCAAAATTTTGAAGAACTTGCATCACTTTCCTGGGCTAATATCTTGTCTGACTTACATTTTCAGAAATGATAAAAAAGGTTTTAGAAATTAATCTGGGCAGTAAATGCAGACATTTTAATTCATGGTATAATGAGGGGATAGTCATATTGTCTATTAAAAGCAGTCACATAATCAACAATGCACTGTCTTTTATTAGAGAATGATGTCAAGATTATAATTAAAGCAATCTAGTCATGTGCCAGCGCACAGAACTTCCAACGTGTACATTCATTTTAAACGCACACTTCCGCAAAACCAACAATTTTTGTGTTACTCTAATATTTTAGCTGGATTTCATATATGCCCCAAACACTCATTATTAGGTGATGGTTATTACAGTAAAGAAATGATGCATGGTATGACAGAGAATATTGTTGGATATTTATGTATGATATTACACTCCATGTGTAGTCCACGAATGCCAATAAATAATTAGGAAGTGATTGTCTTCAGACATAATGTTTCAGATGGTTTCACATAGAAAATCCCTAATACCTGTAGAAAATATCTAGTCTGAATTGTCTGATGCTTTCATAAGTGAACTTATTTTGTCTTAATGAAATCTCGAGATGTTTGAAAAGTGCTTCTAGCAGGCAAATGTAATTGTGAGAAACCCTAATCATAATATACTATGTTTCAGTTAGCAATCTGTATCTCCAGTGGCACTTTATCTGATGCATTTCAAGAAACAAATGATTTAGATTTATCCATTCCATACATTTCAAATATATATTAAAACTGCTCTAATTGACAAAAAAGACTGAAAATCTATATTTTTGGAGAAAGGAAATCAAACCTTTCCCCAAAAGCAAAACAATTAGGTATTAATGAAATTCTTGTTGCATATTCAAAAGGTCTTTGGTAGCATTTTTTTCCTCCTTTTCTTTCCTTTCACCATCTCAACCTGCAAAACTCTTCACTGTCACTTCAGATCACACAATTCTAAAAAGATAAAACAACATTTAAACACATTTGCTTTGGAAGGGAAATTGAGCATTTGCACCCAATAAGCCTGATTGTGGAACTGCATGCAAATTGTGTTTTGATTTATCTCTTTTACACTTTTTTCCATTTGAATTGATCTTGCATTAATTTCACCAAGCGGCTCTGTGAGGCTGCAGATGTTGCCCTGTGTTTAATAAATCAATGAGACAGATCTGAATGAATCACTTCAGATGGATTCTCTGCTCGGTTTGATGTCTAGATGTTATTCTTAGCTTGTTATCATGACAGATGCATTAATGTTCCCATACACTGCCAGCAATGTCAAAGAAATTGAAGCTTTTAAAGTGGCGGCATCCCTTTTTCCATTTTCTGCTAAAACGACTAAATTTATTATATTTTTATTTAGGAATCAGAGAAAAATACCAAACCAATCATAAGTTTCTTCATGGGAAAGATCCTTAATTTTCGTGCTATATTAACTCTTCCAAAATGGTGGAAATCGATATATGAAAACCTAAATATAATGTAGCTGCTTAATAGTGCCTCACATTAATATTTAATCTTGGTAGGAAAAATGAGAATAAGTAATATTTGATTGGGACACATTGAAAGTGTCACTATAAATAGAATAATGCTGTATCCAAATTGATTACAGAAGGGTGTTAGTTTTTAAATCCTTACTAATAAGCTTCTTGTTGGCTTAATGCAGCTGCAATGTACTCTTACCAAGGGATTTAGAACTCCTTCAGGATTTAATATTTCTTTTTAGTACGAAGGAGACAGTCTGTCCATTGTGTGTACTCATCATTTCCTCACTCTGCGATTCTGAAAATAGTAGAAAAGTTTATTTCAATTCAGTGTATTTCAGCCATTTCTATTTTGGGTAATTATTCGTAAATCACAAATCAATCAGTAGCAATAAATGCCACTTTTATAATTTAATTTCTTAGATTATAGAAAAGCATACGCACAGCAAAAGGAACTCTGTTATAACTCTAGTGAAATTTAGTACCTACCTGCATTAAATATCATCAGTATCAATACTTTATGTCCTTTAACCCATGGCATCATTGCCTTAGTTTTAGGAGAGAAACAATTCTATCAATTGTTGCAAAGTATTTTGAGTTTAGTGTTGTCAGTGTTAGAACTTTTTAGTTAATTTCTGATGCTTGAAAATCCAAATTGAAGAAGGATATTTAGTTTTTCTCTTGTTCAACTTTCTGAAGAATATATATATAAAAAAAACAGCTTTCAGAGGTAGTTCCTCTTTGCAGGTCTTTACAGTATTCTCTCATCATAATTTTATTGTTAACTTTATTAGAATAGGAAAAACAGGAAACATGGTTAACTGATACTCTTGAGGTCTCAAATTCTTCAGGAAAATTTTTATCTCCAGTGTTAGGCTAATCTTGGAAGCTTAGGGTACATGCTATGATCTACAGTATAGTTTAAAGAGAAGTTTATAATGAAGTTCAGTAAGTTATGGACAAATTTGTTGCATAAAAGAAAACATTGGATTTGTAATAATAATTTCTAAGGGTCATTTTTAACTTCAGTAATATTCATTGTAAAACTTCATTAAGCCTGATATCACGTACATTTTAGGCACCTAATTCACATGTGTTAATTAAGTACAGTCATGGACACACACACACATTTATTCCTCTCATCAGAATTCTTTGCACAAATTGCTGTGCCTTAAAAAAAGCTAAGAAGTAGTTACATAAGATATACAGATATTAGAAAGACCCTAATTCTCAAATTTTAATTCCATTATAAAACCATTTGTAATCATGCCATAAAATTTTCACAAATATATGTATATATGTATATAAAGCTATCAAAATCTATTATATGAAATTAGAATGTTTAAATGAAATAGATCTGTAAAGATAGCATGACTTGATAGTTTCTTTTCAGTGAAAACCCACAGGAGAAGTTCTCATATTACAAATAAGCAAGAATTAATAAAGAAAACAAGCCTACTACCGTAAAATGATTCTCAGCTATTTAGATTTATACTACTTGATATCAGCACTAACCCTGGTGGCAGCTGACTTTTGATCTTTTTTCAAAGAGTGAATGCGTGTTGATCACAAATGAGTTGGTGTAAGAAGAGGGTTTTCCTCCCTTCTATCTATAGTTTGTGAATGGAAAGACAAATACTTCAGTATAACTATTTACTTTTTTCCTGGATAATCTCAAAAGCCATCCGACTGCAACACAAATTTGCAGAAAGTATCCCCCTCATCCGTTTAAAGGAATAGCTTAGTTCTTTCAGGTGTAATTAATTTTGAAGAGTAACATTTCCTTTCATCTAGGACCCCTGAGGTTGAAACTACTCATATGCATGTATTACACTGACCCATTACAATTATTTAGTTTATTAGAGCAAATTGTGGTGAAAATTTTGTAATTATACTACTGGAAAAAATATATAGTACAGGAAAGTTTAAAAAATAATGAACCACAGTATTTTTATTGCTATATAACCTTTTTATTTTTAAACTAGTTGACTGCTTAATAGTGTATAATGTAGGACGTATGTTAAGGTATAAAACATTCAATTGCAATTGTGTCCAACGATCTTACCAGGTTGCTGGCAACTGCTAGCTGGTAACAGCATTTAGGCTACATTTAGTCTATTTGCTATTTATGTGATGGGTTAAAAAGAAAAAAGTAATATTGATCTGTCTCCGGATTAAAGTTTGAAATGGGCAACAGCCTGAACACAAAAGGCTTTTTTTTTTTATGATTTCTCAGCTTGCCATTGATCTCCTAGTTTTATTGCATTCATTATTTATTAAAAGAATTTGCAAGCTAAACATAACGTTAAGCTAGTTTGCACACAGGGACCGCACTTAGGAAATTGAATGGAAATTGCATTAGAGATGAACATCTGTGCTATTTTTCCACTCATGTGTTTATGGGTTTGTGTAAAAAGGTGTATTGGATTAACAGTTATAACCATTATAGCTTACAGCAATATGTTAGATTCTGAGCTTTCAGTTATTTTGGAAGAAGTCTGTCTCTCACTTGTTTGTCTAAGAAGCATAGTAATATCGTCACCAACAATATTTTGATGAATTTATTTTGTTACATTTGTTAATGTGTTATCTACATTGTGCATCAGTTGTGAGATACCCGGCTATATTGAAGTAAAAAAAATTTTAAATGCATACTTAATTATCATATAAGACTATGCTATCTCTTAATGGCTTTTGATAGTAGGGTATATCAGTGTGATTTACATAATATCAATTTTAAGAATGTTGAGATTAATGCCATATTACAGCACACCAAATTCATGGAAATGATATCAAATTTTTAATGTGACTATCCATAAAATGTTATTATATATGTATGTTAGACCTTGATACTTCTGAAAGGATAATAAACATTCAGACACTGAAGACTTGCTCTATATAACACAACAGACAATAGGGTGGGATGCTTTATGATATGGCTCCCCTCCTGAGTTCAATCCAAGGAAGTTTAATTACAAAAATTCCCAAGGAGCTCACCTGAAATAGTTCTCCAGAGGGTATAAGTTAGCCCCTAGTGAATACCCTTTTTGCAATATTATCTTTAATCTGTAGACATTTGGAAAACTCCTATCTACTTCATTATTGAAATTTAAATAAATAAAACAAAAACCTCACAATAATTTTGGTCTCTCATGATTAGATGTGTCATAACAGTGTCTGTATGTGTGTATCTGTGTGTGCTTGCGTGTATGTGTCTGTGTGAGTGTGTGTGTCTGTGTGTGTGTGTGTGTAGAGTGTACTCTGGGGTGCCAGGCAATATTCTAGGTGCTGTGAAGAGAGTGAACAAAAGAGTGAATTATTGAGATATAAGATGCAATAGTTTTGTTTTTTGAATCTAGAGAATTACTTATATCATAACTAAAATACACATTAAGAGGAGCTTGGAATAAAATATTTCCACTTAAGAATGGCTGTAGTTAATTAACCTTAGTATTGTTTCCCTGACATATATTTGTTGCAAGGGATATGCATCCTTAAAAATTCATAAAATTAGTCATTCTATGAGACATATGTTTTTGTAGTAGAATTTGCAACTGTGGATTAGAAAAACATTTTTTTTCCTCATGTAAGAAAGCTGACTTTTCATTTATGTTAGACTTTTAAATAGATCCTCAAGCTTAGAGTTTGAAATGTTCTGCATGTCGTCCTATACAAAATTAGGTGCCAAAAATTAAAAGAGATGAGAAAAATGTTATTTGTTTTTATTTGTTCAGAATACCTTGACCCTTACATGTATTATATTTAAAGGTAAATAACTCTGGAAAATAAGATTACTTGCAAACATGTATAATTAAATGTTTATTGTTAATGTTAAGCTTGCTGCTTTGAAAATAGCCTGTGAACTGATAAACTTCTAAATTTATTTTGTAAAAGAAACTTTATGGGCGCCCTCTAGGTTTTTATCTGAGGAAGACAAAAGGGGAATTCATTCATAGAAATTTTCTGCATAGTACATTTTATGCATAGTACATAATTTGGGGGTCCAATTTTATAAGCCAATTATAAATTCAGTTTGCACGCACACATATACATGTGTGTATGTATATATAATACATATATATTTTCAGTTCAACTAATTTTTCACTTCATTTCAACAAATATTTAATAAGTTCCTGCTGTCAGTCTGTATAAGGCTACTTATGAAGGGGAAAGTGGTGATCTTAAAAACTATCCAAATTCTTCTTTGTCTCATCTCCAGATTACCTAGGTAGAGTTTTACTGTTATGTGGTTAACTCTTAGCTAACCTACGTTAATGCAGAGAACAGTAAATGATGTATACAGTTCAAAGTTGTGGAAAATGAAAATAACATTAAATAGGCTTTGCAGTACATCATACAATGTTTATGGTACATTTACCTGTCTAAATATATTTTGCTTATTCTGCTAGTAAATTGTATTTACATTTTACAAGTATTCACTGTTGGGAAGGAGAGATAGCCCAGAAACATGCTAAGGTTGAATTGAAGCTGAAATTAAATGCTTTGTGCAGAAAACATGTGAAGTGAACAGAGCATAAGCAGACATAGAGCTTATACATCCTAGCTAACAGCTGTGTACTGGCTCATGTTAGTTAGTGCTTAACTAAATTAGTATATTTTGCTTGAATTCATTCTTCTGTTGTCTATGGAAAGATTTATCCGCTTAATGGACACAGTACTCATTACAGCTGTTAGCAGATCAAAACCTGGCAAACTACGTGAGTCCAGTTGTTGACTTTAACATGCTTTCCTGTGCTTAGGACCCATGAATAACCATCTTCCAGAAGTTAAATAAACATCTGTTGACACCAGAGGAATCATGGCCTTTGGGGTTAAAACACATTATAGGAGTATAGCACTAAATCAGATTTTTGTGAAGTATTTCTGCTCTAGGATTGGAATAATTATTCGATATTGAATTCCTAGTTTCCCCAAATGGAACATTATAGTCTTCATGCTGATCATGTCCTGCAAGAGTGGTCATTTTGATGATGGTCACATGCTGAACATCGTGATCTCTGAAGAGAGTAGTTCCTTTCTTACATTTGCAGTTGTTTTGGGTTGCTCCTTGTCATACTAGAAGACTGACAGATTTTTGTTATTTTAGGGACATGTTCTTTTTCGTGAGGTTGTATGGTATTTATCTAATCCCTAGTCTGCCAGAGTCGAAAGCTTTTCTTATTCTTTGCAGTTTAGTCCCATAGAATTGAATGACTGCTCATTGTGTCCCCCCTCCCAGGAGGAATTTCAGTTTTTAAATGTAAATACAACTCAAGAAATTTCTCTTTTTAGATCTTTTTCTGTATTAGTGGGAAAAATGTAAAAGTGCCTATCCAAGAAAGGGCAATGGAGCTCAATAATTGAAAGTTTTCTGTCCAGTTAGGAAGGCTCTTGATTTTAAAGGTGGGAGGACTGTAATTTGGGTCATGTTAGCATAGATGTAGTTCCATTTAGGCGTGGACAAAGAAAGGAAGCTGAAGAAGGGGGAAGAAAACTTGATGAGAAAATATTTCTCATGGCAATATTGAATGGACCAGAACCTAGCTGATACGTATGAGGTAGGCAGTGCAGTGTGGACTGATGAAGGCCTTTCCATGGAGCTCTTCAATGAATTTTCTCTTTTAATTGCATTCATTTTATCTTAGTTTAAGCAGATTCTTGATCAGAAACAGAAAACATAAAAAAATATTAGCTGTAAGGAAAAACCAAAACACTAAAGGCAAAATGTGGCAATGTTACTCCACTTGAGGTGAGCTGATGCCATTTGAAACCATAACAGAACATGTGAATATGTGTTGTCACTAAAATAATATTTCTTTACTACACTAGTAAATGTTATATTAATTTCTAAAATATTTTATACAGTGTCCATTTACATTTCTTCAGTAAGTGTCCTAACTATTACTGCTCTGTTAGCCTGATTCTAGCTTGCTATAAGCACATTTTTGAAACACATGTTGAGTATGAATTTTTTAAGAAAGGTTACAGTTTGCCTTTAGGTATGTGTGTGAAGTTTTTATTGTATTCAATAGTAACTAAGTTTGCATTTTAGGGAGTAATTTGAACCACTGCATTCAAGATTGTTTAATGAACATTAAAATTTGAATTAAAGAACATCAAAGTGACATTTTTGTCATTTTTGTATTTAATAAGAGTAGTAAAGTTTAAATATTTCCTTCATGCCTTCTGCCTGAAAATATATCTGGAAGTTTAAAATTACTGGCTAGGTGTAACAGTAAAAACCTTTACACGTATATACTGGTTTATAGTTTATATAGTGCTTTCACATACGTTAGCTCATTGAATCAGATCCTTAGATAGTCTATTTTTTGAATTTTGTTGTGAAATTACCAAATTTCTAATAAACAGATGGCTGATCACTTTACAACATGGTACTTCTGGGGATCACTTAATCTCATTTAGACTTTTTTTCACTCAGTGCTAAATCAGCATCATCCATGGTTATAATGAAACTTAGCCTGCTTCTAGGGAATAATAGTACCTTATGTTTGTGCAGAAGTTCACAGGCTGCAAAGCTTGCTCATACACTATCTGCATTTATCCTCACAGCAACTACAAAGCCTGTCATCTGACTGGGAATTTAAGAGAGAAAATTGAAATGTAGGCAAGTAAAATGAATTGCTTAAGGCCATATAGTCTAGAAAAGGCAGAGACAGTCCTTGAATCTAACCTTCTGTTTTATCTTCTCTGGTACATTATGCTCTCTATGTAGTCTCTGAAGTGCTAAGTCTTTTTTTAAGTTTTAAAAAAATTTTTTTTGGGGGGGAGGTAATTAGTTTTACTTGTGTATTTATTTATTTAATTTTAATTTTTTCAACAGAGGTACTGGGGATTGAACCCAGGAACTCGTGCATGCTAAGCACTCACTCTAGCACTGAGCTATACCTTCCGCCTCGAAGTGCCAAGTCTTGATAGACAGACTTGAGCAAACAAGTTGTTAGGTGGTGGATTGTCTCAGATATTCAGGAAATTATGGAAAAACTAATTGTGGGAAATCAACAAACCAGGGGGTAAAAATAAGAACTATACAGGAGCTTTCCTAGGCTGTCTTGATGATGTCTTCAGAAATATAGTAACTGAACTCCCTTGGTGGAGACTGAATTCTGTATGCATGTACAGAAAGGTTTTGGGAACCAACAAAAACAGCATTTTGAATGGAAAAGTGAAAGGGATAATAATTCAAGAAAGTGTGTCAAGATGGCAGTAGTTCATCAAAGCATAATAATGAAAGAATTTATGAAACTGGGGATCTAGTTACTAAAAAATATGAATTGTCTCTTGTGTCCAAAATACTATGCTAGCATCTGTGGGTAACTTCAGAGAGCTTTAAATCTTATTGTAGAGACAAGGCATAAACACATAAAAAAGATTACTAGTTGTTCATTCATTCATCAAATAGCTATTGAGTGTCTCCTCTGTGTCAGGCACTCTTCTAGGTGCTTGGGATCTATTTGTTAAAAATAAACAAAGATCCCTACCCTTGAAAAGGGGTTTATATTCTAGGGTACAGTAGTGTGGCTAGAGGAAGACAATAAACAGTATACATAATAAAGAAGTCAGTTTTACTGTATGTTAGAAGGTGGTAAGTGCTATGGAAAATATAGAGCAAGTAGAAAGGCAAGTAAAGTTATGGGGGGGTGGGATTGGAGTTGGTTACAGTTTTAAATAGAATGGGTACTATAGGCCTCGATGAGAATGTGAGCCTTGTTCACAAACTTGAAAGAGAGGGGATTTAGCCAAGCCAAATCTGGGGAAAGTGTCTCAGGCTGAGAAAACAGTTTTGATACAGGAAAAAAAATGGGACACGAGAGGATGGCCACGTCCCAGATCTTGGTTGAGTCTCTGAGATGTGCCCCACAAAGTGCAGGTCCATGGCTTCCCACAGGAAAGAATTCAAGAGGGAGCCACAGTTGAGTAAAGGTAGATTTATTCAGAGAGATACATACTCCATAGACAAGAGTGTGGGCCATCTCAGAAGGCCAGAGAAAGGCCTAGGAGATACACACTCCATAGACAGAATGCAGCCATCTTACTCAGAAGGGAGAGCAGTGACCTCAGAGCATAGGGTTGGCTAGGAAAGTGAGATTGGCCACGAGGTGTGGGGGTTGTTAGTTTTTATGGGCTCGGTAACTTCCTATAGCTAACAAGTGGGAGGGTTATTCCAACTCCTTTGTGGAAGGGGCTGGGATTCTCAGGAACTGGGCCATCACCCACTTTTTGACCTTTTATGGTTAGCCTTGAAACTGTCCTGGCACCTGTGGGAGTACCATTTAGCATGCTATTGTATTTCAAAGAGCATATATTGAAGCTCAAGGTCCACTGGGATTTGAATCTTCCACCATCTTGGTGCTAACTGCTGTGTCGTTCTTTTAATAGCTGTGCCCTCCCTGCTTCCCTCCTGTCTCAGTTTGACCAAAAGCCCTAAAGCAGGAGCATGCCTAGTAGTTGGAGGAACAGTGGGGAGGCTAGTTTGGCTGGAGTGGAGTGAGTGAGGGGAAGAGTAGTAAGAGCGAGATCATCATGGTCGTGTCTGCGGGGTGGGTCATATAAGGCCTTTGAGGCCATTTTGAGGACTTTGACTTGTACTCTGCATGAAATGGGGAGACGCAGAGTTTTGAGCAAGGCTATTACAGGTTTGCCTTAGGTTTCTAAAGGATCAATCTGGCTGCTATGTTGAGAAGAGGCAGAGTAGACCAAGGGTAGAAGCAGTTAGGATGCTACTGCAGTGAACAAGGAGAGTGATGGTGGTGACTAAGACCACTGTGGTACACTAGAGGTGGTAAGAATTGGTTGGATTCTGGATAAGTTTTGAAAATAAAACCAGTAGAACTTCTGGTTGGATGAGACGCTGAGAGTGAGAGAAAGAAGAGTCACAGAAACCCTCAAGATTTTGGTCTGTGCAACTGGGAGGATGATTTTTCCATCCTTTGAGAAGGGGAAGGCCGTAGGTAGAGCAGGTTTGGGGAGAAAGTTCAGGGGTTTGGTGTTCTACATGTTAGTGTTGAGATATATTTTAGCCTTTTCATCAGATAGGTAGAGTAGTCATTGGATATATATACAAGTCTGGTGTTTGGGAGTAATATCTGAACAGGAAATATGCATTTTGGACAGGAGTGACTGTAAATAGAAAAAAGGAGGTCTCAAGGACTGAGTACTGGGTCTCACTGACATAAACAGATTAGGGAGAAGGGGAGGAATTAACAAAAGCCTGAGAAGGAGCAGTGAAGTAGGAGGAAAATCAAGAGAGAAGGGTGTCCTGAAAGCTAAGCAAGGAAAATGTATCCGAAAGGAAGGAATGAGCAAGCATATCAAATGCCAAAAGTATCACATAAGCTAAAAAACATGAGGACTGAAAATTGGCCATTGAATGTGGCAACAGAAGCCATTGGTGACCTCGTTGAGAGCAGTTTTGGTGGAATAATAGCAATGAAAATCTTAGTGACGTACTTAAGAGAGACTAGGAGGAGAGGAATTGGAGACCAACTGTAGACAACTCTTTCTAGGGATTTGCTGCAAAGATTGCAAACAACTGGAGGTGGGTGGGAGTCACTTAAGGGTAGCGAGGAATGGATCAAGAGGTTATTATATTTTATTAAGATAGAAGAAATAACAGCATGTGCTGTTAGGAATAATCCAGTAGAATTTTTTTAATTGATGTTACAGGGAAGAGAAAGGTGTATTGCTGAAGAGATATTCTTGAATAGGAGAGAATGGATAAAATCTAGTACACAAGCAGAGGCATTGGCTTTAGGTAGCAGCAGGGTTGGTGCATTTATATTAACAGGTAGGAAGCCTGAGTATATGGGTGGAGATTCTGGTTGATCTTGTATTGGGACTCCATGGAAGTCCTCTTCTGGTTGTTTCCATTTTCTCAGCAAAGTGGGAAACAAGTTATTAATTAAGAATGAGGATTGGAATTTCTGGAGATTTGAGAAGGAGAAAGTGTAAAATAGTCATCTATATGAGTAGGAAAGTATTTAAGTTTAGTATGATTGCCAGGCAACATTAAATGCCCATTGATGGGTTTGATCATAAATTCAAAATGGTCAGTATGGTTGTGTGTTTTAAGTTCACCATGTCGATCTGCATCAGTACGGGTGCAAAGTGGGCAAGTAATTGGATTTAAGAATTGTGGTTTCGCTAAGTGGTATGACTATAGCAAAGCCAGAGGGTACAAGAGAGTTGAGGGATTTATGCAAAAAAGTGAGTATAATGAATTAAACTGGTAAGGAAAAAAGGATCTCAAGGAAGTGAGAGACAGTGAAAAGATGGTAGTATCAATGAATTGGAGATTCCAAGAACGGGTCAAAGCATTTTTGGAGTTGGAGTATTAGAAGGAGTGAACCAGAAAGTAGTGATGCTTAGAGGGTAGAATGCTTGAAACTAAAAATATGGAAGCGTTGCAATTATTGGTAATGAGAAGGTTTAGGGTATGAGCACGAGCATGAGTGGCAGAAGTAAAGACAACAAGATCTTTGGAGCAGAGGAGGTCAACCAACTGAAAGTCACCAAAAATTGATGCATTGTAACTGACTATACTTCAAGAAACAAACAAACAAACAAAAAAAAGCCTTTCAGTTAGAGTGCTGGTCATATCATCCATATGTACATTGTTCATGGAAATTGCTAAGGATTAAGAGAGGAGTCTTGATGTATTTCAAATTTTGTAGTACTTTTTATGGTAATGTTATTAGAGTTTGCATTGTTAAAAAAAACTATTGTAACTTAATTTCTAAAATTTTAAAATTACCGTTATTGGAATTAAGAACTCAGGGAACTCAGCTTGACCAAAGATATTGTTTAAAAAGTAATCCACATTCAGTATATTATGAAGATTCAAATATTAATAATTCCTGTCTTGCCATGGCATGTTCAGTTCAGCTGTCTTGAAGACTATGGTGAAAAAGAATATTTTCTGAATAATTGAAATAATGTTTGGTTTGTTTCATCTCTTATTAACATTATTTTATAATAGATGGTGTACTTCATTTTACTATTAACTGTTTTTATACCAGAAACATTATTGGTCCCAGGATGTGTGTTGATCTTATTAGTATGTCATATACTCATGAAGAGTACATGAAGTTCCTACTTTCATTTCAGCACATTGATATTTAATAAACATAGTACTACAAATCTGCTTGGCACAATCCAGAACTAAGAAGTAGTCATGGTTCTTTACTTATAGATGGTTCACAATGCATTCAAAGTGACAGAAACCCAATTCATATATATATTTAACACCTGCTGTTCTCTGATTCCTGCATTATTAGCCTCACATGGAATCTACTTAAACAGCAACTGCTGTAGTCACTACTTCTGGCTACTCTTTGACTACCCTTGGGATTTCTGTGACCTTGGAAGGTTGGTGATGACGAAACACTTAAGCATTAAATCAGGTTCTCATGGGACACCATTGCAGGGCAAAGCTAAGAAGCTGATGATCTCAATCTTATTTCCTTGCTAATTACCTAGGAAACGAATTTTCTCTGGTGGGGCCTGCCCAGCCATTCACCTGGCATTTTAATAGAGTGGTTGGGAAGAAGGGTTTGGTCAGCATTTGCAAACTAATAGATTCTGTCACTGATTCTGAGTGAGTTTTAATTTCTACAGCTGGAGAATAGCAAGGAAAGCCAGATGTAGTAACATCTGCTATTAAGACTCTTATTTAGGGGGAAAAGGCATTTCCATTGTTAAAATTTGATTCTAGCTCTGTTGGGTTGATTAAAAAAAACAACCTTGTTTCCCTTCTTTACATAGCACTGAAAAGAGACATGTGCATACACTAGACACTGGGTTTTCTCAATCAGGATAGGCTGTGCAAAGTGTTGTAGAAAGATTTTTTTAGGCACTATGACCCTAATATCTATTCCACAAAAGCGAAGTAAAGGAACAAGTGATTACTCATCCTGCCTGATATGTCAAATCTGATGAGATTAGAACTTCAAATGAGTATTTTATTCCAACATGAATCGTTGGCAGATTTGTTAAAACTGAATGGAAATGCACTGATGTAAACTGCTTAAGAAAACTGAGATCAGAAAACATTATGGTTGAGATTCCTTTCCAGGAAGCATTGCTTCTATACTCAAGGTCTTGTTGAAAACAACCATCTTTAAAGATCTAGCTGAAGTCTCACATCCTCTATGAGGACTTCTCTTATCATCTGCAGTGATCTCTGGCTTCTTTGAACTTTTATCTGCAGAGAGCCTTTCTTCTCCTTCTCCTCCTCCTTGTCTTCATTTCATAAATTAAGTTTTAAGCTGTATATGCCTTCTCTCCCTGCAAACTTGCTTCTAAATTCCTCAATTTCCAGAACAGTCTGATAGGTTGTTTTATCACTCACAGTGTCTGATACAGTACCTGGATGTAAGTACTCATGACGATTTCAATGTGTTACTTTGCCACTGTAACTCTGATTTGTTATAATGAAATGTATTTACTTAGGGGAATGTTCCTATTTTAAGGAAATTTATTGTTATACCTAAGGGGTGTATTATTCTGATTCTGATTGACAGCACGTCTGGAACAACGAAAGCCTAGGGAATTACTATTCTGCCTCAGCCACATGTGTTCTGATCTTAACACTCTAGATGTATGACCATCTAAACCTCAGTTTGTGCATCTAAAAATGGGGATATTATTAGTTCCATAACTTGTGGGGTTGTTAAGAAGATTAACTGAGATTGTGTACATAAAGTGCCCAGCATGTAATAAGAGCTCAGTAAATGGTAGCTCGTATTACTGAAAGTGGTATCAGACTAATATGTGTGAGCACACATGTACATACAGTCAGAACACAAGAAAAAGAGCAAATCTCCAAATAAAATGAACCCATTTTCAGCATATTTTGCTACTAGTACTAAATTAATTGGTTGACTGGGAATGACACTGTATGCTCTTCATTTTCTAGGAAATTCTTGTCTGTTGACTTTCTAGGCTGATATGGCAGGTGGTAGGCCATTTATTACTAGTTCTATTTTGGTGGAAAATTCAGCCTTGTGTGTCATTTAGAGTTTGTGACACATGTACCCTCCCAAGGCTTAATGAGTTGTCTGCAGATGGGCTGTTATTTATTACAGTCATGTAGAATAAAATTGATTGTCTTCTAAAATTAATTTTTCATTTGCCTCCAGCCTTGCTTTAATAGAGGACACACAGTTGCCTGTTTGCAGAAATACTGTTTAATCACATTAATATCTCAGCCCCCCAGGCTGAAGAAGATAATTGTACAAACGAACAGCAAAATCTGTATCTTTAACTTCTTTTTATGATTAAATTATGCAAATGACTTATCTCCTGCCCTTCCAAGCACTAATCATCTAATTAGGAATGATGTGTTAAAGGGATGGTTTTGAATCAGGAGAGGGATGAATGCAGGAAGCAGAAAATGGGAGCTGACAAAGAAACCACTGAAGGTACAGTAATGTGTACTAGATGAATCTAAGCTACATATTTGGTATCCAAAGAGATGGGAAGGCTCAGATACACTATCTGTGGACCTGACATGTGTCATCTTTTGGCAGGAAATATAGTTTCTTAGCTCTGATGACATCTTTTTGAAATGAACTTCAAATTCTTAGTAAGGCAAGTGTTAAGTTTCCTGTGTCCTGGAATAGTCAAGAGACCTCGGGTTTTTCTTAGCTCACCCAATGGAGGTATTGGCTTGCTCTTTTAATCCATGGAGGATAATCTGTGGCAAAGAAATGGGACTGTACCTTTATTATGAAAAGACAGTAGGTTTTTCAGATTACTTCTTTAACAGAAGCAGTTCCCTTTTCCCGGAAAAATTAAAGTCAGGACATGCAAACCCAGAAAAAAATAAAGTCCTCCTATTGGGGAACTTTGGTTTAAATTCCAAGCAGCATTTCAGGTATGTATTTGCAAGATCTTACCTTTGGTTTTGTGCTTCTACTTCCAGACGTTGATTGTAAGGAGATTTTAGCACAATAGCCCTATTTAGTTATTCTGTACAATATAGATCTTGTCTGTTTATCAATCTTAAATACTTATTATGTTAACAATTAGTAACTATAATAATAAATAATATCAGTGTTCCTTAGCAACCATGTCAAACTTCATACATTGACATAGTACCTCTAATAACGTGAAACAAAACATAATAAATCAGGCCATAGAAATAAAATAACTGGATATTTTAGAGCCTCCTAAAATTCTTTCTTAGAGGTACATTTGTGGGAGTCAGAAATCATCATGTTTATGTCCTTTTAATATAGTCTTCTATTGATTTGAATTGTGTGCTAGTTATTACAGTAAACTCCAGGGCATTATCTTTATATAATGTAAACCGTTTCCCAATGTATTTGAGAACAAAATATCAAGAAATGTATCCTAAATAGAACATTAATTTTTTTTTTGTTTTTTGGGTACCAAATTTGCCCTAAATAAATTTTCTCAGGTTCTTGAAACCAGTGCTGTCATTCTGCTACTACCTCTCATTGAGCTTATCCTCCTGCATGTGCTGAGAAGACCCACTGATCACCAGCAGCTACTGTTGTCTGTTGGAACGTGGCAGGTCCTTACTCTATTGATGCTGACTGGCTATAGGCATTTATTTAACATATTTGCTTGTTAGGAGTAGGCATCAAACTATAGTTTACCTGCTTTAATTGAGGAAATCTATTTAAGCTATTTATTTGGACAGTGGAAGCCAATGAGCCTAACTTACTGGACTTTTCAGGGCTGACTTTTTTGAACTTTGTTCTGGAGATTTAACATGCATTCCTGTAGAGGACAGCCATTTACAGATGTATACAAGTGAAGAGACCACAGTCTCCAGGATTGCACTGAATTCAGAAGGGCTAAGTTAGCCTGGGAAAGTGAAGGGCGAGTTCTTTAGAACTTATTTCATTGCCATCCCATGAAGATTTATTTATGTCTCTTTTCCCTTTGAAAGCTAACATGATTATTACATTTTGCCCCTAAAAGTGGTGCATTACCATATCATATGATAAAAAAACAAACAATGAACTGAATATGTCCCTATTAATACATTCTTTTTTTGAGATTGATTGTGGTTTTCCAATGAGTCTAAATAAGTTTAACAGACATTCCTTTGGTTTTAAAGTAGCCAAAGAAGAATGAATGGTTTGAATATCTGGGAATAGTTGTAATCAATTTTATAGTCCCTGGCTTCTAGTAAGTTTTCCACAACATGTCATTTGTATGCGATAAGTGGTATTCAAACTCATTTTCATTATTTTATTATAAAATAATATTTTTATAAAATCAATATTTTTATGATTTATCATTTAATTCTTTACATAAAAGATTAATAGGAGATCTGCTTTAGTTGGTTGAGAAATTCAGTCACAATGTCAAGTGCAACCCATACCTTCTGGGCTCTTAAAGCATCTTTACAGAATCCTAGGGTTATGAGAAACAGATTTTAAAATATAATTTGGAGCAGTTAAGTGCCTTTTAAGTATTATCAAGAAAGTTGGAAAAGCAATGGAACCTAAAACTCCACTATTTTTTCTTCATTCAAGGCCTGGAATGAGGGATGCCTAAAATAAGCCAATGATTTACCAAATGGGATTTTAGGTACCCTCTACACAGGAGGCTTATCTTCTCTGAGAATTGAAAAAAAATCACTCAGAAAAATTTATCATCTATTGTTGCATTGTAGCCAAAATCACAAAATTACTTTGTTAAAATTATAAACTATGCAGTTGGGCTTGTAAGATATCTCAGGAGGACGCAGAGGGTAGGATGTATGGAGGATGAATCTGCAACTGTGTTATTTCTCCTCCTCTTCCTTGATTGGGAATGGTGAGCCATCTCTGGAAAATCTGAGCTAACCATACCTGTATGGCAACTTGGTATATGTCAAACCTTCATAAATGATCTAGTGGCAACGATTATATGCCTCTGGTGAACCCTACCTATAAGAGACAACCTTCTCAGGTTCCTAAGAATATATGGAATCACCATCAATAGTTTTTCTCAGGTCTCCTCTCATTCATGTGACTTTTTCTTTTCTCCAATCCTTTATACTGTGTGGTGGTAGGGAATCTTAATGAGATGGGACAGGGCCTAACCCAAGGCTGTAATTTTTAGGTAATTAGTTTAAGAGGCTGAGGCAGAGGAAGAACATGTCTTTTAGTTTGCTAAAGGGCCTGATTCCTTTACCCAGTGCATACTTAACCTTCTGGCAGCCTTGTTTCTTTAGAATCTTGCCCTGGGTTGATACTATTTCTGTGGTGGTGATTAATTTCTGTATTTTTTTGGTAGAAGCTTTTGAAGTTCACTCATACTCACTGTTCCAATAAGCCATCCAGAGTGACATTTATTCAATATAGAGCATTATATAGCCTTCTTTCATCCATTTTCTCTATAGAGAGGTTATTAAATAAATTTTGAATAACATTCGTTTAAAAATCTGATTTGTTAAATGACACTCAATACCATGGGTCTATACCCAAACATACATGGCCGCTATGCTATAATTAAATGAAAATTTGTAGATTAAAGTTCCTAGCAAAGAAAGAAGCCTGCTATCTTTTTAGAGGGTTTGAAGTTATAATAATAATTTCCATTTATTGAGCATCGTCTGTGAGGCAGACACTATGGCTTGGGACTTTCCATTCGTTACCCAGTTTAATTCTCACAATCACCTTAGGAGTTTGCTATTGCTAATCTCTTTATAGTTGAGAAAACCAAAGCAAAGGGAAATAAGATAAGAGAGCCAGTCAGTGTAGAGCCAGGAATTTTCTGACACCAAACCTATGCTCTTCTTGACTATACTATCCTATACCAACTAAAATAATAAATTAATTAAACATCTGTAAATTGAGGCACCAACTGGATCAGACTTGAGGAAAGGATATTTGAAATAAATACACAAAATTGAAATGATCTGTTTTTGGTTGCTTAGAATATAGAACACATCTTGACCATTCGTATATGCTGGTGCATTTTAGAGGAGTGGTAGTATTGGCAAATGTTGGTTCTCTTCAGATGTATTGCCATCAAGCTCTGATTATAAATTGGATAGAGATTGTTATCTGCATAATGAATATCTATTTATTTTGACAAGCCATTTATTCATTGAACTTATCAGTAAACATTCCAAATAGTGAAAAATATATACCAGGGGAAAATGGAGTCATTGAACCTACCATTGTTCTGTTTCTCTTGTCTATTTCCTTTAAATGATAAAATGGCATTTTGAAGACAGGTAGTAACAATCCTCTAAAAAATAATTCAGGCTGTTGAATGTTAAGTAGGATGTTTATAGGGAGCTATAAACTGGAAAAAGTCTTACATCTCTACTGCACAGGATTTAATTATGCAATTTGCTGCGACTTCAAGGAGAATGAGAGGCGATGTTTCATCCAATATTGCAAAGGAAGCATATTGGGGAAAGGAGTAATGAAAACATACAAATTGGGGTCTAGACCCCAGGTAGGAGTATAGAATATGTAAGTCAATTAACATTTTCCTAATAATAGGAATAATGATTAAATTGTAGGGCATATATGGGCATCTATCTTCATACATATATTTTCATGACACTTTGTCAAGTTAGTACTATCTCACTTTGCAAATGGAAGAACCAAGTCTCAGAAGGATTAAGTGTCTTATCGAAGCCAAAATGGCAATGGTGGAAAGGAAATGGCAACGTACTTAGTTTGAGTCCTCTAGTCATTGGAGAATGTTTCCTATAATGTTATTTTTATTGCCATATAACTCAATTTACTTAAGGATCTTGGAATAGCTTATTAACAGTCGTTAATGAAGTATTATGGTTATATAGGATGACAATAAAATTTAATGAGAGGTGTTTCAATATAGCAGAGTGAGATGTCTGACTGGATGTTGCAAATACATGGTCAGAGGTCTCAACTTCCTCGAGATTATAATTGATGCAATCAGAGTAAGAGTTCTACATTTTTGCCATGGCATAAACCAGTATAAGAGTGTATAGAAAAAGGTTTAGATATGGTCCCTCTTTCAAATCTTACCATATAAGGGAGAAACTGTAAGATATTTTAGTTGATATATAATTCCTATTCAGTAGTAACTAATAAGGCAACTTGCTGTTTGACTTAGATGGTTTTTTGGAAAACATTTTTTACAAAACATTTCCAATTTGAGAGCAGGGGGATACCAGAACATATCTAAGTCTGAGATTCCACTATGAGAAAGAAGGAAACTCTAGGATATAGAATTTCAGAAGGGTAGTAAGAGGATTAAAGTAGAGAAGAAATATGTATCAAGGAGATGGGATAAAATAAGTAATAAAGGACTTCTAGGTTTGATTTATTGTCATATACTTCTGAAATGGCATTCAGATAACTACTGACCTGTCTTCTGGCAACTGCTAATAAGGAAATGCTATGCCAGTATGGAAGGATGTTGTTTTATTGGTTAGACAGCCTGTTTAACCCCAAAGAAAGGGAGCTTATAAAATTTTATGTGGTCTGGTACATTTTAGGTATTTTTTTATCTGTACAATTGATAAAATGAAAGGGATACCCAATAGTAATTCCAGACAGCCAATTTCTGTGGAGAGTATAACTGGCATGAATTGTTAAGTCCATTCTATTTCCTCTGGTCCAGTGTATAAATGCTGTAAACCAAGAACTAAGGGAAGATAGAGTATATAGTGATTAAAACTCAGGGCAAATCAGTAGTTAGGAAGAGTTGAGTTGCCTTCCACTCCAAACCTTCAGTCTGGTTACCTTTAGATGCTCTTTGATGGTCCTATGATGGAGTATTTATCTGTGACTACAACACTCATCTTACCAGATAAGGTATTTGACATCAGTTTCTATCTTTTTAATTATGATGTGCCCGATGGTTGGCTGAATAATAGCTCCCTAAAGATTTCCACATCCTAATTTCCATAGCCTGTGAATGTTACTTTACATGGCAGAAGGGTTTTGCGGATGTGATTGAGGTTAAGGATCCTAAAGTAAAGAAGGTATCCTGGATTTTCTGAGTGGACTTGACATAATCACATGGGTCCTTATAAAACTGAGGTGGGAGGGTCAATCTGTAGTAGGAGATGCGATGGTGGAAGCAAGAGTTTGGAGTGATGTGAGGAAGGAGGCATGAGCTAAAGAGTTCAGGTAGCATCTAGAGACTGAAAAAGGCAGAGAGATGGATTCTCCCCTGAGGGAACCATGCTTGCTGATACCTTTAGTTTAGACTTCTACCCTCCAGAACTATACGAGAATGTATTTGTGCTGTTTTAAATCACTAAGTTTGTGATAATTTATTACAGCAGCAGTAGGAAACGAATACATACCTTAAACTCAGTTGTCTCTCCCACATCTATGACATGACTGGGTATATGGTAGACAGTAAACATCTTTTGCTTGGCTATATTACCAGAAAAGCTAGGAGAAGATTAACTAGAAGTGACTTTGAGAATCTCTATGTTATCAATGGACAGTTGTTGAAAAGATCTGTAAAAAGCTGGAATTTGCCCCAGACAGATTAAGGATTAAGATAGCTAAATTCTATGCAAAGTACTATAGGTCTCCATATTCATATATAAATATTTAGACAGTATAGCAAGTAAGTAGTTGTTAGAAATTTTGACTTCCTTATCATTTAGCGGTAGCAGAAATGTCTGAATGCAATAGACCATCCACATTGCTATTTTTATCACTGGAATTAAAATCCAGTTATATTAAATAGGAAGAATGATAACTTTCGGTGTTTGAGGTGGCTTTGGTTGATTTACTTTCATAAACCATGTCAATGTACAGCTGTAATTTGCTTAGTTATTTATTAAGACATTATCATGGGGGAGAGTATAGCTCAGTGGTAGAGTGCATGCCTAGCATGCACAAGGTCCTGGGTTCAATCCCTAGTACCTCCATTAAAAACAAACAAACAAACACCTAATTATCTCCTCCTACCAAAAAAATAAAAAATAAAACAAAATGGAGAAAGAGAAATTTAAAATATTCTCTTCTAAAAAGTTAAAATCTGCTCCTTGAGGAAATACAGATTTGGAAAAATAAAAATAAAACTTAAATTTAAGACTATCATATTGAAAGTTTCAAATAGTGGACAAGAGCACATCAGAGATAGGCATATTTTAAAATAACAATAGCCTGTATGGCTCTATAACAGGCTCAGAATGAGTTATATAAAAAGTACTGTGTTTGTTAGCTTAGTCTGAAGGCCCTCGGGTAAGGTTTATTTGTCATTAAGTAAATAACTAAACCAAAACAGTATAGGCAAAATGTTTATTAGGCCATTGTACCAAAGTTTGAAGTCAAAAATGTTACTATGTTATAGATGGACTAAAAACACACAAAATATTAAAATAAAAATATATTTCATATTCATATTTTAATGTCCTTCTAGCACTGAAACATCATAAAAATGAAATTAATCATTTTCCCATTACCAGATGGTCACTCTTTCTACTTTTTCTATCTTGTTAATAGTGTCACCTAATCCCCTAGATTTTCAATCTCATAATAATTAAAAAAAAACTTCGCTTCCTTCTTCCTTTGTTTTTCGCATCCAAACTACCAAATCCTGCTGATTCTTTCTTCTCAATATCTCTGAGACCATCTCGTCTCTGGACTCCCATGTAGGTCGTACGTTTCATTCTTTTCATGATATCATCAACCCTCCACTAACTCCTCCTTTTTTCATCTTCTGCATATTTGACCAATTTCATTACTCATTACTCTCCATCATGGAGGCTCTTCTGTGAACATTTTAATGTGCTTCTTCCATTTCCCTTACTCAAGATGCTTCATTTCTAGAAAATGCTCCCTATGCCTTTACACTTATACACATCTCTTTACCCTTTCAAAACGATGTCTGAACTTATGTTTTAAAATTTTCTTAGTCTTACTCAACTTTGATTCCTCTTTATTCTTACTGTAGTTAAGGACTCCTACTGATTCCCTGACTTGTGTCCATACTCACTCATCTCTATCAATGTCCTGGATGTGTGTAGTATCTGTTCAGTGTTCTTTTTTTTTTTTTTTTGGGTGTGTGTGTATATATATCTTGAATGCAGTTTCAGATTTACACATAGTTGAGTTTCACTGAACAATGGTCAAAAAGATTACTCCATAGTCTCACTATTATGAATAGTGTTGCAATAAACACGTGTGTTTGAAAAAAACACACAAAAAAATAGCTAAAGAAAAGAGCATTTTGTACATTTGATTGTTACCACCTTGAACAGTAACAAGCCTGTGTGTTTTGATTTTTCCACAACACAGTGCCTTACAAATAGGAGGTGTTCAATAAGTATTGAGTTTAATTGAAACATTATCATGAATATTTTATTAATGATTAAATGATGCAAATAACTGCTTTTGGTTTTTACTATTCAATCTGTTTCCAACCAGCTTGACTTTAACAGTGAGAAAGATTGCTCAAATCCCATGATATAGTGAAAAATTCAATATTTTGTATTAAGTAAGCATGTGTGTATGTGTGTATGTGTGTATGTCACCTGTCATACAGTGAATCCTCAGTTAATGGTAATTAATAAGAGTAATATTTGAAGAAGATCCAGTCTTCTTCTTAGGATATGACATAGAGATTTGGTGGCTTGTTATTGTAAGTTGTCTTGATTAACTCCATGTAAACTTCCAAAATAAGTTTAACAAGTAGTGTTCACTAATACATTTTGCACTGGGACACAGAGGGTGGATTCCAAAGACGAGAATGGTCTGTACCTATTTTGAACCTTGAAGGAATCCCATTGGATAAACAATATGTGCACACATGAAACAAAAAAGAATATATTTATCAAGATATGGCCCCGTGGCCGCCTCTCTCTTGCTCCCTCGTCTTCAGAGACAGCCCGCACCCTGTCTCTGGAGTGTGTATCTACTTTTACTTTAACCTGAGCACCCAACTCCCACACCTTGTGGTATTTCTCTATCCTTTTGAAACAGCCTACACTCTATGTAGTATATATCTCTCTAAATAAATCTACCTTTACTCAAAAAAAAATGCAATATAAACTTCTTAGGTTCTGTAGAAGTTTAGAAAAGGATCTAGATGTTTTCAGTTCTTGAAAAAGAGTAAGTCTGCTTTTCGTTTATTTTGGGATGGTATGGAAAATCACAGCCTCCTTATCCTTACACGTTTAAACTATACACTGCAAAAATTTGGCTTATCTTTTTTATGCAGTATAGTGCCCTCTGGTGAATGTTCATTCCAGCATAAGGATTCTATTCCACTGACTTTTTTTTTGGTAAACTCAGTTATTCCAAGAAACATTACTGGAAAATAAATTCTATTTGCTCATTAGTTTCCAGAAAATATTGACATGTTGAATAAGAGAAAGACAATATTCTGATTTATAATTAAGATTTTAAAATGATTGTAACTTAAGCTCACGTAGATTTCTTTTAGCTTCTACAACAAAAATTTGCCTGCCTTCTTTTCCCATTACCCTCCTATGTGAGAAGTAGATTAAACTCCCTGTGTTTATCGATAGTGTTGCCAGTTCCAACTTTCACATTTCTTAACATTAAAGAGGTTGTACTGGTACTGATACTTCAGTAAAATACAACAAAGTCAAGGAAGATCTTCTTCTACAGGGGAAAGGATTTGATTCATGAGCTCAAATATAACAGGTCAAAATTGGGTTGAATCCTTTCCCCCTTATTTAAGTCATGAATTCTCTTAACCCTTTCTTTACAACATGCTTGCTTAAGGAGGTAGAATCTACGTTTTTCTAGACATAACTAGAATCTATCTTGTATTTAAAGTGGTTTGTAACAATATAACAAATCAGGGCAAATAGCTGTTTCAGACATATATTTTAAGAAGTCCTAATACTTTTTTTTTTGAGTTGTAGTCGGTTTACAATGCTATGTCATTTTCTGGTGTACAGCACAATTTTTCAGTCACACATGAATATACATATATTCATTTTCATATTTTTTCCCCATGAACTACTACAAGATCTTGAATATATTTCCCTGTGCTATACAGTATAAACTTGTTTATCTATTTTATATATACCTGTCAGTATCTACAAATCTCAAACTCCCAGTCTGTGCCTTTTCACCCCCTTCCCTCCTGGCAACCAGAAGTTTGTATTCTATGTCTGTAAGTCTGTTTCTGTTTTATATATAAGTTCATTTGTCTTTTTTTTTAAGATTCCACATATGAGTGATATCGTATGGTATTTTTCTCTTTCTGGCATACTTAGAATTACATTCTCCAGGGACATCCATGTTGCTGCAAATGGCGTTATGTTGCCAGTTTTTATGGCTGAATAGTATTCCATTGTATAAATATACCATCTCCTTTTTATCCAGTCATCTGTTGATGGACATTTAGGCTGTTTCCATGTCTTGGCTATTGTAAACAGTGCTGCTATGAACATTAGGGTGCAGCTGTCTTTTTGAAGTAGGGTTCCTTCTGGATATATGCCCAGGAGTGGGATTCCTGGGTCGTATGGTTAGTCTATTCCTAGTCTTTTGAGGAATCTCCATACTGTTTTCCATAGTGGCTGCACCAAACTGCATTCCCACCAGCAGTGTAGGAGGGTTCCCTTTTCTCCACAGCCTCTCCAGCATTTTTCATTTGTGGACTTTTGAATGACGGCCATTCTGACTGGTGTGAGGTGATACCTCTTTGTAGTTTTGATTTGCATTTCTCTGATAATTAGTGATATAGAGCATTTTTTCATGTGCCTATTGATCATTAGTATTTCTTCCTTGGAGAATTGCTTGTTTAGGTCTTCTGCCCATTTTGGATTGGGTTGTTTGTTTTTCTCTTATTAAGTCATATGAGCTGTTTATATATTCTGGAGATCAAGCCTTTGTTAGTATCATCTTTTGCAAATATTTTCTCCTATTCCATAGGTTGTCATTTTGTTTTACTTTTGGTTTCCCTTGCTGTGCAAAAGCTTGTAAGTTTAATTAGGTTGCATTTGTTTATTTTTGCTTTTATTTCTATTTCTTGGGTAGACTGCCCTAGGAGAACATTGCTGAGATGTATGTGACATAATGTCTTGCCCATGTTTTCAAGAAGTCCTAATTCTTGACTTTCCTAAAGGAGTAAACCAAACTTCACCAAAAAAAAAAAAAAGGTGAATATCTTCAAAGAACAGTAATCATCCTTACCGACTATTTTGTACTAAGAACTCCTTTAGACAGTTTATTTAATAAGAAGTATGTGTAATTAGTCACGAGATAACTAACTGTGGTTTCCATCTAGCATTTGTCACCAACTGTGTTGTTTTCTTTAGAGACCTGTGTATGACATTTGTATTTTAAAGTTCTTCATATTATTTTGTTTTTTTAAGTGAACATAGATTAAAGGGAATATGCTTTGAAATCTGCTAATTATTCATAAGTCAACTTTGCTGTTCGCATCATTGCAATGTGATCTTCTTGCCCCACTAGTAATATTTATGTATATCACTGGAAACTGACAGATTGATTGAATTGTTTAAAACTGTGTGACTGTGATGTAGGAAGAAACCAGACTGCCCCAATTCAGCTAATTTGACTGAGGGAGACTAATTAGCATTAAGTTGTTTTTTAAATAAAAATATCAAAGCCATGGAGAACCTGGTTAAAGTGACACCCATCTCATGTTGGGGAATTTAGTGCATCTTGGGAAAAGCATATTCTTCATGAAGAAACTTATAAACTCATTGAAATGTAGTCTCCCTCCAAGATACAACTAAGTAGAAAAATTTGACAAAGATCATTTTATGCACTTAAGTTTATTTATTTCAGTTGATTGTTCATCCTAAAATACTCTGTTATTGTGGTTTCTTAAACTAATATTTAAGGGAGCAACTATTAAATATTTAACATGAAAAATTTTATAGAATGAAAATGAAAAATTATAGACTAATAAACAAGATATATAGCTAGTCAGTAGTATTTAGTTTGACTAGATTAAATTATATTTTATTTGCATATGATGAGCAAGTAATTATACTGTGATCCCTATTAAATTCAGTCTAAAGTCATACAACTTGGACAGGTGCTTGCTATGATTTTACCTTCTTCAGACTAGATGTGTACCTATTCTAAGAGTCAAGTGACTATGGTTCTAGTTTGTTTCTCTCCCATATTTTTCAGTTTTATTGAGGAATAATTGACAAAATTGTGTGTAGAATTGCATACATGTGAAGTGTACAATGTGATGATTTGACATATGTGTACATTGTGAAATGATTACCACAGTCAAGTTAATTAGCATCCATCACCTCACATAGTTACCCTTTTTTTTTGGTGCCACATGTAAATGACACCATACAGCATTTGTCTTTCTCTGTCTGATTTATTTCACTTAGCATCATGCCCTCCAGTTTCATCCCCGTGTTGTTACAAATGACAGAATTACCTTCTTTTTAAAGGCTGAATAATATTCCTGTGTGTGTGTGTGTGTGTGTGTGTGTGTGTGTGTGTGTGTGTAATCACAGTTTCTTTATCCATTCATCTTTTGGGGGACACTTAGTTTGGTTCCATATCTTGGCAGTTGTGAATAAAGCTGCAGTTAAAATGGGAGTGCAGATATCTCTGGGAGGTACTGATTTCATTTGCTTCAAATACATACTGAGAAGTGGGATTGCTGGATCGTATGGTAGTTCTGTTTTTAAGTTTTGAAGAGCTTCTGTGCTGTTCGGCATAGTGGCTGTACCAATTTGCATTCCCACCAACAGCGTACAAGGACCTGAATAGACACTTTTCCAAAGAAGACATACAAATGCCCAAAAGGTACATGAAAAGGTGCTTGACATCACTAATCATCAGGAAAATGGAAACCGAACCCACTATGAGATATCACCTCATACCTCCTATTCTCAAAAGGACAAGAAATAACAAATGTCGGTGAGGATGTGGAGAAAAAGGAGCCCTTGTCCTTTTCTAACTTGCTGTGTGATGTGGGGCAATTCATCTGTTTTTCCTCAGCCCCTTTTATTTGTAAAAGAGGGATAATAACCACCTTACTTCTCTGAGTGATTGGAAAAATTGAATAAAAACCATGAATGTAGTGGGGAGGGTATAGCTCAGTGGTAGACTGCGTGCTTAGCATGCACGAGATTCTAGGTTCAATCCCCAGTACCTTTGTTAAATAAAAAATAAGTAAATAAACCTAATTACCTCCCTCCATAAAAAGAAAAAAAACAAAACCTTCTTTTCCCAAAACCATGAATGTAGGTTTGCAAAGCATCAGTATATATTTTTATATTTCTTTTATCCCTCCCTTCACTAAAGCATAGGCTACTTGAAGACAGAAATTGCATCTTATAGTCTTATTAGGTTAAGACTCCTAACTTTAATTTGCTAGATACTGACTATATGCTAGGCTCTGTTCTAGCTACTTGGAACAAAATGGTTAATAAAATACGGTCCCTAGGCTGGAAGAGCATATGCTTATTTTATGGAAGGAGAGAGGATGGGATTAAGTGGGAGCAGTAGACAAGTATTCAAGTAACTATAACGCTCTAGAGCTATGTAACAAAAGCATGTGGAAAATACAGAAAGTGCCATGGCAACAGAGATGGGAAAGTTACTGATCCTGACTTGGGAGATTCAAATGATTTCTTAAAGATGGCTTTAGAACTGGTTCCTGAAGCATGGGTAGGATTTTTTTTTTTCAGGCAAAATTGGAAAGAGAGGGCATTCTAAGGAAAGAGAAGAGGCTGGAGAAAGCATAAAATGTGTGGAAGTGCTTTGCATGTTCTGGAGAGACTGTGACATTTGGTGTTGCTGACTGCAAATCCTAGAGGAGTTGGCTAGGGTGAAGTTTTTCAAAGCTTGGACAAAATATTCTGAAGAAAGAATGGAGTGAAGAAAAGGAGATGAGAGGCTGGGAAATTAATCTGTCAGACTGCTATGGTGCTCCGAGAAAGAGATTTTTGAGGAATGTGTGGGAATGGAGAATGGGTTTGTTTCAGAACCATCCTGGAGGTAACATTTGACAGGATTTGGGGACTGCATGAAAAAGTAGAGAGAGCCTTTTTAGGTCTTGTGACTCAGAACCATGCACAGTGCCTTGTACATGGTCGCAAGTCAATAAATTGTTGTCTAATTGGATTGATTAATACTCTTTATGAGAAGATACTAATTGTATCATCATAAAGACGAGATTTTATTTTCTTGTTTCCACAGGTGCCATTACATTAACTTTTAAGAGTGTTACATTCACTAGTAAATGATTTTTCAGGTCTCCAAGGGCAAGGAAACAATTCTGTTTTTCAATCAAAGCAGAAAGAATGTATAGATTGGTGTCCTTGTTATTGAGGATGGGTAAGAACTGGTAGAGATATTCAGAAACTTGCTAATTGTTATCATGTGATCAGATCTTGGTTGTTGCTTAGCTTTACAATATGCCTGATAAGAGAAATTGCTGAATAGACGTATAGTATTCTTTCTTCTCCTTGGAAAAACTAGTAGATATAGTTGGGTTTTTAAAAAAATTATTTTTATACAATTTTAATTTTTTAATTTAAAACAAATTTTAAACCTTTGCTTATTTTATTTATTTCTTTATTTAATATTTTAAAAGTACCTTTATTTGGAGTCAAGAATGGTACATCAGAGGGAAGGTATAGCTCAAGTGGTAGAGCACGATGCTTAGCAAACACAGGGTCCTGGGTTCAATCCCCAGTACCTCCTCCAAAAATAAATAAGTAAACCTAATTACCTCCCCTGCCAAAAAAATTCAAAAAACTAAAAATGGAATAGTACATTATTCTAACACCTTTATCTCCTTAATGCTTGTGATAACTCATTATATACATTATTTTCATCTGTTTTAATATGTGACCTACTTACAAACTAAGCTCTTATTTTATTTATTTTTAATTGAGGTACTGGGGATTGAACCAAGGACCTTGTGCGTGCTAAGTACATGCTCTACCACTGAGCTATACCCTCCCTCTATACAATTTTTGAAGGTTACTTTACATTTACATTTATAACAAAATATTGGCTCTATTCCCCATATTGTACAATAGATCCTTGAGCCTATCTTACACCCAATAGTGGGTGCCTCCCACTCCCCCACCCCTTGATGCCCCTCCCATGCCTCACCACTGGTAACCAAGACTTATAGTATTCTTAATTAAAACATGACATTGCAAAGAATTTTAATTATACTAGGTAATTCTCAAAAAAACCTTCTGAAGTTGACAGAAAATACATTATTAGCACTAATATTTGAAAAAGCAAAGTAACTTCTCTCAGGATGACAGCTAGTGAATCTTAGTGTTGGGAATCTCCCTCATTTCTGATTTCAATTTCTCAGGGAGACCCAGGAATGTGTATTTTTATCAGACTCCTCTGGTCATCCTTCAGCAGATAGTACTTGAAAATTGGACATTTGTAAACCAGATTGGAGTTGGGAAATGAGAATGGAGTGGGGGAGAGGGGTCATGTAAAAGAGAAGTACAGTCACCCCTCAGTATCCTTGGCAGATCGGTATTCCCCACCTGCCCGCCTGCTCACCAAGTGAATACGGATGTTCCAGTCCCTTGTATCAAATGGCGTAGTATTTGCATCTAGCCTACGGCACATTCTCCACGGGCTTTAAACTGTAATACCTAATACAATGTAAATGCTATGTTAATAGTTGTGAATACAGTGTAAATGTCATATAGATAGTTGCCAGAGTGTGGCAAATTCAAGTTTTGCTTTTTGGAATTTTCTGGTATTTTTTTTCAAATACTTTCCATCTTTGGTGGGTTGAATCCACTGAATGGGGAACCCCGGGCATAGGGAGGGCCTACTAGACTTGAAAGGAAGTCCTATGTAGCTGACCTTGATAAAAAAAAACAAGGCTCCTGTGTAAGGATATAATGACACATATTATAGCATAATTTTTCTTTTCTTCCTTATTAAGGAAGGCAATCCATAAATGATTTATGCTTTTACTTATAAAAACAGGCCCATATATTCTAGCACTTGGATACTTAAAAAAATCATTTAAAAATGATTTGAAAGGTACTGGAATGATAGCCTTGGGGAATAGAGAATAAGTTTTCTTTCTGTGAAGTATTTTATTTTATTCAATTTAACAACTCAATTCAATAATAGATTTGTTGAGTGAATGAAAAAATGTATGAATGAATAAATACCAGCTTGTATGTATAAATGTTCCATCTGAACAAGGCTTTTTGGAAATTTCAAAGATGACTAAGATGCAGTTCTTTACCTTCAAAAGCTTGTAATGGAGTTACAAGCTCTTACTTGCTGCCTACTCCAAATCAATAGCTTTTATGCTTTACAAAGTGCTCTTACATTTCACTGAATTTTCATCAAAGTCTATGAGTTAGAACAGACTTTTCCCTCATTGTATAGGGAGGGAAAATGACTTGCCTAGGTTCTAATAAATGGTAGAAGGGCTGGTGCAATCTGTCCTATGTGTGTGGGAAGGCAAATCCTGCCCAGTCCCTTGCTAGGCATCTATCTCTAATGAACCGCACCCACTTTTATCATTCTGTTCAATTAGCATTACATATAAATCTGCACTCTTTGGTATATACATTCAATTTTTTGGGAGGGGGTGGAGGGAGGTAATTAGGTTTATTTCTTTATTTCTTAATGGAGGTATTGGGGATTGAACCCAGGACCTTGTGCATGCTAAGCACAGTGCTCTACCATTGAGCTCCCCACATTCAGTTTGTTCTTAAATTATTTTCACTGGGGCATGTTCCAAGAGGAAGAAACTAGGTTTACTTGCTTTTTAGATCCGCTCCTCATTAGCATTCTGTTGGCTCACGCTGAAGAGCGCACTTCACTGAGTCTCTTTGGCACCTGATGATGCTTGTGTCTCAGCCTGTTTAGTACTTTACCTCCTTGGGTTGCCTGGCTCTCAACGAACATTGTTGATAAAGCACATGCTGCATTTGTAAAATGTGGACTGATTGGTACACGTCTTCTGAAAGATTAAAATACAAAACAAAAAAATGCTTTCTACTTAGGAAAGTTACTGAAGGCAAGTCCGTGTGCCCACTGCACCATGAACCCAAACAAATAGAAACATTTGAGTCTGGAGCAGAGAAAGGTTTATTGCAGGGCTGAGCAAGGAGGATAAGAAAACCCCAAACTCCCCCAAGGGTTTCAGCAAAGCATATTTAAAGGCCAGTTGAGGAAGGAGGGTCTCAGGGTATATGATCAGCTTGTGCACAATCCTCTGATTGATTGATGTGGAGGTAACAGGGCGGTCAACATTATTAGCCCTTAGGCACTAGAGGGCCTGGGGGCCATGTGCTCTCGATCATCAAGTAGTTAATTTCTTCCCTTTGGTGTTGATTTTTAGCATCTGAGAAACTCAGGAAATATGCATGAGATACTGTTATCTGGGTACCTCAGAGAGGAGCTGCAGCAGAGGATATGGGGGAGGGGTCTGTCCTGGGAGGCCTCACAGGGTCCTGCTAGGTGACACTTACCAGGAAGTCATTGTGATATAGCAGAAAGACAGCAGAAGCTAGACAAGAATCAGAAGACCCAAGTTCAAGTCTTGGTTCCAGAACTTATAAATGTGTAGCCATGGCAAACTCATTTAGCCTTGCTAAATCTCTTTCCTCATTTGTAAAGTGGGGATAATAATAACCATCCTGTTTGCCCCATTGGATGTAAACTGTCTTGTTTTCCTCCTTGCCTCTGATAGTTTACTATCAAAGAGTCCATGCTTGGACCCACGGCTACCACAATTTTCTAACCTAGAGTGCTGCTCACATGCTCAGTGGACTTAAGTGGCCTGAAAGGTTAATGCTTTTTCATAATTTGGAATGTTTGTTCCCACATTTTAGGAGGGAAAACTATGTGAAATAATGAGTAAGCCCCTTATCATCTTTATTGTAATTCTTTTTAAAACTGATAATGGTACTTGGTAACACTGTAAACCAGTGATTTTCAAACTGTGGGGGGCATCACACGTTTTCAGGTGTCACCAAGAGATTCAGTGGTTTGGGATAGGAGAGTCAATGTTATAGACCCTGTTTTAATCATGAAGCAATCAAGGAATAAGGAAGTAAAGTAAAATAATTTGGTCAAATGTGAAGATGAGTCAGATACCTGTCCCCAGTTCTGGGTCTATTATTTTATGCTCAGGGCCACACTTCTGTCTCTGTCATCAAGAAGGGGAGAAGTAGATTGGGTGGCCTTCTCATATGTCCTAGAACACAGTTCCATTGTATTTGGTTCTGTAGATTCTGCAGTCCAATCAGTCTTTGTGTAATTCTGTATCGTATTGCTTTCCGCTAGTGCCAGGATCTTTTTAGTGGATGTATTCCATGCACAAGCTATCAGATTTTTATTAACAAATCTGATGTGGCTGCAGATTTGACTAGGCATATGCTAAAATATGCTACCATTCAAAATAAAATTTTAGAATTTTGTTACCAATCATGATTCTGATAGAGGGCAGTAATGAATCTGGAAACCTTAGGCCAACAGCAAACTTCTATATTTTAAAATAAAACCATATTTTTGTGGATCTTTTAAAA
This sequence comes from Camelus ferus, assembly GCF_009834535.1. Classification (NCBI taxonomy): domain Eukaryota; kingdom Metazoa; phylum Chordata; class Mammalia; order Artiodactyla; family Camelidae; genus Camelus; species Camelus ferus. The sequence goes on from NC_045732.1 coordinate 55,672,057, forward strand.
GATTGAGAAAAAATATCACTTGGTTTTGCTTTAGTAAAGAGCCAGGTAATAAGTATTGGGGCTGAAGCTTTGACTTAAAACATTTGTAATGAATTGTGCCCACCGTGATCTCCTTACACACCCTAAAAGGGAAGAAAACTACTTATTCATGTTATAAGTAGTTCTGAGGTAAAACTTTGGACCTAAGCATTTCCTATACCATAATAAACAATTCCTACACCATAATAAAAACATCAGCTTTATTTTATTCTATTCTATTTTAGTTTTTAATAATTTTCATTTTCATTACTTGATAGAAACCCTGTAACTTGGTATGTTTGATTGGGTTGAAATGAAAAAGACATAAACAGAAAAACAGAAGTCATCCTAGCAGGTTAAGCATTTCAGCCTGCCCTCTGCAGTACTTTTCCATTGCGGTAATATTTTGCTATTTAAAATTCATATGGTTTAAAATTAGAAAAGAGTACAGTTTCTACTACAGGGTCCGAATATACCACCAGAGTTTCCTGATCACATTAACTTTTTTGAAATTTAGAACACCTCAGTGGGGTTTTGGGACTTGGGTTACTTTTCTTTGTCCATCTGTAGACTGGTATTTACAAAACTATTGGGCAGACAGTCTGTTTGTAGAGGACTTTGAACTCCTACCAGGAAAAGCATTATAAAAATGTAGCTTTTATTATCATTATGCAGCCATTAAAACTGGCACAATTGGTTGTGTTAAGCAGTGAAGATCAGGGTTCATGGATTACATCGTCAATTTTGTCATAAACTTCCTATTTGACTGTGAACATCCAACTTCACACCTTTTGTTCCTAAATTTACCTTCTGTAAAATGTGGATAATAATATTTAACAGCATCATACAGGATGTTATGAAGCTTAACTTTCCTTTTTCGAGATTCTCAAATATCAAGGACCATAACAATTATTAGCACCCTTTATTCTGACTGGCACTTTTGTGGACAGTCTTAGCATAGCATGTATAAATAGAGACATAAAGTCTTCTTCTCTCTAGGATGTAGTGAAAAATAGCTCTTTCATACATCTTTCTCCTATGTAACCTCCTCCCACTCATAGACTTGATGACGGGATCTTTTCTTCTCTTGACTTAAGTTGAAAAATTATTCATTTTGCTCATTAAGCCAATTTTTATTGAACACCTGCTTTGGGCCAGGAATTGGGTTTAGTGCTGGAAGTTCAAACATGGTACTTCTTTGTCTCTGCTTTTAGAAGGCTTAGAAGTGTAGATCACAGATTTCTTTAGCTGAGCCCTGCTACCCTCCAGGTACGGTGAATGAAAGCAGGATGCCGACATGAAAGCAAAAAAGCATGCCGGTTGAAGTTATTTTTTAATTTTTAATTTTTTTTTAGTATTTTCTTTTCTCAAAAAATATATTTTTGTTTTTATTTATTTGTTTTTTGGGGGTGGATTAGGTTAATTAATTTATTTTTAGAGGAGGTACTGGGGCTTGAACCCAGGACCTTGTTCATGCTAAGAAGGCACTCTACCACTGAGCTCTACCCTCCTACACCAGTTGAAGTTATTAATGATTGTGTCTGCTCTTTCACAGGAATGAAACTTGAAGTACTGACTCTTAGTTTCCATGATTCATCTAGTATTCTGCTGTGTGACCTTGGGCACATCAGCTCAGCTCCTTTGCGTCTCAGTTTTCTCATCTGTAATTTTGAAGACCTCATTTAGTTCTCAGTTTCTGTGAGTTGCTGTCTTCCTGGTATAGGTAAGCCAGCAGTTCATAAAGATAAGGGAGTTTGTTTCTGTTGATTAGCCTTATTAGACAATGAGGATTGTGGAAGAATGTCTGGGATGAAAGGTCCCCTATTGACCCTTGAATAAATAACACCTTTCACGGTGTGTATAAAGGAAGTGATGAGCTAGGTGATTCCATCAAGGCCACCATAGACACAAACTCTCAAGCCAAGTTTGTCGTCTTCTTGGATTACATTTCCTTAATTTAGGGGATCAACTAAAATTGGAGGTTATTGCTTTACTTAGAGGTTATCACTGTGTTCAGTGTTAGGTGAATGCAGAAATGAAACATTTTATTTTTCAAACAGAAGGCTTTATGTGATTTACTCTGTCCTTGTAGTAGGCAGATATATCTTCTTCAGAATATCCTTATTGTTTGTACTCCTTGGAGTCCTAAGAAAACTCATCCATAATTTCTGTTTCAGTGCAGATAATACAGTCTTCCTATAAGTTTCAACTTAAGCTCTGTATCTTTTTTTCCCTGCTTGACATGAATGGCAGGAAGGTTAGTGGTAGGGAAGGGGTAAGCCTTCTACCACTTGTGTATCATGGCCCAGCAACTCAACTCTTTGCTTTAGGCGATTATTTCAAAATCCAATATATTCCAACTTTGGCCTCCGAGAGCAGTACAATCAGTACACCAGAACAATAGAGTGATAAATATAGAATTTTCATTAAGGAAAAGACTATATCCTATCATTTTAAATCAATGCTCAGAAGGGGAGCTCAGCATCCCTAACTTACTATGTGCTTTAGCTTTGTGCTGGTGAAGGAAAGAAAGGAATAGAAAAGAAACTGACATATTTGAAATATTAGTGTGGCATGCAGAAGTAAGTTTAATATATGCCAAGAGTGAGCTCCACGAACATTGTGGCATTAATTTAATGCAAGTCTCTTTGAGCCCTGAATAGTTGTTGCCCAGAAAGATAGTGCAGCTCAAGTGAAGAATGGTTTCTGCAGTCACCCCAGATTTGTCTGGCTAACTAGAGGAATACAGCAGTTACAATGTCTAGTTTTTTCTTCACTGTGTCAGTTCATTTGCGAAGATTAAAAAGAAGAGTTCTCACTAAAAATGTCCATTTTGTTCAAAAGTGTGATTACTATCTAGATTTTCCTTGAATTGCTATCATACCATGTTCATAAAAGCTATTTTGTATTACAGTGCAGGAACGTTTGCATTTAGGAGGTGGATGATTTTGCTATGTGATGATATCCTTTTAAAAATAATAATTTAAAAATCTTTTTTAATCTTGTGATAGTTAAAATTAAAAAAAAAACTCCCAAAGCAAAGGAAAGAATTTGTAGTAGTTTTAAGGTTGCTAAGAGCGGACTTTGGCTCTGCAAACTTCTCTTCAAGACTCCTTTGATAGAGAATTAAATTAAAAATTTTAAAAGACAAGAAACACTGACATCAGCTCAAAAGTTTTTTTTTTTTTTTTTTTTTGCTGAGTTTTAGTTAACAAAGCTCTAAATGGCTACTAGTCTTCCACCTGCAATCAAGTATAATAAACCTTCCCAGCAGAAGTCAAATTCTAGGGGAAAAAAAGTTGGAAGCTCACACTTACACCATAAAACCTTGTTTATTGCAACCATCAGTCTTCTAAGATATGCCCCACAATGGGATTTGGTAAAGCCATTACAAGGTGCCGTATGAGTTCCATTTGCCTACAGTAAATAGAATGTCAGAAGTGTCAGGGGGAAATAAATATCGGGCTGGTTAAAAGGGAGCAGAGATGGCTCAAAGCATCATTGAGAGGATTGATTTATCTGGCGTGCTGTAATGACTGCAGATGTGGATCTGTTATTCTAGATGAGCAATGAATTTGATGAGCTGATAACACAGGGCCAGAGAGGCCTGGTTTTAATTACTGATGAGGAATTTATTTGTGAAGCACTGTGATTTACTGAGGGTTTGTTCTGTTATTGACAGGTGACCTTGGGGCTTTTCTCTTCTGATGAATCCCTCCCCCAAAAGGAGCTTTTCAAAGAAATCATCAAACAAAAAGTATTTTATCTGTACTTAGAACACAATGAAGTCATTTGAGATACATTGTTGGGGTGGCAGCTACATTTTTGCAACCCATACAAAGTTGGCGGTTCTGATTATTTGCTGCTTATAAATTCCTGCTGAGTTTTACTCAAGTACATTTTTCTTTTTTTTTTTCTCTTAAGTAAGCCTTAATTCTGTGACTAGCTGTTGGCATTTATCAGTGTGCTTCTGTCATTAGTATAAACTATTGAGGCTGATTTGGATGGAACCCTGGGATGCCTAGCATAGCTGCTTCATTAAATGATAGCTAATTTGTGTAATTTGACTTGGGAGTCAGAGGGTAGTTTACGGCTCTGACATAGTTCTGTTGTTGGCCAGCAGTTTCTTCTTTTTATGAATGATGCAGACTATTAAAATTCAAGAAAGGAAGGTCAAAACAACAGTGATCGTTTATATTCCTTGTGTTAACTCCCTTCCTGAAAGTTATGGAATTTGCCTCAAGCTAATTAAATGACAAATTTTGGATATTTGTAATGCTATTTATGTGCCTTTTATCTTGGTGAAGTGGAGTGGAGTATGGCAATTCTATATAATTTTTTAAAAATTAAAATGTAGGACCTTTATCTAAAGTATATATTCAAAACTATGAGCTCCGAAGCATCACTTTCCTATTTTACTGTCTTTTAACCGGCAGTTTACAGAAGTCATTCTGTAGTGATTGTGTGGCCGACACAGTAATTTTTGTTGTTGGCGTTGTTTGCAAGAAACATTGACCCTGTCCAGTTTATAGATACAGCTAATTGTTTACAAGTTATTTAAAAAGTCACTAAAGCAGGAAAACATCTGGACCTCAAAAGTTCCTAGAAGAGACCTGATATTTATGTGTATAAACCTGCTACTAGTTTGTTTGGGAGAAACTCGAGGATCAAGTCAGCTAAGAGGTACTCACTTATTATTTTTTTCTTGCAAACTTTATATCTTATTGTATTTCTTTTTTATTTTGCTTTTATTTCTGCAGAGCTAAAAGGTAGTGGCACTGCAGTTTCTTCATGAGGATTGTAATGTTTTCTGCAAAAATTATTATACAACCCAGAATGTTGAAAATCTTTACATATACAAACAGGCTGAGGTTTCTATGTCTGCATTTGTATGCATGTATAGATCAACAACTAATTAAACTATTTTACTTAGTATCCTGAATGTTTTGGATGGGAGAGTTTTATGGTTAAAGACAAATGTGAATATTTTAGAATTAATTGATGACTTAAACATCAATGACAAATTGTGTTATTATAATGCATACCTAATTATGTGTTCCTGAAACTATGAGTTTTTTTATTTATCAAACCAGATTGACCTGGATTTTTTAAATTAGAGTAGATTATACTATAAACCTACAGTAATCAAAACATCATGGTATTGACACAAGAACAGACACATAGATCAACGGAACAGAATAGAGAGCCTAGAAATAAACCCATGCACTTATGGTCAGTTCATCTATGCCAAAGGAATCAAGAATATACAATGGAGAAAAGACAGTCTCTTCAATAAGTGGTGCTGGGAAAACTGGCCAGCTACGTATGAAAGAATGAAATTAGAATATTATCTAACAAACACCATATACAAAAATAAACTCAAAATGGATTAAAGACCTACATGTAAGACCTGAAACCATAAAACTCCTAGAAGAGAACATAGACCCAACACTCTTGGACATCCATTGCAACAATATTTTTGGGGATTTGTCTCATTAGGCAAAATAAATGAAAGTAAAAACAAACAAATGAGACCTAATTAAATTTACATATACTCTTTAAACTTCAATGCTGTCTCTTGACAGCATTCTATTAGTCTCCATGGCCAAACTACCAAAAAAAAAAAAAAAGAAGTAAATGGCATAAATTCCATTTACTGTGGTGAGACTGCAGAACCAAAATTAAATACTTTAAGTCCATCCAGTAAAGGACTGAACATAATTAAGAGGCTACTGATAGACAAAGGAATAAAGGTGGAGTAGACATTTGTCTATGAATTATGTCTACAATATAATATTTAATAATAAATGCATCTGAATTTATGTATCTAAATTAGTTATTTAGATATAAACATTTCCCACTAATATGGCTTCTGCTCATAACATTTTCCAGTCACTACTTTTGGAATTATTTTTTAATCATTTATTTCATTTCTTTTAGTCTCTGATGGCAGTCCTTTAGAACGAATAGTCTTTCATTATAACATCATAAAATATACATATTAGTGAAAAATTGGAAAACTCAAGTGATCTTTTTCTAAGCCTCATTTTCCTCGTCCTTTCTGCAGCCTTTGAAAAGATTGGAATTCTTTCTTCTTTGCCTTCTGTTACAATATAATTTTCTGATTTTCTTTGGCTCCTTTGATCACTCTTCATTATTTGCTGGTCCCACTGTACCCCCTTACCTAACAAAATTCTGTCCCTAACTCTGTGTTCTTCTAACTCTATATTCACTGCCTTGAAGAGTGAATGACTTAAAGAGTAACCTTTTCAAAAATGATCCTCAAACTTCAGAAACACTGCTTCTCTTCTCTGTCCTAAAATTCTAGCTGCTTCAGTCATGTCCTACTTCATATATCCCAAAATGAACTTAGAATTTTCATCTTTAAATCAGCCTTCATAATTGTCTATAATAATATTGAATATATATATATATATAATTGCATATGGTTTTCATAATGGTGTATGCCTTCTCTATAATTCCATTTAACAAGCATATAATTCTCACTCACACTTTCCTGACTTTTGACCCCATCCCCCTCCACGTTTCCTTTCCTTCCCTACTTTCCATTTCCAGCCAAACCTAACACACAATAACTAAAATGTTGAAATAGCTTCCTGGCATTTTCAGTCCCTTCTTTCTCCGATTTCTCCTTCATATTGCTTCTAGGGTAATCATTTTAAACATTGTATGACATGCTGTTATTTTCCTTAAGACTCTTTAGTGGATCTTTTAGTGACTTTTTAACTGCCTTTAGTATTAAATTTGAACTCCTGAGCTAAGCATTCAGTCTTCTCCACTAATTGATTGCCTCCTACCTATAAAACCCTATCTGACCTTCAGAGTTTTCATTCTAACAGCTGCAATGATCACTCATGGGCTTGTGGCTCACAAATTAATATATTAAGTTTGATGTTGTAGAAGAATGATACTGGTGAAACTGGTGGGTCAAGTCACTTGGCTCTGCCTCTAGCCAAGTATGAGTAAGTCAGAGATCTCTACAGTATATAATTTTGGAATTATATTTTAATCATTTATTTCATTTTTCTTGCAGAAGACACTAATGTTGATAGAATTAAAATACTGTCTTAAAATAAAGTGTTTTCTCCATATATGATTATTTCAGAGTCATTATCTTTATTTCCATGGTTAAATATCTATGTCACACATATGATGAAATCCACAGAGCTTTCTGCATTACTTCTAGACCCCCGTTGTTTCTATTCAGTTTAACACTACAATTTTCTTCATGCAAGCTACACACAGTGTACTACTCTTCCTCATTCATATACATGAAGGTTTTAATTTTTATTTATTTTTACCAAATAGAAAAAGTTAACCCTCAAAATAGTCCTCATTTTCCTTAACCTCTCAGCAGAGTTGGGCATTGGATGGCTTATTTTGACTTCTCTGGAATAATATTCTTGATTTCCTCTGTACCTGCTTGATCTCTTTTTAGAAACCCTTTTCAAAAAAGTTGATGTGTGCATGGCATACATTTGGAAGCTGATCCTTATTTATTCAAATTTCCTTTTGGAGGAACCATTCCTCTTACAATCACATAGTAAGATTTATTAAATTTAGAAACTTATGCAGGATGTTACCCCTTGTCTGTATAAGATTCAAAATAATGAAAAATAGCAGCTTTCATAGCTTTCAGGGTCATTGGGGTTCACAGTGAAGGAACTTGTGGTTGAACTGAATGTTCTTTCATCTCTTTAGCTGTTTAGAGTAGAGGGAATTACACGGTCAGTTAGTGTTGTATTATGTAAAAGATAGAGGGAGAGAAACCTAATCTATTGTGTTGAAAACAAAATTTATTTTATTCAAGTCATTAACATTCTGAAAAACAAGGTTGACATTAAATTATGAGGAAAGCATTTGTGATGTCAGGATATGGTTCAAGGTGTATAGAGTGAGAGAGTTTCCTTTCTCTTTCCTCTCCCTCTGTGTCATTCTTGGTCATGTACTTGGTTTCCCAGTATGCCCATAACCCATTAACTATTTTATTCTTATGGGAGATACTTCTTTTCCTACTTCTTTTTCCTTTATACTTTTTTGGAAATCAGTTACCCTTTGGAAAGGCACCTAGTTGGCAAATTGGATGCACATCTCTAGACTGCCTGGATCTAAGGAAAACATAGAGTTAAAACTCAGGAATGCTACCTTTTAAGAATTCTTGATAATATGTGTCCCAAATGGACTGAAGTTTCCTCAGTATTCTCTTTGGGAAGAGTTTGCTAAGCAAAACAATAATGGAAAGATTGAATATATTTTCATTTTAGAAACTATGCAAGACAGTTTTCAAGTGTTTTAGTCATATCTAGTCATCTACAAGCAATGGATGTACCATCCTATGTGGCAGAATATACATAGACTTCTATAAAATTGGGGTTCTTTTTGAATAGCTAGTGGATGCATGTGTTAAGAAGAATAACAAAAACGTATGATGTAAAAAGGAAGTCTTCCTTCCATCAACCCCTCTCTGCCAGTCACCCAGTTCCCTTTGATTGGGTTTGCATTTATTTGGGGTTGTGGCACTTCACTTCTGAACACCTGCCCCTTGCTAATTAGCTCAATAGCCTGAGAAGAGGTTGTTGAGGATGGAGGCACAAGGGCTAGGTTCTTCTGTCCTTGAAAGCAGGTGAGGGAAGTTCTGATATTTGCTGTAACCAGACAAGGGTAAGGGTAGATCATTACCCAAATTTCTACAAAGAAGGAGTCAGGTTAACACATGTTAAGCTCAGAAGTGTTTATTATGACAATTGTAAATCAACCATATCTGAGAATTAAAGTAATACTTTTTGTGCAACTTTATTAGTAGTTCTCAGATCTGACTATATGAATCTGCATTCTAGACATACAAAGTTTTTTCACTATATCCAATGAATATTTCCTCTTTCCCTGAATGAGCAAATCTGTATATACTTATAAAACTACAAATTAAATATGTTAATAACTAATCCAGGAATATGATGAGTTTGTGTGCATGATGACATCCACCTGTAAATATATCATTGACCTCAAATTTGATGCAATAATTTTTTTTACTCTGAAACAGTGAGTGTTTTATTGAAGTGATCATGCTTCAGTGAGAGTTTTTTTTTTCCCAAAATTTGATGCAATATTTGATTGAGCATGCATTAACATGTTGTGACCATCAAATATTGTCATGGAGATATCATGGCTTTCGGAAATATAAACAAAAGCTTCATACTTTTGCAGATAAATGTTTTTCTGGATACTTGTCTGGTAGTTTTTATTTGTGATAAGGGAGGTTGGATTGAATGGTGAATTCAACAAATACTGCTCTAGGGACTTTTCAAGAGGGATTTGGAAAAATTAATATAGTTGAAAAGAGGGGGAGATAGCACAAGTGAATAGCAATAGTTATAAACATTGAAAAATGACAGGACTGTGATAACTATATAGGGACTTTATTCAATATGGTATTGAAATACATTTTACCTTTGAATAATGCAATAATAAAAGAAGCATAAAAAGGAGTATAAAGAATGGGAAAGGTAAGAATGAAGTAAACATGGTAACTAAAATGCTTTGTCGTCTTGCTATACACATCCTATTTGAAAAAAAAAGTTGATTTGCAGACCACTCAGCTCCATTCTGTTCTACTCTTAACCTAATAACAAAACAATTATGCATCAGAACTGCTATTCATTTGAAATTAAAAAATGCCCCTTTAGGAAATTAATTTGTAAGCTGTAAATTCACTATTAATAAAACTCCAAAAAATGTCACCTATCACATCTAAATATTTACAATAGTCACTTGAGATAGTGGTAAGTATTTAGAGAATGAAAGATAAATTTATTTGAATAGCATACTAGTCTTTCAGGAAACATAACAACACACATGAAAAATGCATAAAATATTAGTCAAGTCAATAATCAAATCTGGCAGTGAAATATGGACCTGGATTTGAGAATGACAGATAATATCAAAACTACAAAAATAGAAATATTAAGAGCCTTACTACATGCAGAACTGATTTTTTTAAAAAAAAAAGTACTAGTAGTTTACAAAAAGAAAGAATTTAATGTTAATCGCATTATAGAAGAAATCAGGTAGATGAAGAAGGAAAGGTCATGTAAAAAGTAAAAGAAACAAAATGGTTAGAAATTATAAACAGAATGAATACAGGTAACAAACACAATGTCATGAAAACTCTCAGGCTGTGTATCCGTAGGTGGAAAGAGCCGATGTTTTTCCAACTGTGGTTCTCGGAATGCCAAGATCACCTCAGGGGCTATGAAGCAGGATGGGGCATCAATTCGAGCAGTCCTATTACATATTGGGCTTCCAGGTACGATTGCTTAGATAAAGGGTATAGTGGTGTATCTCTTCTATCTCTCCGTCTTTCTGTCTCTGTCTCTCTGTCTCTCTTCTTGCTTTGGGTAATTGCCTAAGGTCTCATAGCTAGGACTGAGGAGAAGGCATGAACATCATGTTGTATATTACAGCTAGGATGGTGTGTAAATGAAAAAAATCCAGGAAGAAGACATGAATTTATTGTGCCACAAAAGCATTTCCATCTTAAAAGTTACTTGACCTTAGTTTTTGATCATTTTATAGAAAAAAAGCTTATTAATAAATATTTATCTTGTTACACTAATGTTTTATACTGTCTGTAGTGATTATTATGTAAAAGGTTTCCTCAAAATAACTGATACATTACCTGTTAAGTTTTCCTCAGTTGTTGAAAAATATGTATCCATTTACTGATTTTCTAAAATTGGTCATCAGCAGTGTTTCCTTGTCATTAGTCAGAGTTAGTGAAATTCTACTCTTCTGGTTAACTTTTAAGTAAAGGTTATCAGCACTGTCACATTTATTGCATGGTTAGTACATTCTGATTATTCTTTATATTAAAGTTTGCTGGTTGATGGTAAAACTGGAGTGTATAATTACATGAATTCTAAAGAAGAATAAAGCACAATTCTTTGGATCACAGTTTACCTTGAAACTTTAAAGTTCAGAAGGGCTTACGCCATCTCTCCCCTTTTATTCTTTATATGCACATTGTATAAATTCTAAGATTTGAATAAGGACAATTATTTTTGTATTATTTGGATTCCATATAACTTAAAAAATCAATTTTATTTAAAAAATTTGCTTAAAGGGAAACACTTCCCCAGTCCCACAAATCTGAGTTCTCATCTTTGGGTTGTAACTACTGGAAATGTGATAGATGGATTTTTAAAGAAATACATACAGGGTTGATTTGCTCTCACTTTTTCTTTGATATCCTAGAAGGACTTGGGGAAAACAGTTTGTCCATCAAATAAAAATGGACAGAAATAAGATGTCTGATCCACTTTTATATTTCTTCCTTTAATAGGTGATTTTGGTAAAAAGTGTCACTATGATGAACTACCTAATGTCAGGTTTTTTTTTAATTGAAGTATAGTTGGTTTACAATGTTGTGTTAATTTCTGGTGTACAGCATAGTGGTTCATTTATACATATATGTGTATATCCCTTTTCATATTCTTTTTATTATAGGCTATTACAAGGTATTGAATATAGTTTCCTGTGCTATACAGTAAGACCTTACTGTTTATCTGTCTTATATATAATAATTAGTATCTACAAATCCTGAACTCCCAATTTATCCCTCCACCTCCCTTTGTCAAAAAATATCAGTTTTCTAATGTAACATTTGTACAAACTCAGAATGTGAGTTGATATATTTAGATTGTAATGTTTGGGTTTATGCACTGTTTTTGTTGGGGGCCACTTCATATGAAATAGATTCCACTCTTAAGTGCTGAGAAGAGGGTTTATGATCTCTAGGGAATGTTACATGGAATCATTTTTTTTATATTGTTTAGTGCAAAAGGTCTTGTAACCAAACTACTTTTAAATAAAAATACTTGGTAAGTTGAAATATGAATAGTGGAAATGGTTATCTAATTTAACACAACATTAAATCTTTTTTTGTGGGGGTGGTAGGTAATTAGTTAAAAGAAAATTTTTTTTAATGGAGGTACTGGGGATTGAACTCAGGACACGTGCATGCTAAGCATGGGCTCCACCACTGAGCTATACCCTCCCCCTAGCATTAAATCTTATATAATGGAATTTGTGGACCAAGCTAAGACATAGAATGTCATTACATTAAAATAAAAAATTAATTGAGAAGATAGCACTGTAGTGAGTTCTAGTTATTTTTCCCTGAGGGACACTTAATTTACAATCCCTCCCATCCAATTGTTGGTGAATTCATAGCCATATTTTTAACGTAAGCATTTATTACCATGAATAGCAAACAGGAGCAATACTTAGATCCATAAAATCAAATGTATTTGTCTATCCAGGCTGCCATAACAAAATACCACAGACTGGGTGACACAAACAACAGAAATTTATTTTGTCACAACTCTGGGGACTGGATGTTCAAAATCAAGGTATAAGCAAGTTTGGTTTCTCTTGAGGCCTCTCTCCTTGGCTTGCAGATGGTCACTTTCTCCCTCTGTCCCCTCATGGCCTTTCCTCTGTGTGTGTGCACTGTTCAAGAGAAAGAGATCTCTGATGTTTCTTCCTCTTTTTATATAGACACCAGTCATATTGGATAGGAATTCCACCCTGATGACCTCATTTAACCTTAATTACCTCTTTATAGGTTAAATTACTTCCAAATACAGTCACATTCAGAGTTAGGGCTTTAACATATAAAATTTTGGGGGAAGTCCATAACATCAGGTAAACTCTCCTGTATAAGATACAGTTTGTTTTACATGAAAATAATGCATTCAGCTGGATTAACATATAAGAATAAGAATCTCTCAGTCCTCTCAAATATTAGCAGAATGGGTTGGACCTCTATAAATTATTGTTTCAGATTGCAACAGGCTGAAGTAATGAGTTAGTTCTAGAAGGTGAACTGTGATGCAGAATAAGATTTGCACAGATTATATTCAGAATACTATTCTGGAAGTACAGGGTGGGCAAGGTCCAGCTTAACAGCAGCATGTAAACAGTTGATCTAAGAGGCAACGATGCTAGAAGGGGATCAAAGTAGTATCAGTTGGTAATGAATAGATTCCTTTGGGAACTGGATACAAAACAACCCTATGGGATCTAGGGGAAGAGAGTTCTGGGGCATGGGGTCAGTTATTGGGTGGGAGGGTTTAGGCAGTCAGGGATAACAGAAAGATACAGGAACTGGTGCTGAGAGGGAGAAATTAGCAGTAAAATGTCTCAAAAGGCAGACTTTCATGTGATTTTAGCCAAGGATGCTAAAAGGAAGTCTAAGGAAGAGAATGCAGCACTAGGGAATGGAACACAAAGCAGGCTACTTATACCTAACCAAGAGCGTATAGTCTGAAGTCAGGGAGCATGATTCCCCCAGCTCCATTCTCCTTTTTCAAGATTGTTTTAGCTCTTCAGAGTCTTTTGTGTTTCCATACAAATTTTAATATTTTCTTTTGTTCCAGCTCTGTGCAAAATGCTGTTGGTAATTTGATAGGGATTGCACTGAATCTGTAGATTGCCTTGGGTAGTACGGCCATTTTAACAATACTGATTCTTCCAATCCAAGAACACGGTATATCTGTCCATCTGTTTATGTCGTCATCAATTTCTTTCATCAGTGTCTTACAGTTTTTGGAGTACAGGTCCTTTGCCTCCTTGGGTAGGTTTATTCCTAGGTATTTGCTTCTTTCTGGTGTGATGGTAAATGAGATTGCTTCCTTCATTTCTTTTTCTACTATTTGTTTTCAAATAACCAGTGGAGGGGATGGGGGGGAAAGAGAGGAAGAACAGATGCAACAACACTGGCCACATGTAGATAACTGGGGCAGTGAGGTGAAAGTACATGCGAGTTCATTATCTTATATTCTATACTTTGAATGCGTTTGACCAAGTTCATAATAAAAGAGTTAACAAAGGGATAAATTTGGGAGTTTGAGATTTGCAAATGTTAACCACTATATATATATAAATAGATAAAAAACAAATTTATTCTGTTGAGCACAGGGAACTATATTCAATATCATGTAATAATCTTTTATGAAAATGAATACATGTATGCATATGCATGACTGGGACATTATGCTGTACACCAGAAATTGACACACTGTAAGTGACTATAACTTCAATTTAAAAAAAAAAAGAAAAGAAAGAAAAAAAAGAGTTAACAACAGCAAAAAAAAAAGAGCTGGATCAAGGAAAATGGCCAACAACCAGGAGAGCACTGGAAGGGTAAGACAAGTCTGAGAACATGACAGGAAAGAAAGACGGGAAATTACAGCGATCCTATATGAACGGAGTTTGATTTTTTCTATAGGCCAAAGTTGCAAATGACCAAAAAAAGAGAAAAATGCTTTAAAATGTACAATAAAAAAGTGATTTTTGTGGGGGCAGGGAGAAAAGTTTAATATCTAGGAAAGCGAGTACAAATTTTGTGTTATGATGCAATGTGCCTCAAAAATGACACTACCAAATACCCGCAACTCTGGCTTATAAAGTGGGGAGTAGTCCAAAAGAAAGCACATAATTGAATGGTTATAAGATAATTCATGGATGAATTAGTAATTCATTGCTTTGTCAACAAGAAGAACTTAATAAATAATACATAACTGATAGTCAGTCACTGACCTTTGCACTATAGCCATTTTTCCCGTCCATAGTAAGGGACTGAAGTATAATCACTTTGTTGAACTTCATTTTTTTTAATGGATAATGTGATGTGCTTAATAGAGAACTCTGCTTTCTTTTACATCAAACCTCAAAAAGATGTTCTCTTTCTGACCTCTTGATTTTGGTTTCTGTTGGTGCCCTTTAAAATTTTAGCCTGATTTTAAAGTTTAACTTTTTGGGTTAAATCTCCATTAGTATAATGTCCCAGCAATGAAGAATTCCCTTTCCAGAGCTCAAGTATACTCTGAATTTTGATGCTTATAATTAACCTTACATAATTATGTGTATTATGTACGTACATGTGTATTATTTTTGTGTGTTTGTATAGTAAAGGCCATCTTTTTTTTCTTCCCATCATTTATTTAGTGCTGGATAAAACAAAACCCTTTTTCTTATACCAGAAAATAGAACTGGGAGATGTCTTTATAATGAGGAGCTTACTATCAGCTCATAGATCATCCTGACAACTTCTGTTTTCGAGGAAAAGTCCAAACAGAAAGGGACATCACAGTTTGTATCCCTGCCAAAGGGAAAGATAGACCTGAGCTTTAAGGAAAATAGCCTTTTGCTGTTCATCTGACTGTTGGGGTTGTAGTGATTTATCTTCTGTTGTGCATACATTCTAAAGCATTTAATGCTGGACTGAGGTTTCCATTTCCAGATGCTGACCATCTCTTGAGAAGGAGGGCCTTGGTATGTCACTGTGTAGCTTGTATGTCTTAATGACATGGAAAGGTGTCTCTTCATTTATCAAAGAGGGTTCTCTTTGAAATTCTAGTTTCATAGCTTTCTCCATCAGTCTCTTCTCTGCGTTTGGAATGTCGTTTCTGTTTTGTCTTGGGCTATTGATCTGGTCTTTGCCCTTTCCTGTAAGAAGGAAAACTGTCATTTAGAAAGAATGTGAGTTTCTTCGTGTATTGTTTTTTTTTTTTCACTTAGGGACTGAAAGTAGGTTGAGATATGCACATTTATCTAGAGGTGAGTTCAATTTTAAGAAGTTATTTAAGAACATGTTCATTTTGTGGTGAAGTTTTCGCCATCTGTTTTAAATAACAAAAATCTTGAGAAGTATCATGGGAATATTCTTATGTCTGTATTTGCCAGTGTGCTCACTGTCTCTCGCCTGCGAACCATACTCCACACCTATCTGGTGGTTAACACTGATGCGTGTGCTTTCTGTAACTTACTAATCACAAACCAGCACCTTCCATAGTAAGTCAAACAAATCCTAGTAGATGACCCAAATTACCCAGAAATTTCAGAATAAGGTTCATAACCATCCTGATTTTTCTATTTGAAATGGATGTTAATAACTTAAAAAGTGGGGTGGCTCCTGACAAGGCTTTTTTAAAAAATTAGAATTTGTCTTAACATTTTATTGGGAGGGAAAATTTGCAAATGTAATTCATACAACATTTTTTAAAAGGAGGAATTTTCTTAAATGCTGAAAACAACTGGATTTCCTTGTCATCTAGTTCATCATTCTGTTAATCATACTCCCAAAACAATGATTAAATAGGCAACCATGTTATATAGTTTAAAAATGGGAAAATGCATGGACTTCAAGAAAACCTAAAGAGTTCCCCTGGTTATTGGCATTGCAAATAACGTGCTTTACTCAACAAAGCTGCTTTGTTGTTTCCAATGCACCCCCAGCTCCACTCCGCCCCCCCATACTTGAAAGCAAGTTCCTTCCTGTGGCAGGAGCCTTCATTGAGGTTTGTTTTTATTTTTATTTTTTGCTTTTTTAAAAAAATTGAAATATAATCAATGTGTCAATTTCTGGTATAGAGCATAATGCCTTAGTCATGTATATATATATATATATATATATATATATATATATATATATATATATATATATATATATGTTTTCATATTCTTTTTCACTAAAGATTATTATAAGATATTAAATATAGTTCCCTGAAATTTGGCTTTTTATCTGTTTTTATATATAGTGGTTAACCTTTGCAAATCTCAAACTCCCAAATTTATCCCAGTAATCAGTTAGAGCTGACAGTATTGACAGGGAATGGAGATGTTCTTTGTTAACAAAGTCAGAGATAACTTGCTTTACACTTCCTAGTGAGCTCCAGCCTTAATATTTCTCCAATAAAATTATGAATTTTGCATGCACCCTCTTAAAAATCTGCAGACACTCTACAAATGAGAGCTAATTTGTATTTCCAAATATGCTAATCATGTGCATCCAGAAGTAGTAAATTTAGACGTATCATTCTGGATATAAGTTTCAACAAATAATTGTATTGCAATTTTGTTTCAATTCAGTATGGCAAATTAGCAACCCTCTTCTATTGCCATATTAGGAGGCTAGTGTTCTTTGAAAAAAATTAACTAGCTGATTGTCATGACACTGGTAATTAGTGATAATAACTGGTAATTAGGTAATTAATTAGTGGGATGCTTTTATATCAGATTCAGACTGGGAATTATCTGGATAGTTTTAGAATTTACCAAAAGGATTTGTCCCTTGTTATTTCTTTTCTTTTTTTTTTTTTTTTTTTTGCGTCAAGGTGGTCTTGATTTACAAAATACTTTTCAGTGGATATTACTCTGAAGGTTTTGAATCGGGAGCTGAAATTTGTCTACCCTTTGCTTCACAAGGTTGCTCCTTTGAAAAAGCAAGTCTGGAGCGATAAAGTAGCCTATTTGTCCTAAAACTTATGAAAAGAAAGGGGAGGGAGTGTTGGGTCCCATCTTGATAACAACAATCAGCCTTTGTGACGTTTCATTCCGGGCTAATGGCTGGTGAAATTGTTCTGGGTAGTTAAAATGAAATGAAATGAATTAAAGAACATGAAGGAGAGCAAGCAGAATGGTTTATTGCTCTTCTTTGAAGGCACAATAGCTATACTCTGTCTCTTTTTGTTACTCATATCTGTGTGGCGGATATTTAACGCCAGGGTTTTGAATACCATGATGGCTAAATGAGGGCTATAAATCTAGAGCTATGGTGCAAAATTCTACGGCCAGCAGGTACTAAAACAGGATGCCAAAGACTCCAGTCCCCAAATTGTTTTAACTGATGAATATTCATAGTTGAAGAAAGGAACAAGCCGAATCCTTCCCCCTCTTTGAGAAACACTATACTAGGAGTGGAGGAACTAATGCCTGATTTAAAAAATACACAAATTGAATATGGACATAAGGAGGCAAAGCACTGTCAAAGTCAGAATTAGCATTTCTTTCCAAACTGCTCAAAAGTTTTCCTGAGAACTCTATAAAGATTCATATAGTTTTGACTATATGAAACAGTCAAATGATAGGTTATTTATAATTCAATTAAAACAATCAACTAGGTGACTTGGATCTTGGAATGTACAAAAATTGGACTTTTAAATGTCTGGAAGCTTGCAGTTATCAGTGTGAAAGTTTCCTGAATTGGTATAATGCAGCTTAAAAAGCATTTGGTTTTATGGTCTTGTCACACAGCTGAAAAAATAAAGTGTCATATCAGGTTGGGGTTACATTTGTCTAAGAAAAACTAACAGGAGGATTTTTTTTGTCAACACAGGAGATGAGCTGGATGATAAGGGAAAATTATACTCTCTGATCTACCCTTCTCTTATAGAAGTGACTAGGGATTAAAGCCTCAATCTGAAGTTGCATGACTTTTATACATTTTTCATGGAAGGCAATTTTTGAAAGAAAAAATGCTGGCAAAAAGAGGTTCAAATTTCTTTATAAATCACAAGTCTGTTTGGGATTCTTTTTTCTTTCTTTCTTTGGTGTTCTGACAAATGGATTTAGAAGGAAAAAAAAGCCAAGTATTCCATGCCAAGAAGTTGTGTGTATGTATACTATGTTTCTAACATGTCTGAAGTTGTCATATGTTGTATGTGAAACATAATTTGCTTAATTTTACTTCAAATAACAATATATATTAGAGTATCAATAATGGAATATGTATTATAGTGTCAATGTAATTTGTCATTGGCAAATTACACTAATTTCTCATTAAAATGTAGTTTTAGTGTTAACTAGATAAAAATCTTGTCATGAAAATATAAAAAGATCTTTTTTTGAGAATGTTTGCCCTTGTCATTTGGATATAGAGATAAATTTAGTCATTTAGTTTGACAGAAAAGATATCCTACCCACTCTTCCAAATATGAAAATCAGTATTTTTTGAAATATATGTCACTATTAAAATAATTTGATAAGTAAAATTATTTGGCCTTAAAAATAATAGTTTACATTTATTGAGCATGTACTTATGCACGACACTAATAAGTCCAAGTAAAATCATATGAAATGTATCTCATGATGAATGAAGTAGGATTATCTTCGATATTTTTTTGACATTATGATACCTGTGTTTCCTTTTTTTTTAATACCACAGATTGGCTGGGTGCAAGAAAAGGGCTATGTTGGTTTACAAGGATTTAGCTTCCTACTTCTGGAAAGAGAACTTTCCCCCTATGTCTTTTGGTGTGTTTATTTAACTTCTTTGCTTGGTTGTCTTTATCTCACCAGCAATCATATACAATTACTTTATTTTTTATCATTTCTGTTTGTATTAAGCATTCTTTCATCTCTACCCACTGTGATAGGCACCAAAGGATACCTCATTCTGCCATATTGACCCTCTATGAACTAGCTTCGTTCTTGAAATTCTCAGTAGTAGTCATGGAGACCTGCCGCATCCCCCCACCAGCCAAGATCTTGGCATTAATGCCTTTGTTAAAATGCTGATAGGTTATTCAGGGTAGGAGTGGATATGATATGCAACCCTAGGCATGTTGCCCTGGATGACCAGTAGAGGGCAGGCTGACTGGGAAAAATCATGCTTGAAAGATGTTAAAGACAAATCTGCCTCAATTCATTTGCTTATTCATTACCATCAGCCAGTTGGTGTAATGAGTTGGAATTTGGAACTCTTTTTGGAGGTACCAAGAATGCAACTTCTGTGAACTATCCAGTTAGACCAGTTTCCAGATTGGGATTTAAAAGCCTGGGTTCTGGCAAGAGTAAATGCTGTCTGCTGTAGGGTGGAGATAATAGTAAGGAAAAACCTAGGGGAATAAAAATTGGAGAGCTGTGCCCCTGGGTAGGCTTAAGGTAAGCTAGAGGAGGATTTTGAAGAGGAAATGCTTCATAGGAAAATGGATAGTGAGCGGTTCTTCAGTGTGGGTGTTTGTGATTTAGGATATTAGATAAACATCTTTGCATTTAACTCACTTGGGAATGTGTTTTTCAGGGAGATCAATTTAGAGGACATCAACTTTGAATGAGGAAGATTTTTTTTTTAAATGGTATAGAATGTACCATTTGAAGCCTGTGGACAATGACATGTGCATATAGAATGAGTGGTGACCTGGTCAAGAAGACTGAGTATTTAATTTGTTTTAATGTATTTAAAATTTTATTTTAATGTATTTAAAATTTTAATGTGATTTGAGAAATTTCAAGCTAGTGCACCACAGCTGGGCTTGCTTCTATGATTCCAACTGTCATTATTTTGCAGCATGAATGCTGCCTACAAATTAATCTGAATTACTCAGCATTTCCTGAATACATATAGCCCTCTACCAACTTTTTACCTTGGCTACCCTCCTTTTTTAAAATATATTTTATTTCTTAGAACAATTTTATATTTACAGAAAAAATGATAATATAGTACAGAGAGTTCTCATATAACATGTACATAATTTCCTTTGTTAATCTCTTACATTAGTATGGCACATTTATTACAATTAATGGGCTAATATTTATACATTATTATTAACTAAAGTTCATACTTTATCCGTACTTCCTTAGTTAAAAATTTTTTTTCTATTGCTTTTTTTTTTAAAATGGAGGTACTGGGGATTGAACCCAGGACCTCATGCATGCTAAGCACAGGCTCTACCACTGAGCTATTCCCACCCCCTTTCTTAGTTTTTAACCTAATGTCCCTTTTATGTTTTGTGATCTCATCCAGGATGCCATATTACCTGCAGCTGTCATGTCTCTTGAGGCTCTTGTCTGTGACAGATTCCCAGACTTGTCTTATTTTTGACGACCTTGACGGTTTTGAGGAATACTGGTCAGGTACTTTATAGAATATCCTTAATGAGATTTGTCTGATGTTCTTCTCATGATAATCCTGGGTTATGAGTTATTGGGAGGAAGACCACAGAGGTAAAGGGCCATTTTCATCACATCATATCAAGGGTAGATACAGTCAACATGAGCTATAATTGTTAACGTTGACCTTTTGGGATAAAGTTTTACCTCTTTAGTTTAACTTTGTGTCTTGCCTTCTTTTCCACCTTTTTCTGCCACCAGCCTTCTCTGAAGCCATATTGCACAACATGTACTTCATGCTGTTTTACCTCTTTAGACATACAGTTCCCTCTGTTTTCCTTCTGATCTTCCCCTAGGTCATGCATTCCTATGGTTCAGAAATAGTATTTTCTCTTGGATGCCTTTGCTCAGTCAGATTTAGACGAGCCTCTTCTCTGCAGATATAACACTGTCCATATTCCTCTATAGGACTTATTAAGCTGTTTGACGGCTGTTTTTTTTTACTTGTTTGACTTTCCCACTGGACATAAGCTTCAGGAGAAGAACTGTGTCTTATTTGAGTTTGTATCCTCAACCAGCAAACAATGTCTCATGCTTTGTGGGCACATAGTAAATGTGCGTTGAATGAATAAATGAATGAAGAAGTGAGTAAAAGAACTATGAAGCTGAAAATATAGTTTTAACATAAGCTCATGCATTATGTCTCATACAATTATTTCTCTCTATAATGCACTATTAAAAGGAAGCCTATTTAAAAAGGGATATATATTTTACATCCTTGTTGAAAAGCTAGAACAAAAAACATAGACGTAGTATCCTTTGGCAGTACATATTCTGTCCTCTCTTTTTTTTTTTAATTTCATGTAGTCATTGATATGCAGAATTATGATCGTGTGGTCTTGGGAAATCTTTTATCATTTTAGTTGAATGTTCAAATTTTGAAACAAAACCAGTTCTCACCTTAATCCTGAAGTAATCAGATTTTCCTAAATTAGAATAATCCAGTCTTGGATCTTTTTGGTTAAATGAGGTTTTATTATAGTTTTACTTGACAGATTTTTAGCAGGGTCATAGTCACAGTTAACAGATATTTCTTAATTCTAATAGTTTATCCACAATCACTCTTTTTACCTCATGGGCCTCATTATTGTGTGAGAATCTTTAGATGCCTCTTGGTAGGTTCCCCTTCCTAAACATCATCAAGTTTCTCCTACTGAAATGAGAAACATTCATCATGTATTTCTGGCAATCCAGGTTGGGTTAAAAAAAAAAAAGAACATTAGCCTTGATTTAATATTTTGCTGTGCTGAGCAACTTTTAGCTATAGCTTTATATTCTCTTTTGAAATCTTCAAATGTTTTCATGCCTACCTGGTACCACTAGACACGTGATACATTCTTGCAAGGAAGTAATCAAGTCCTTCATAGCAAAGAAGCAAATGCCAAACTAGCCGCTTTTTTATGGTTATAAAACCTATTCTTAAACTTTGAAAATGATGTATACATAGCTAAACATATAATGTTCCAGCAAAAGTCATTGTCCATTTATTAAGCTACTAGAACAGTACTGTATTTACTCAATAAAAATTTGACATTTGGATAGTGTTTATTTTAATAAAATTGCTCACTGCTTCTCTCTGATTGTATAAAAGAGCAATTCAGATATAATAATAGTTTGCATAACATAACGAATGTGTGTCCCTACTAATATATAATGCCAGAACATGAAATTAATCAAAATATAAGTTTTTTTTAAGTTTCCAATACTGGGTGTATGTTTTCATCCTGAGTTCAGTTGATTAGTGGGATAACTGAATTTTCCATGAAAATTCAATAAAAAAGGTTTTAATTTAAAAAAATTAACCTTGTTATGTAAACAAAACAGGCAAATGTAAATCATGATAAGATAATTCAGCTACGGCAGGATGGCTTTAGTGTGTATATATTTATGAGGATTAATGGGGTAACCGCTAGAAAGTGAGAAGTACTAAAAATCAAAGGAAAACAAAGAGGAATGTTTAGGATTTGCATTTTTGTTGCCAGTTGAGTCACTTCTCTGCTAACAGAGAAAACGATAAGGTCACAGTACCAAATCTTACCCATCATCGTTTATATCATAGTGCAGTATTATTACAGGTAACAGTGATGAGATAAAGCAGTTATGGTTACTGGTGTGAACTCTGAAGTAACTAATTTAGGTTGTTAATTTTCTTTTTTCCATTTTAATAAAATATTCATACAGAGGATTGCACAAATCACAGGTATCCAGCTTAATTAATTTTCACAAGAGGAAAACACCTGTGCTTGTGAAGCCAGTACCCTGAATTAGAGCACCACCATCACCCCAGAAGCCCCCCTTTCCTCCTTTTTAGATACTATCGCCCTGCCAAGGGTTAAGCTATATGCTTAAATTTACCATCATATATTTGTTTGCCTATTGTTGAGCTTCCTCTAAAGAGACTCACCATGTATATAGTCTTTTGTATCTGGCTTCCTTGAGTCACTGTTGTCTATGAGGTACATCCATATTTTTATGTGTAGCAGTAGTTTGTTTTTTAATTTTTTGATTTTAATTTTTATTATTTTTTAAACTTTCTTATTTTTTAATTTAATTTTTAAAATTGTTTTGTCCAACTATTTTATTTTTTAAATTTTATTTATTTATTTACTTATTTATTTATTTATTTATTTATTACTATTTTCATCTTTTTTGGAGGAGGTAATTAGATTATTCATTTTTTTAATTAAAATTAATTTTAATTTTAAGGTGCTGGGGATTGAATGCAGGACCTCACACATGCTAAGCATGTGCTCTACCACTGAACTATACACCACCCCCTGCAGTTTATTCTTTTTATTGCTGTATAATATTCCACTGTATGAATGTATTACAATTTATGTAGTCATTCTAATGTTGTTGGACTTTTGAGTTGTTTCCTTTTGGGGACTCGTATGAGTAGTGTTTCTATGAGCATTCACGTATCTTTTGGTACATATATGCACTCATTCCTGATATATATATATATAAACATATATCAGGAATATATATATTATATATATATATATTTGCTGTATCATAAGACATTCTTAGTTTAAGCTTTATAGATGCTGCCAAATAGCTTTATACTTCATCAGCAAGCAGAGTATGAGAGATCCAGTTTCTCCACTTTATTATAAATACTTGGTATTATCTTTTTTTTGTTTTAGGCATTCTCATGGGTGTATAATGAAGTCTGTTAAAATTGTTAGAGGGGAAAATATGTGTCTGCATAGGGGTTTTTAAATATAGAAAATTCTATTCAGTGAACATCTGTAAGTGATAGTCTGATATTGACTGCAGAGTGCCCTGGCTGAGAAGAACCAATGTCCTGCTCAGTGTCATCAAAATGTCCATGGAGCAGTTCAGTGTAATTCACTTTCTTGCGATCTTTTCATCTCACCAATGAAAATTAAAGCAAGCATCATCCAAAACTGATCCTATTTAAACTGTCATTTGAAACCAGCCCTGTAAGCTATTGTGAGTCCTGGCAATGAAATCTTTAATAGTCCTGAAAGATTAAACCTGATTAAACCCAATTCTGAATTTTAAACATACACTCACCAGTAGCTTATTTTATACCTAATAATTGTATCTCTTAATTCCCTACCCCTATATTGCTGCTTCCCCTTTACCTCTCCTCACTGGTAACCATTAGTTTTGTTCTCTATATCTGTGAGTCTGGCTTTTTTGTTATTGTTGTTATATTCATTAGTTTGTTGTATTTTTTAGATTACACATGTAAGTAATATCATACAGTATTTGTCTTTCTCTGACTTATTTCACTTAGCATAATGCCCTCTAAGTCCATCCATGTGTCTAGAAATGGCAAAATTCCATTCTTTTTTATGGCTGAGTAGTATTCCAGTATATATATACCACATCTTCTTTATCCATTCATCTACTGATGGACACTTAGGTTCCTTATATATCTTGGCAGTTGTAAATAATGCTGCTATGAACATTGGAGGTGCATGTAGCTTTTTGAATTAGTGTTTTTGGTTTTTTTTTTGAGATATACCCAGGGGTGGAATTACCCTGTCATATGGTAGTTTTTTCCTACAGGGATATATTGTACAATACAGGGAGTATAGCAAATGTTTTATAATAACTAAAATTGAATATAACCTTTAAAATTGTGACTCACTATATTGTATACATTTAATTTATATACTATGCATCAACTATACTTTAATAAAAAATACATATACTCACCAGACCACAGAGTTTTATTATTTTTTGGTGATCAACAAGTAGGCTATGAATTTTGAAAGTCTGTGAAGCTTTTAGGAAATGTTCAAGTTGGATATTCTCAGACTTAAGTTCTTTAGGCTACGTGTATTTCTCAATTTGATACAATAAGAGACTACATTAATCACTGTGGCTGCTGTACCAGAGCATTATTATTTTATTTCTTGCTCTTTATGCTTTCCCAAATGGTTTTTAAAACTAGATGGCAGTGAAGAGATAGTTACTCTGATCATTACTTCTTTAAGAGAGATTATTTTTCATCTGCTTTATACAGATTATCTCGATGTGATAGGTTGCCCACTACTCAGAGAAAGTGGATCTTTACAGAAGCAGAGAATATTTTCTTTGGTGTTGTCATCACTCGGGGTTTCTTCCAAGAAAGATGTGCTCTCCACAGTCTCTGGTTATCTTTTTCAGTTTATCAGAATAAGTCTAAAATTATAACACAGAAAGAAGAGCTGTTTGAAAGATACCTGATCATTATTTATAAAGGCTAGTTTATAATATAACATTCAATCTGGTCATAAGTTAACTCTGAGGTGGCATTGTTTTCAGAGTCATGGACTCCATTAGATTTTTCTGTCTGAAGCCAACAGATTATTTACATTTCCACCCCATCACCCTAACCTTAGAAAACTGGCAGTACTTTTGTAGCATTATATTTAATATTTTAATATTTATTAATTTTTTATAGTGATAGTTTAGAATAATTCATTTTTATTTTACCATATGTCAATATCTGACTAGCTGGAAAATTCAATGAGTGTTCTGTATTCACAGAGCAATATTTGTAGGTCAGGCTTACACTGTGATATATTTTAAGAATTGATTATCTTGTATTAAGAGGTGGGAGTTATTTCTAAAAGGGTTTAATCTGTTATTAGTTCCTAAGAGAGGGCACATTGCAGAGTATTGGTTATATCAATATGGGTTTTCTGCATGTCTACACTGAATTTAAAAAGAAGACAGAAGCCTTTTTATTGTATAATCAATCTCTGAGTCAATTGCTTATCCTAATACTACTAATAGTACTTTTAATACTGAATGCATATCTTAGAAAGATATAGTTATAGCTCATTTATGGGTGGAGCAAGGAAACTTATTTGATTAGGCTGAGGTTGAGGCAGTATGTTGTAGCAGAAGGAAGCATGGAATAGGTAGCAGAAAACTCCTATTCCTTAGTTGCTATCTGTGTAATATTATGCAAGTCACTTAACTTCTCTTAATATTAGCTTCTTATCTGTAAAAGGAGGAGAAATGGTCACTCTTGCCATCTCATATATCCATCATAAACATTAAAAAGATTTGCAAGTTTAAAGCACTCTACAACGTAGTACACTGTTATTAAGATTTGAAGAATCTAGGTTATAGAGATTGCCACGAAAATTTATCACAGAAAGACAGAAAAACTTTGTTTCTGTTGAGGACACATGATATATGATAACTGGTAGAGTAATTTAAGATAAAACAGAAAAGATGCATTTACACCTTGTGTTATGTATATTATACAGTCTTAACTATTAATAATGTTTTGCACTATCAGTAAGAGAGAATCAGATAAAGGATTTAAGGCAGGACTATAAGAACAAAATTCATATTATCATAGAAAACAGAATAGACTATATTGTGATAAAGCCAATAAAGCAAAGATGTTGTTATAATTGTCTTAGTTTAAGGAAACATTGAGAGAAAACTCACTATGAATTCCCCGCTACCCATTCTTTCCATCCATAGCAAAGGAATTAAAGTAAATGTGAAAATACAAGAATATCAAAGAAAAGCCAGTTAAACCTCATCAGTAGGAGCATGTATATGTAATGGCTGGTATGTTTGAGAAATGATGGTCTATTATTTTGGTCCTACTTCAGGAGGAATATCAAATACTTGCCTATCAGTTGGGTATTTCTAGCTCAGTCAGGGTATTATTGCTTTGTTCTTTGGAAGTAGGTCCATATTGTTATATGGATATACATAAAATTAATTGGAGTTATAAAAACAATTCTTAGTAATACATATTTTATGACTCTTTGTACTATTTCAAAGTGCTTTTTACATCTTTTCTCATTTTCTTTGTTTTAGTTTATTATAAATTCTTTAAATATTATCTGAGTTCTATACATTCATATTATAAGCTGCCTTAATAGGTAACCACAAAGTTCCAGGAGTAGGGAAATTAGGAGATACCATTCTGAATAATATTTATTTGGTTTTTAAGTTAATGTCACTGAAAAACCTCTGCAATATAATAATTCAATGAATCCACAGTAATTTAACACCAAATAAAGAGCTTATAATATTGATCTTTCTGGGTTATTACATCTGCTTTTAAAGGTAAATGAAGCATTAACACCTGAGACTACAGCATTGATCATAACAGTGTCATTGTAAAAGCCTCACTGCTGTCGGTTTACTTCTAAGGTAAAATAAAGGGCAGCCTACCTTTAAATCAGGTGATTAACTTACTGGAGCTGCAATGTGAGGTTTCCATTTAGTTTCAACAAAGCACATTTCCCTGTAGGAGTTCTCTGACTCCTAACTTTTACAGACGCTGCAGGCATCAGATGCTTGCTTGCATTGCCTTTCTAGTTACATGATGTGTCCCCCTCAGCCGAATATGAAAAATATATCATTAAAAGAATTTCTGTAAAGGGTAGTTGTCTATTCAAAATAGACATATACATTAAATGAGTCTGGGAGATGTTCTGTCTTCACACTCCCTTGGAAATATCAAAGATGTAAAAGCAGCAAATTTTGTCTAAGTTTCACTGAATGAAGAACTATTTTAGCCTGTTTGAAATTTCTGTCATTGACAATCTTATCTCCTCTTTAATGACTGCTTCCTAAATTCCCTTCTATTATCTTGTCGTTGCTCAAATGATCAATACGTGTTGTCTTTTTGCATGTTGATGTGCAAATCCAAGAATTTATAAAAAAATAACCTTCAACCAACACTAGTGGGATTCAAATTCAACATCTAAATAGCCCAGGAAAATAGAGTTCTAAACCAATTTTGACACAAGAGGTAAATAATAGATTTTTTATGGCTTCAGTTTAAGAGTTCTAAGGGAACTTAGTATAAACATCTGACTCTCAGAGGAATGTGCTACTCAACAAAAAAATTTTTTTTTGCTTTACTCTCTATTTACATTCATCTTTAGTTTAAGAATGAGGTGGATTTTGAAAACCAGGAAGCTCTGGGATGGACGGAAGGATACTTCCCATGTTCCCTGTTATACCCTAAGAAATATTCTGTATGATTGACTGGGTTTTCAGATGCTCCTTATGAATATTATAAATCAAAGAATACTAAGTTAAAAAGAATCAACATCAAGAAAATTCCTGGGTATAAGGGGGACATTAAAACTCTTATTAGGGGATCAGCTTTAATCAAAATATATTCTACTTTGAATACAGCATCTACATTTCAGAATGTGGGGAATTTGGAATTTCTGACAATTGTCTAATGCTTTCTAACATGTGTAAATAAATTTGAGCATGCATTATAGATGATCATCTACAAAGAGGTATGTGTCACAACATCACTTTAATATTCTTCTGTCTATTTCAGAATAAGGCAAATATAATTTTCAGAATTATTGCTGGCTGCCTAGACATGAATGACTACTTATTAATCTTTTCTTTCTTTTATTCATTACCTTTCTAGAAACGTGAGATTCTTGTGTGATGCTCTCTCCCTCTTTTGTGTTTGCTCTTAAATATTTTTTTTTGCAAAGCAATGAAAAGGCATATTTCAGTAACCAATTTCCATCATGTGCCAAATTCAAAAATGAAAGCTAAGAATCAAATTCAACTCCAGCAAGGGGGCTTTTAACAAAGAATCCTTGCATCTATTCCAGTGACTTTTTAATCGTAATTAAACCATTTCTTGATTCACTGTTTCTGCAGTACTTGGCAAATGAAGCTTCTCTACTTACTTTTTGTTGTATTTCACAAGAACTAAAGCGCTCATAAGAAAGAGAAAGAAGGAAGGCCAGTACAACTTAAGATATACTGCCAAGTATGTGGTGTGTCATTCAAGAGTATATGTGAGGGAGGTTTGGAAAACAAAAATTGCAGAAAATACATTTTCAGTTTGTTTAAAGAAGAACTCCCCAAAGAAGTTTTTCTGAGATAAAGATGAAAAATGCACATAGGGACAGGTGGTGCCATTAGCCCTGCTGTTGGGACTGACAGATCAGTACCGAAGTGGCATCAGGGCAGGGAGGCATCAGCTTCAGTAATGGAGAGACGTCTGGGGGAAAGATTGCTCTATCACAGTGATGGGTTCCTAGCATGTTATAAATCGAAGATTGTTCTTTCCTGCCACTGAGATGAGCAGCTCTTTCTCCTTTCCAGAATGAAATGTCGGACAGAGACAAGGAACAGATGAAAACAAAAAAGTAGGAGAAAGTTTTATCTCTTTAACATAAATCACCAGGAGGGACAGAAAGACAGTGTAGTGCCAACCTCCAGCTTAAACATGAGATGATGGAAATGCCCTCTTTGAACAATTCCTTCCCATCTGAGCATGCAGAATAGGTAGATGATGATAACAGTTCTCTCCTTGGCCTGATGTAACTTGGTTCTTAATTTAAAAAATCAGAAACAAAATTTTTAAAGGATTCGTACTTTTGGTTTAGC
This sequence comes from Camelus ferus, assembly GCF_009834535.1. Classification (NCBI taxonomy): domain Eukaryota; kingdom Metazoa; phylum Chordata; class Mammalia; order Artiodactyla; family Camelidae; genus Camelus; species Camelus ferus. The sequence continues at coordinate 55,701,694 of NC_045732.1, forward strand.
ATGAAAGACATATTGGGCTGGGATGATGATATTCTGTTAGAAGGTACAGTATGTCATAAAATATGTAGAGCCCAGGTCTGGATTTCTGACTAACCACAATTCTACATAAGTAACCTATGATTTTAAGCAAGATACTTATTACTCTCTTTGAGTGTTGGTCTTCTCATCAGTAAATTGGGAATAATAATACTGGTCTCATAAGTTGCTGGGAAAATTCAAGGAATGACATGTAAAAAGAACCTAGCACAGTACTTTATGTGTAATAAATAATTGAAAAATGTTAGTCTCTTTCCCTTTCCACTAGTCTATGTACTTATGTGGTCAGCATTTGCCTTTTCCTGGAACTGATGAAATGAGAACAAAAATCTTCTTTTCTTATTGTTAAAAAATTAATATTACTGTTGTCAAGATGATAATATCATATATATATAGGATATTATATATATAATTAGCTAAGGTTACCACCCTCCCCCATCTTCAGGGTTCCTGGGATGGAGGAATTTGCTCTAGTTTGATTAGAAATGCCACAGATATGGGTTCAAATCTGATAGGGTCCAGGAAGCCTTAAATGCAGAGAAATTCCACCTCACAGATATGCAATATACTGCTAATTCCAGTCTACTGTGTGAAGAATGCATGCCAGTGGTTAGGAGGACAATCAGGCAGATGAATGTGGATAGCTCAGTACAAGCTCTCCATGAGGGTGTTGGAGTACTAATGACATTTCTTGCGTATTGAAGAAAAAAAATATTGTCCAAGATAAGGTGCCAATATAGAAATTATGAATATTGATTACCTCATTTTCATACAGTTCTGTTTAAATTATTTTATCAGAAAGTTGTTCATATTTTTTAAACTTGGCTGTGCACATTAGATTTTTTTAAATTCTTATTTTTATTAAACTATATTCGATTTGCAATGTTAGTTTCAGGTGTACAGCAAAGTGATTCAGTTGTATGTATACATACATATCTATTTTTTTCGGATTCTTTTCCGTTACAGCTCATTACAAGAAGTTCAGTATAGTTCCCTGTGCTATACGGTAGGTCCTTGTTGTTTATCTATATTTTATGTATAGTAGTGTGTATCTGTTAATCCAAGACTCCTAATCTATTCCTTCCCTACCATTCTGGAAAGTATTCAGGCACATCCTAAGTGGCCCAGACATGAGGAAATGGAAAGCACACGTTTATTGAAGTGTAAGACTGGGAGAAGCAGTTTTCCTTAGCTGAATTTAAAATCTGTTCTCTTTTGCCCTTTGTAAATGTAACCAGTGAGTTTGATTTAGATAAGAAAATCAGAGGCTAATCAGATTTTGCCTCTCACCTGCATGTTCAATACCAATTGAAATAAATGATTCTTTTTCATCACAATCAAGATTATGTATATCTATATTTAAATACCATATCCTATAGTTTATGCATGCATGTTTTTTAAATGTAGCATCTTAATAGAAACTCAGGTTAGAAGTGTAGCAGCTAGCAGTGAGAATGTGTTCTTCAAATCAATGATAAAAATACATGAAGGGACAAGAACGCTTAGTCTAATACAGTTTCCTATGTACATATTTGTGTGCCATGTTTAACTTCAGAGTGGTATTCTTTGAATAATCTGTTATTTATAGAACAAAATATTTTTTCAGAAGATACCCATGTTGGTCGTGACAAGGATCATTAAACATTTAAATAGTGTTACTCAGTACATCAGTAAAATACGTGTACAAATTGTTTATTTTAGGTTGTCTATCCATGTATCAAATAGAACATGTTATTAATGTGCTGAGTTGAGGAGGTTTTGGCTTATCTTTGAATGGGTTTATTGTCTTTTGGGAAGCTTTCCTTTTTTTCCTTTAAGGAGACTAAAGGGAACTTTCATTTCTATGGATGATCATGACATGCACATTTAAAAATGAAATGTTTAATGGAATCATGAATAAATGGAAACAGATTTGTCTGTCAAAAATTAAATAGCAATATTCTTTGACTAATATCAAAACCTAATCTAAAATAGTTTTAGCCATTTCATATAGGTGATATCTGTGCTTAAATATAATTTTCTCTCCCTGTTCTGGCATGACTGTTAATTACTTACTCAATGTAGTTCAACATTTAGTTAATAAATATGTCAAGCTTTTACCATGGTGTTCTTTTTGCAGAGTTGTGAATTTGCAATTAGTTTTAGATTTACAACATGGTGACAGACAGTGCTGTATAAATAGAGGTTAAACACACAATTTACATATTAATTTCATGATTCATTTATTCAATGATTTATGTGGATATAGATTGTATTTAATCTCTGTGCTGTAGTTGTTTCAGGCATGACGAACAGAATCACTATACTAGCAGAGAAGTAATGATGTCTGTATTGAACTACAGGAAGTTGAGAGGAAAATAAGAAATGTTTGGAAACACAATTCATTATCTTTAATACTCTCTGAGAGGCAACTGAAAAGCAATAATGGATTTTTAAAAGGACCATGTCTGACAATCCTAAGAGTCGTGGAGGAGGGAAATTAACCAGCTAGCACAGTGGCTTGCACATAGGAATCAAGGCAACATTTATTCGTTTGTTTGAAGTTGAGGATCATAGTGTATTTTTAAGTCTGGATAAAACTTAAGATAAGCTTTGAGAAGTTTTAAGCAGTTCCTTGTAACTGGTTTCTGTTAATTAACCTTGTTTCCTCATGACAAGTACCCCCATATTTTTAGAATACCCTTTTTATCCCTTCAGGTAGCTTCATTTGATATTCTTGGTCATATTGATGCAATGCTAAAATCTAGATTACAGTAAAGAAGAGATTTTCTTTCTACTGATTTGTATCTGAAATACTGATATATCTGAAGGATTAAAATAGATTACATCAGGTAGTAAAAAAAAGAAAACCCTTCAAGTTTGTAGTGGACAAGATCAGGTTTAAATTGATCTACTTAAAAGTTTCCAACATATTTCAAAAAGGATCTCTTTAAGATAGGTAAACACTGTATACATGCCTCTTTTTGCAATATCAAACCTTATGATTAAACCATTTAAACCAGACAAAACTTAATAGTTGTGGCAATATTTCTGGAGCAGCTTGTGGTCTTCAAACTGACCTCATTTTGCTCCTTTTAATTGGGAGCTGTGCTATTGTGGAGAATCCTTAACTTAGTGCTGAAAGATTGACCTTGTTTTGGTCTCAAGAAGGAGATCATGCACTGCAAACCTGATATTCTCAAGACCCTCTCCAGTGTGCAGGTACAGATGTAAAATCCATTAATGCTCAGCAAGGACTGTGGAATGCTTTCACAGGTCACTGAGCTAGGTTCTCCCAATAGATAAACTACTTTGGACATCTTTGCATTAAGCATATACTTTTTCAAGACACTAGTGTTAACATTTAGTGCAATAAGTGGAATTTTCCAAGTGACATTCTAGTGGCATAAAATAATAACAGAAATCAGGTACTATTTATTTAATTTAATAAAATACATCTATTCAGTATGTACTTTTTTAACCTCTAATTTATACCAGGTCCTTTTACATACTCAAAAGATCACATTTAATCCTCAAATATCCCTCCATAAGGTATTATTATTCTGTTTCAGAAAAAATCTGAACCTCTGAGAGATTGAATGGCTTGCTCATGGTCAACTTATGAGGATTAGAATCCAAATGGGGGTTCCAAAGACTTACTTTTTCTTTCTCATCATGTTTCCTGTTGAGGGAAGGAGTTAATGTGTTTGCAAAAATAGCTAAAAAATCCCAAGAAGTAAAAATGGAGGCTCTAACCTCAGCTGCTCAATCTTCACTCTTGACAACATTGGTTCCACTCCTACTTAATGTTGCCCAGTCTATACAGTGTCTATGATAATTTCAGTCTTCTTAGCTGACTTACTTAGTTGACAAAGTTGATTATTTATGTTGTCTGTGTTACCTTCTGTTAGTTCAATTCCAATGATTTCTCATATTTAGAGTTCCCAAATACTTCAGAGAAGTTCTAAGAGCCAAAGAGTTAAATGACTATAAATAAATGTTCATACTTCCCCACTCAGTGGTGTCTCAGTGCTTTTCTTGGCTGCAGTGGTCTCTTGTGACTTCACTCAAAAGAGATGAATACCTGTTTCCAGTAGAGGTGAAATACAGATCCGTGACATGTGTTCCATCCCTGGGGTAATCTAATGACTTAATACAGGAAGAAGTAATGGAATATAAAGCTGTGGCATCCAAACAATTGGTGGTAAAGCAAACAGAAAATTTCACAAGTCAGTTCTTTGGTCCCTTTTCTCCCTAATAGTTCTTACCTCCTTTCTTCATTTCGTGTTCTGTTGCCATGCTGCTTTCCAAAGAGTGAGACAGGGATTAAGACTTGATTTCATCTGAAGATGTCTTCTGACTACTTAAAATTCACAGCAAAAAGTGCTGGATTTAAAATTGTCAAAAGCAATTGATGAGGAGAGGGGGATGGAGAGGAAATTTCTGGGAGGAAGATGCTTTAATGGAGTATATTGCATTCTGGGGCTCATACTTGAAATGATAACTATTCCCATTTGCTGAGCACTTAATAGGAACTTTTCAACTTGAGCAAATGGAGGAGGAGAAAATAAGCTCCTTCCCATTAAGAAAATTTAGTTTATTATAGCCTTCTGCACCGTGCGCTGTCTTCTCAGCCAATGAGCAATGTCACCTAGAGCATCCATGTGGAGGAAGATGGAAGCAGGGTGAGTGGAGTGCTCATTTTTAACAATGGCTTACCTAGAAAAAGGCAATTTAATGAATGAACAGGCAGGTATTCTTGGCAAGATTTCAAATATGATCTCAAAAATAAACACTTGAATGCTAAGGGCAGGAAAGGGTGCCCAGGCTTAAATATTCTTCTCCCATATAAACCCACAAACCTGAATCGATTGCATTTCCATTTATTTAAATAATTTGCATCCTATCAGCAGTGGAGTCTCATCTTGGCTTATAGACGAGTTTCGTTTTTCTTAATAGACATAGAGTTAAATCTCACTTTTAAATCCCTTGAAATTGTAATGTGATGAGTAGCTGACTATCGGGAGCAGGTGTCAAACAATATTTAAATGACATTCTCAACAAAATAAATATTGAACCACCCTGTCACTTTGGTGAGGGAATAATCTGCTCAAAAAAAAAAAATCCCATTCATTGTATACTGCTTCTAACATTTGTTCTTCAGGAATTATTTGCAGTTTATCTTCTGAGCTGGAGCCTTTTATCAGCACAGCAGTTGAACTCCAGTGTTAAAAAAAATGGTAATTGAGTATTTTATCAAATGCTTCTAACAAAACGGACTTTGCAAGTCGTAAATGAAGATTAAAACCATTGCTTGCAGGGATGAACAAATTGGAATGATTTATTATCTGAAACATCAATATGTCACTGTTCAGAAATAAAATAAAAAGAAGCAAACAACCCCAGCTCCCCTCTACATAAACACTCCCCTCCACCACCCCACTCCCAGAGATATGCACCCAAAGCACCCTTAGTTGCAGCCAAAGCAGTGAAGGTAAGTACGTTTCTAATTATTTGTGTTAGCGAAACCGTTAAAGAAAAAAAAGACAGGAGAAAAAGCATCATAATAATAGGCCAGCTGCTGCGGGACATTATGTAAGGAAAAGAGACAGTAATAAAAGAACTGTGTCAAAAGAAAGCAACTGTGAATGTGTACTTCAGTGCTCCTGATTACAGAAAGAGGATTAAATATAATAAATGGGGCAATTTAGAAAAGTGAATTTACTGCTTCTGCTTAACACCTAAGTAGCCGATGCTTTTAAAATGGGCTTTATCTCACTTATCTAAAATCACTTTAAAGAATGATGTTAGAAGAATATGCATTGCAGGAGTCCTCTGTCTTAATTATTTTAATTTGGGGATGATTGGATTCAATGCGAAGCGTCTGTGTATTCAGGTTGCAGCCATCCAAGTAGATTAACAATAGGAAAATCATTCATAGGAACTTGATATGTTTGTCTCACATTTTACTGAATTAAATATTCAGGGATTTTTTTGATAAGAAAAAAGGTCAGAATTAAGTTGCATAAAAGAGAAACCTTTCTTTGGTGGTAGTTTGAGCTACTAAAAATGGTGTCGTGACTTTGGGAATGTCACTGAATGAGAATGTTTAGCTTCCTTCCAGGCTACCAGCAGGAGACCATTGTCTTTGCTGTTCATTCTCTGTGTGACTCTAAGAGCTTACTACCCATGACTACTCACTAAGTACAAATCAAATGCTCTTACATCAGGTAGAAACCCCAGACTGGAACCTTTTTAAGGCAGTGAAAAACAATTAGGTACAGCTCTTTTGCTTTGGATAAAGGGAGCTTTATTCTTTTCCCTCGTTGCCCCCCAACTTCCATCTCTGTCAGATCTTTTGGACATAAAATTCAAGAGGCAATTGATTGTTAATGTGCTAGTCATAGAATAATTTTATAAAGAAGTCATAAATGTTTGAATGGTATTTTTAAAAGGGACAGCATCTTCTCTCTTGCATTCAGTCAAGTGGAAACAAAACAATGTTCTGAATGTAGTTTATGTATAATATCTGCTTAAAATATTTACGTGATTAGGCTGTTGCAAGCAACTTGAAAACTGAATTCATCTAGATAGATGTACATAGATTTGAGTAAGGCTAGCAAATTTGGGGAAAAAAACAAAGCATAAAATCAGATGTACTAACTTGCACCTGGGAAAGGACAGTCTGAATTAATGAAAAGTTTGAGATCTAGGATATTTCTAAAAATTGCAATTATTAAAAAACAGCAATAAAGGGACACAAGGCAACTTTTGGAGGTGATGAATATGTTTATTACCTTGATTGTGGTGATGATAGTGTGAGTGTATACATATGTCCAAACTTACCAAATCATACACATTAATTGTGCACAGTTTTTTGTATACCAATTATACCTCAATAAAGCTGGGGGTGTGCTTCAAACTGAAACAAGCATTCATATATAAATCTATTGCATCAAGAGTTTATAGATATAAATAATACTATTTGATTCACCATATTCATTTGTGATGTTGAGGAAAAACTTGATCCTTCCAAAGAAATTTTGGATATGATTCTCCTTACAGGCACAATTCTGGGAAATTAGTTGTATCTCTGTTGAGGAAAAAATAACTTGAAAAGTTTAATGTTAGCTGGTTAAAATTAGTAAGTCTGATTATAGAAGTAATGGTAATAATGTCAAACATGTTTAAATAGTTAAATCTGAAGTGACAGTATTTTGCATGGACACTGAATATAAGTTCATTGATTGCAATATTTTCTCAAGGCTAAAAATCCACAAATAAAACCCATCAAAGAATAGCAAAACGAAAATCTACAATTTTTCACGTATCTTCAGTAGTTTGAATTGCTCTTTTCTGGCAGTTATGATAGACTATTTTAGTGAATAGATATTTATGAACTTTTGTTGTGAGAATATGCTTAAGTAGCTGCTTATTTCCTCAAGTGGGTTAAATCAGCTCACCTACCACTTTATTTGCTCCTTTACTAAGTTTTTGCTAACTCCGTTTTTGTTAGATAGTACAAAGATACTCAGCATTTTATCTGAGAAACTGCCGGGTTAGATACTCTCTACTAAAGGCTCACTATTTCCATTAGTTCTTTACAATCCAGGTTAAGCTAGTTCAGACTCATGAGCTCTTAAAAACCTGAAGATGTTACAAAATTGCTCTCTTACAGTTTAACCAACAATGAGTTACTACAAGTATCTGTGTAACAATGTAAATCTCTTCCAAGATTTCTATTTTTATAAAAAATGGAAATGTTATAAATAGTATTATTGAAAGAGAGGCATTATGGTGTTATAAAAGGATTGGTGGGCTGGACATTAGGAGATGTGAGTTCTGCTTCATGTTGGTCATGTGACTGAGTAAGCTTAACCTCTCAAAGCCTCCGTGTCTTATTTGTAATATGAGAGAGACTCGATCGATTATTTCCTTTAACTCTTAACGAACGATCTTTGACTTGCCTGAAACTGGGACTAGAACCTTAGTGTCTTGTTTTATAGCTCATGGCACTGTGTTATATTGACTTGTTCCTCACTGTCAAGGTTTCTTTCGGACTGGAGAAAAATAATTCCCAAGTTCTCAGTTATTTGTGGGAAATATCCTTTATACTGATTTTTGCTGAAGTACATACCTGGGGATAGGATAACAGGAGGGCTGTAACTAACATCTCTAGTCATAAAGATGCAGGAGGGCTTGAAAAGGGTGGACAATCTCTGTGGCCATTAGGTTCAAAGTCATCTTAAAAGTTTTAACTGATAAGATCAGCTTTGAAATGTATAGAAATCAGTGCACCTTATGAGGAATGAGTATTAACAGTTCCTTGTACTTCCGTGTTTCAATAGAAGCAGTTTCTTTTATAAATTAACACACATAGGCAACACTATTGTGGGATGTATGAGTGGTAAAACAGTTTCTCTCAGTCTTCCTAAAGTGTAGGGATCGCCTTCTCTTAAGGGAACATTTATATTTACCTCCAATAATGCGTATTATATTAACTTTCTAAAAAGATTCTAAAAAGACTAGTGTCACGCATTGTATTTTAAAAGACTTGTTACCACTTTTTCCCCCTTTCAGTTGCTGACCAAGCTGTGTAGAAGAAAGGCAAAGGTTATCAAAAACAGAGAACATTATCAAATTTTTGTCTTTGGTAATTAGAGTTTTTTAAAAAATTCACCCTTGAAACAGAATTCCAGTAACATTGCTGCTTTATCTTTTAAAGAATACTATCTGAATAAAGGTAATCTAATGGGCATGCCCTGTCTTTGAACTAGTATTTTGAAGGTTGAGTCGCACATTTCTACACACTGTAAAATCAGAGAATAAACAAAGCATTAATTGTGTATCTCTCTTTAGTTAGCATATCTCTTAGGGTCATTGGTATTCTGGTAACTTTGCAATTTATGAAAGAAGTAGTGCCTGTTACAGTGTAGACCACAGATGCTGAGATTAGAGAGAAAGAGGAGGCATTTTACTGTCTTAAAGAAGAACTTTAGCAGGGTGGGAAGGGATAAACTGAGAGTTCAAGATTTGTAGATACTGACTGGTATATATAAAATAGATAAACAAGTTTATAGTGTATAGCACAGGGAAATACATTCAAAGTGTAGTAGCTTATAGTGAAAAAATATGAAAATGAATATATGTATATTCATGTATGACTGAAGAATTATGCTGTACACCAGAAATTGACACAACATTATAAACTGACTATACCTCAATAAAAAAAAAAAAGAACTTTGGTAGAGGGGAGATTTTCTTTATAAAGGTAGATGAGCATGGAGATTGGAATGGAAATGTGTCTGGGGTATGGCAGAATTATCTATATAATACACATAAATAGCATGATCATACCTATTTATATATATTATGTAGATAATATTATTATAATTATATTTGCATGTATGATTGTGTTATTTACATGTATAATGTAAATAGTATTATGTGTGTCTATATATGTAAAAATAAAATTTATACGTGTGGGAGAAGATGAAAAAGATAGTTTCTTATTCTGTCTATAAAATTGATGGGATTTCAACTAACAAAATGAAGTTGGCCAAAACTATAAGTTGATTTTAGAGGAAAAGCAGGTTCTAGGCTAGTGGTTTTCAAACTATCATGGATCAGAACCCTCTGGAGGTCTTGTTAAAATGCAGACTGCTGAGCACTACCCTCTCTTTCTGATTTGGTAGATGTCCTGTGGGACCAAGAATTTCCATTTCTAACAAGTTCCCAGGTGATGCTGATGCCACTGATCTGGAGTCACACTGAGAAACACTGTTCTAGAATCCACCTACTAGATTTTACTTTCATATTCAATTCATCTTAACTCTGTAGGAAACAGGGATGGGTGCTAGGGTCAGCTCAACTATAGTTACTGAAATGATGTTAAACCATTAAATTCCAGAACATCCTGAACCTTAGTTTCCTCACCCATAGAATTAAGAGATTAAACTTGGATAATTTTTAAGGCCATGGATTTGCTGCTAACTTGCCATGTTTTGCTCGGGCATGTTATGTAACTTCTCTGTGCCTCAGTTTTCTCAACAAGTTATATGGCTCCTACCTCATGGAATTATAAAGAATAAATTATATTGTCCATGTAAAAATGCTTAAAACAAGTTCCTGACCCTCAATAGGTGCCATATAACTATTATTTGTCAATTACATAAACTTATCTCTACCGACTGTTTTATGGAATATTGAACTATTCTTTTTTTGTTGTTACTATTCATTATCTTCAAATGAAAAAATAATTGAGAGTAGTCTGAAGAAATCATAATAGTGTATCTCAGATTACTTTCTAAATTACATTTTCTGAATTTTAAAGCCAAATTTAAATCAGTTCAATTGTTTGATTATCTTTATACTAATAAGTGATCATGAGTTTACACTAATGATTAGCCTTACTATTGATTAATTTTTGAAGGAAATATATCACTTATTACTGTGGATGAAACCTACTGTATATATATACTGAATATTCAGTGTCTAAATTTTAGAGAGTATTCCACTAAGTGCTAGAAAATAAATTGAGATAAGTGATCATAACCTTGTTCGTTAGAACTTACTATACTTTTGTGTGTCCATATAAGGTAACAATCTATTTATTTAAACATAAATAAGCATCTGAAGACTGTCTTGACTGACTTGATGTCAGGAAGTTTGAAATCTGAAAATTTCAGAAGTTATTTTTTTTAAAAAAATATCTTTAGTTTCTTGAAAATCAGTACCTGAACTGGAGACTAATGATTGAATGCCTTCTCAAAGATGAATTAGTATGTTTTTTCATGTCACCTCTCCCTGGGTGTCATTGGTCTATTCATTTAATCATGTTAGGTCTCAGTTACCTCATTTGTAAAATGTGGTCAGAATCAATGGTTTTAAGATCACTTTCAAGGGGGAGGACATAGCTCAGTGGTACAGTGCATGCCTAACGTGTGCAAGGTCCTGGGTTCAATCCCCAGTACCTCCGTTAAAGATAAATAAATAAATTTAAAAAACACTAATTACCTCCCCACAAAAAATAAAAATAAAAAAGTAAAAAAAAATTAAGATCACTTTCAGCCATAATGTTCTACGATTCTTATCCTATTAGTATTATAAGAAAGTCATCACAGTAGTGTGTCACACAGAGATTATTCAAATTCATTGTCTTAATGTTTTAAAACCATTTCTGGCTTAGTATGTTAAGCATCTTTCCCCATTTTTTGGCACTAAATGTTACAGTTTGATTCATTATAGACGTAAATCACACTATACATTGTCTTCATGGCTAATCTAGGTTAAAACAAATACTTATTATATGAATGTCACAGACCGCAGTCTGCCAGGTAAAATTTTTTTAAAAAATTATTTATTCATTCATTCATTCATTCATACTGGAGATACTGGGAATTGAACCCAGGACCTCATGTATGCTAAGCATGTGCTCTACCTCTGAGCTATATATACCCTCCCCACCGCCAGGTTAAATTCTGACACCAAAAAATTTGAGGTCAGTTACTGAGTGCTAATTTTTCATGTCTCTGTATTGGGGGAATGGTAGTAAGTGAGAACAACTGGCAGGGAAAAAAGATCATTAGAAAATATAAGGAATTTTTTTTCTTTCAAGGAAATTAATGATTTCAGCTCTATGGATGAAAAGAGCTGAGTTAAGTTCATTTGATCATGTTCCAAAGTGTGATAGACTTCTTTCGTTGCTTCATGCATGTAATGGAAATACAATAATCTGAGATTTCTTAAGTTCCTTGAAAAAAGCTAGTGTGCAAATTAAAAGTGATCATACTGAATAGTAGCTAACATTTAGCAAATTTTTACTGTATGCAGGGAATTCTTCTAAGTGCTTTATATGGGTTGACTCATTGAATCTGCACAAAAACCTTTGTGCTAGGTACTATTATTCCTGTTTTTCAGCTGAGGCACAAAGAAGCTAAGCAATTTGACCAATATTACATGGCCCGTAAAAAGTTAAGTTTCAAGAGCGAGGCATAATAAAGTGAAAGTAGATTTATTCAGGGAGATACACACTCTATAGACATAGTGTGGGCCATCTCAGAAGGCAAGAGAGAGAGCAACCATGAGATGTGGGGTTAGTTTTTATTGCTCAGTAATTTCATATGCTAACAAGTAGGAGGATTGTTCCAACTATGTTGGGGAGGGGGTTGGAATTTCCAGAAATTGGCCCCTACCCACTTTTGGACCTTTGATGGTCAGCTTGGGAACTGTCATTGTACCCTAAGTGTGCCATGAGGCTCAAGGTCCACTGGAAGTCAAACCTTCTGCCATCTTGGTTCTAACCAGTTTGTTCTGTCCTCAATTGTTGTGTCATTCCTTCAGTGGTTGTACCCTGCCCCCTTCCTTCGTGTCTCAATAAGATTAGCTGAAAATCTTTTTTAAAGAAATCTTTCCCTAACACTGTAAATACTGCCAGACTCTCAGCGGGATAATGTAACTTTTCTCGATATATCAGCAAGTCCGTGACTCTCTTGATTTTGTATATCTGCTGCAATCATTTTGTGGGGGGTGGGGAGGAGTAAAGATTTTTAATGCTGACAGGATCACAAAAGAGCTTTCCACCATTCCAAGTGGTGGTCTTCCTCTGTAACAAAGATGACATCCACATGGGGACATGCAAATGACCCTATGCCATTCAACAGACAAACCAATTGTTTAATAATATAGAAGTTAAAAAAATTATGCATTCATGTCTCTGTTACCATTCATAGACCTTTTTGTACTGCCCCAGTTATCTGTATGTGTATTTTAGGAAAACAAAACTGTAGAAATAAAAGTTATGTATTTTTCCCAATAGTATATAGCTATATCTGTCTTTCAAAAGGTCGTATTACTTCACTTTTACTTTCAATTAGCTCTATACATTAATGTCCTATTTGTTTATAAAAGAATGAGCATTTTCTTTTTTTTCTGAAATTTCTGACTTTATTTGAATAGGATACCCAGACAGTTCTCCCAGGATTTCTATTACTTACTGTTTGTTAGTTACAAGTCAGTTCTAATTAACTCAGTAAATTTTTTTTTGTTGTTTGAGATTTTTTTCTCCTTTTTCAGTTTTATTAGGTAGAATTACTACAGTTTGACTGACATGCACATCATATTGCATGTAAATACATATAAACAGTATACTGCACATTTTTTTTACTTTACATATATGTACTAATTATTATTTCTAGGAATAGATTAGATCTTTAGCTTTTTAAACTTACATAGTTATCAAAGGAATAAAGCCAACTACAAAATAAGAATCAACAGAATGTGGTAATCCAATCATCAGTAAATTTTAATTTACTCTTTTTGGCCTCTACTTAACACACTTAAATTGTTATATATTAAGTGATGCTTTAGTGAGTGTCCTGAAACAATACACATATTTCCATTGGTCCCTACTGAAATTGCAGACGATGGCTAATAGTGAAAAAAGTCTTCTTCAAAACAAATATTCCATCAGATAACATGGAAAATTACTAAAAAGAGTTTCAGCATACCACCATTTAGATTTTCTTCAGATTAGAAACAAAAGCATATTTTTGATATAAATTTAGTCAATAAGGGCTATGATTTTTGAGAGCTCTATAGTATTATGGTACTTTGGGAAATAAAATAAGGTTAGTTCACCTGCAAACAAGCCAAGCTCTTGATGTCAGTAACCTTGGGGAAAATTGGAAATATTTAGCATTTCTAAATTTTATGATTCTGGTTTAACTGGGTGTTACACTCAGATTCACATTTAAGGGAAACTTGGTGGGTCATAAAAAGAATATGCTCATTGCTTCCACAATTGATTTTAATGTTCAGAATACTTTCTTTTGATCTTTACAGAATGTGCATTTTAGATCTAGGTATCCTGTTTTGGTATTTTTATATTTTTCCTTTAGGGAACATTATTCGTGTGCATCCCGCGCTAGAAGTTTCAAGGTCAGCATTACTTGCACAGTTGTAATAGTCCCAACAGAAAGATAAATATATATTGACTGAGGCTGGAGTTTCAGTTCTTTCAGTTGCTGAAGGTCAACAGCCCCTTAGAGGTACTCTCCAACCTTCAAATGTCTATAGGTTAAATTACTGATGAATCACTGCATTTTTCTAAATGGAGGAAACCTACGTTGTACTGGGAAGCAGCCTGATGTATTGTGTCTTTTGACTAATGTAATTTTGAACAAGATGGGAAGCCATTTCAATTCAGGCCCAGTTCCAAAACTTTATGGAAATGATTGTAACACTGACCACTCAGGCTGAATGTCCTGGCCACAGAAAGATTTAGTGGCACCATTTCTTTTGCAAACCTGAGTTGTAACATTGTCTTAGGATCGATATCAAATGAGCCGATGATGCTTTAAATTCTGAGTCATGGTAACATTTGAAACTACGTAGGTGCTGAAGGTGTAGAGTATTCAAAAGACTGGGGGTGTTGGGGGAAGAATTAATAAAAATGATAAAGGTCATCACAAAAGAGGATAAATCTAAAAATCATCTTCAATGAATACAAAATGATTTGAGGCTTAAGGTAAGCATGTAGCACAGAGTACTGAAAGCATCACAGCAGGACATAGTAAAATTAATGAGACACTTGACTTTGCACATTTCTACTGGCATATTTTACAGAATGTGATCCCTGCAGGTCGGGGTTGAGAGAACTAAACAAGCAGAATAAAGAATGCATTGCAGCTGGTGGCTTTTTTTCCTCCTGGTTTACATAGAATGAAGTAACATACCACAGAAGGTTTATACCACACACTTTATTGTGTAACTTAAAACTTCTTTGTAGTTCAGTAAACTTTCTATTACAGGAAGTTGATACCACAACGTTTTCCGATGGCCCTTCCAAAAATGATTTCATGTTTCATGAATTAAATTTTTAATTATACTTTGATACTAATTTAGAATCATTTAATTAAAATCTTGTATGGAATAGTAATTTAAGATAACTTTTTAAAGCAGAATTTCTTTGCAAAAAGTCATATGTGAAATATCTTAATACATGACATATTGATATAATTTGTGACAAATGTATCACCTCAATTATATGTAAAATTTATCTTTCCTATTGGTAGATCACATGTTCAAATTTGCCTATAAAATGTAAGAATCAAAGGCAGTGTCTTCAATAAATTTATATCAGGAGAATAATCTCAATTTTTTATTAGTTAACTTTTTATTATTAGATCTTCCTTGTTATTGTGCTTTCTTTAGGTTTGTCTATAAACTGAATAAAAATGGAATTCTTTAGATTTCAAATGGGAATTTTGAGATTTACCAATATATATCATGTTGATTAAAAACAATTTTTAAAGAGACCTGGTGAAATTGATTACATACGTACTGGAGTTATTACAACATTTTACAGGGTTTAGTAATTTTATTGTACAAGACTATTCTTGAGAATTCAGGTTGTGTGGAATATGTAGAGACTGCACACAAAAGCTAAAATAATAGATGTTACTGGCAGTATCTTGTCGGATGACAGTGAACCAAGAAACAGGGATGCAACACATAGGTACCCACACAGTGTATAATGCACACACTCATTCACAAAGCATACCTTTTCTGGCTTCAGAGTAATATACAGAAATATATACAACTATTCAGAAATAGTTATTATAATAGTATATTATAATTGAATAATTAAGGCAAAGAAAATGCTCCAATTCTACCAACACAAAGAATCAATCTGGTAACCTTATAATAGGGTGAGAAGTAGCTCAATTTTCAGAATATCCTAGGGTTAAAGAAAAAGAGATTTGACCTTCCTAGATACATTCCTTCCAAAGACCAAGAGACAAACAAGGCCAACTTCACCGTCTGTGGTCACATGTGGCTCCCAGTATGATTTGATACGACCTATATCACTACCCAGAAAGTGCCTTTCTGCTTTCTGGTTTAAAAAAATTAATTGGTCAGTTGTATTGGTCCGTGAGCAGCTGCTTGAACACTAAAGCATATAGCAACCCCATCATAGAGGAGGTCAGTTGTACTAGGAATAGGTGGTCTTGTGATTATATGCTTTCATTTTATGTAGAATATTTCAGAAGCCTTCTGAGTGGAATCTCTTTCTGACAAGAGTAATGACGAAGGGAGAATTTATTGGAATTCAGTTAGATTGTAAGAGGCTGTTAAATTACTGCAAGTGAATTGGGAGCTAAGTGTGTGAAATTGGTGGTAGCTGCATTGTGAGTGATAATACTCAGTGGTCACACCATATTATGTTGGCTTAGGGAATGTTTCATGCTCTACTCATACTGCTGTCAGAAGAATAATCTCTAGATAAAAGAGAAAGTGAAGATATTTCCCCTAGTAGATAGTTCTAGATTTTTATATATGGTCAGTGGGATATTAAAATAGGGATACTATATAATTTATCTTCCAAACTTGGACATTTTTGAAAGTGAAAGGGGGCACTGTTAATAATTACGTCAATTCAATGGGCATAAACCAGGAAGGACTGTTTCAGACAAACTGGGATGCATAGGTACCTTAAAAATGAGATGTGGGTGGAGGGGAGGGTATATAGCTCAAGCGGTAGAGCTCATGCTTAGCAAGCACAAGGTCCTAGGTTAAATCCCTGGTACTTCCTCTAAAACAAACAAAAAAACAAACAAATAAATAAAACCTAATTACCCCCCGCCAAAAAAAAAGGAGATATAAACCTTTATGAGATAGTTACACAGGTGACCCAGAACTAGCCAACAGTGAAACTCATTGTCATCTGCCTAGTACTGAAGTGACGTTTGTATAAGTGAGTCAATTTCCTTATAATAGGTATCCATTGTAACATGGGGCTATGACATGGTTCCTGAGCACGTTGTATGTATGGACTTCCCTTTTGAGACTTAAAGAAGTTTGAATGTTGTAGGGTGTTGCAGTATCGTGTATGGCAGTGACTGCTACAATGGCTGCCATCAAAAATGATAGAATTCTGTAATTTTTACTAGTGTTTTTACTGTTTTGGCCTACTTCCAATTTCTGTTTCCTTCTCCTTAGAGTTTTTGTTTGAGGCTGATTTGCAATGTAACAAAAGGTGTTATATTTTATTTGCTTCCCCTTTGAGCCCTGTTTTTTTCTTGCACATCTGACTAAGATGGATGTTGTACTTAAAAGAGAGGCTGGAGGGGGAAGAATATAACTCAGTGGTAGAGAGTATGGTTAGCATGCACGAGGTCCTGGGTTCAAAACCCCAGTACCTCCATTAAATATATACATAGATACATACATAAATAAACCTAATTACTTCCCCCCAAAAATTTAAAAAATAAAAAAATTTAAAAAGTAAATTAAAAAAAAGAGGCTTAAGATAAACATTTTTGATTCTCTTGTTTGCGCTGATGCTATCTCACTGTGGCCTCTTAGACAAATGACTAGGTGGTTTCCTTAACATACTTATGGAGTTTTATAATAAAATAAACTGTGTGAGTGCATTTTATGCAACTTACTTAGGTCTTCCGCTGAAACACAATATAGCCGTGTGGAATAATAGTATTGCAGCAGAACCACAAGTTGAGTCCTTTGCAGGTGACACATTCATCCATAGGTCTTTAATTCTGTTTAAAATACTGTTGTAAAGATTTTTCCCATTTTGAAAAGGCCTAATTAGGTCAGTTGTTCCAGTGTCTGAATTATTTTCATAGAAAACGATTTTAAAGTTCAGGTGGAACTTGTAAATGATGGCAAAAATTCCTTTAGCTGTGAGCTGCTCAGCTAATTCATACTTGTGTCTGTCCTTCTGCAATCCTTTGCTGTATGACTAGATTTACTTGATTTTCATAATATTTTGAGAAAAACAGTTCAGTTTAAAAATTTTTTTGTGACTGTGTAACTGTGCTGTTGAAAGATAAGCTCACTCCACCCTCTTCATTGGCTAAGAGGAAGTGCAATCATCAGTGTATTCTCTTAGTTCAGTTCATTGTCAAGTTTCATTATTTCTTAATTTGTATCTTTAGATTCTGAGATATGTTGAGTTTGGAAAGTTCCTCTTTACTCTGTCAACATCTCTATCTCTTTTTGAATAATTTCTCACTTTGTACCCACACATTTTAGTGGCCTCAAACTTTTCCTTTGTAAGTTACATAGCCATTTTTCATGAATATACAGTATTTTTTTGAAAGAGACAAGTAATGCCAGTTGCAGTTTATAATTAAGTTACTCTGGATCAACCTTTCCACAAGAAATAAGAAACAGTTTTATTATAATTCTTATGTTACATACAATTGAGTTCACTTCTTTCTACCTCACCACTCCCCCCACCAAAAATGAAGATTTTCATTCTACTTTTGCTTTTTTATATCCAGTGACATGTGAATATAACGATTATGTTCAACTATGCAGTGACTGTGAAAGTGCTCAGCACAAAGTAGATGCTTCTTTGCTGAGTATGATTTGGCCATAAAATTTATTTTTGTAACTCACAAAGATTTGCATGCTGAGGTATCATTACCTAATGAATGTTCAGGACTACTGGGGATTGTGATGGTTGCTTTGGGCTAGGTTTTACCTATAGTGAAGGGAAGAGGTGACTACCTCACCCAACTCTGTTTCACATTGTGAGAAGTCATGTTATTCCTTAACTTGAAAAAGATGTCATCGTTCATTCAAATGAAGAAGCAAATTTTCCAAATAATGTGCATCCACGTAGAGCTCAGCTTAAAATCAGGGCCATTTGTAGCATTTCTCCCCATTCGGCTTCCTCAGTCTGTCAGTGTTTTGAGAAGGGTGTATGTGTTTGTAGGCAGGTAGCCTTTCCATAAAATTTGCAGTTTGCTGACAGTAACAACATAAAACCTATTTTAGAGTCTCATTCTATATGTTTTTAGTATACAGTCGTCCCAGATAGAACACTTAATGCAGAAACTTGAAAGAACTAAACTTTACTTCTTTGTGAAAGAAAATTGCATCATGGTGATTGAGAAAAAGGTATCTCTAATTCAGTGCTGATAAGGTTGGGTTTTAACAGGATTTCACTTTACTGGTACAATTTCGCAGGATATGTTACGTTTATTTTAATCATGAGAGATCTTTATTTATTTATTTTTACAAGGTTTCCTTTATAAAAATACCAATTTTTATATTTTTATTGAAGTATAGTCAGTTTGCAATATACCAGTTTTTAAATTTAAAAAATTTAAACTAGTATAATAAAAATAATCAAAATAAAATCCAAGAGGCTCATCTTAATTTAACTTCTCAGTGGCTTTATCCTTGAATATTTGACTATACAACTTACAGTAATCTTAGGGTGTGGTACATGAAAATTATATTTTGCTAGCTTTTCTGCTCATTCACTTTCCTACAGTTTAAAATTTATTGAAATGGAACACGTATTTAACTTCACCTAAGAAAAATTTTCTTTCAATCTGAAACAGTGCAAATGTTAATATCAGTATTGTGAGCAATGTAATATGAAAAGGATTTCTTTAGTGATCCATGTATTAAGGAAGGTAACAGGAAAAAGGAGAAGGAATACACTGTGTGTGTTATATGATCAATCTTGTCCTTCAAATATTGAACTAACACATTGGACTCAAGAATGATAAGAGGAATAATGATCATAAAACATATACACGCATCCATTACTTGTGAATTTCAATTGTTTCAGTCATGGAAAAATTGGACATGGGAGAGAAGTACAGTGAAATTATTGTATATGTTCTGTAATGCTAACAAAGAACATCATAGAAATTTCTTAAAGTTTTCACTGCAACTCAATGGATTGGGCAACAGATAAACATAACAGCATAATTTTCTTTGTTTTTATCAGAGCCAAATATAGATTAATAAATACATTATTGAAGGCATTTAATTTTTAAAGCCTCATCTAACTGCTTCAATTACAAAAATTATTCCTGAAATATATAGAAAAATATTCTCAAAATATAAAGAAACTGCCCTGTGGTCAATGATAGTCTTAACTACTTGTCAATCAAAAGCAGAAGTTTGTTGAGACATTTAATTACAAGATAATGTAGTCATCAAAATGTCGTTGTGGTAACTGACAGCTCATTTTGGACTGAAAGCGTGCAACTACCTCCCCTGAGGTCAGAGATGTTCGGAGGTTAACTTAATAATGACAAGTCCTTTATTATCACATTATGACATTGAAAAAAATTGCAATTATACTAATAAATTAATAACAGTAATAAGATGACAGTCATAATTGCATAATATACAAGTTGTCAACTGCATTTTTGTTACATGGTCGGAATTTTTATCTTATAAGTATATCTGCACTATGTTAATTGCTTCCAACATGGCATAGACAAAGAAGGGTTCCTGAACGTTTTCAAAAGCCATGTCCATACTTATGGGAGCAGTGTATCCATATTTTTGACCCGACTTATTTTCTTCCCTCTTCTTTCTCCTCTGCTATTTTACAAAGCCTTAGGATAAATAAGGAGAATTAGGAATTACCACCTGACCAGTGTTAATATGTAGTTAACACCCTGATTCATCAAGCTTTATATTCTGTCTTCTCAAGTGTTTTTTTTTTTTTTTTTGGCTTAAATATCTTCTACTTCATGCATTCAGATAAATGAAAGGAAAAGGACCTGGTTTTACATTTCTTTCTCTTTTCTTTTATTTTATAACTCTCCTCACTTTCTGGAAGAACACACTGTATTTACTGAAACATTTTGCACAAATATTTTATAAAGTCGATCCACTTTTTATGTAAAAATGAATGATAATGTCAGTACTTATTTCTAAATAGCCATAGATACAATTTTAGTATTTAGATTACATAGGTGTAGACCCAATTTTTAATTTCCTAACTTTGCATAAATCTAGAAAATAGATGTATTTAGTATCTGACTTCTTTCTGCTGTGAAATCTTCCAGTTAATTTAAGAAAGGATAAAGTTCTCTATGAGGAGATTAATGATAAATTTATGTGTGAAGTGATCTAGCCATAAGTTTGCACTTGATAGTTGACATTTATTTATATAGAAAGCCTGTGAAAAAGTTTTAGATGGCTACTATTTCAATTGACCATGAATTACAGAGAATTAATTGTATACTTTTGCAAAACTTTCTCCTGGGATTGGAGAGGACCTTTTATAATGGTGAGTTGTTGCTTTTTTTATACTTTCTTGCAGGTTTTTCTTTATATCTTCTTTTGGGTTTGCTTAAAAACTCCTGGGTGTGCTGAGGAGAAAAGTTTTCCTCTTTGGTACCCAAAGTCAGAAAGTTTACCCAGGTCACTGCTTAGGTCAAAGGATTAATAAACTGTTAAAAACCTAATTTCTTTAAGAGAAGATTGAAAGTAATGTAAAATAGCTCCATCTCTCTCTCTCTCTCTCTCTCTCTCTCTCTCTCTCTCTCTCTATATATATATATATATATAATATATATAATTATATTGTTTTTTTTACTCAGTGGAGAGAAGGAATTCTCTAGAGTCAGATATGTTTTAGGGGAGACTAAAGAGTTGTAGGAACTCATTGGTATTATTGCTGTGGACTGATACATGAGAGAGGACTCAAATACCAGTTGGGTAGTGGGTTAGACTGATGACTTTACCCCCAGCTTTACTGAAGTACGATTGATAAATAAAAATTGTATATATTTAAGTCATACAATGTGATTTTTAAAAGTGTATAACATGATGATTTAATATACATATACATTGACTTTTAATGTTCTTTTCTATCCTGAGATTTTATGATTCTACAAATTCCATCAACATCTTATTCATTCATTTTAAAAAAGCAATCTGCCTACAACTATAAGCACATGTATATAATTATGTGAATATACTGTATACATTTTTAAGAATCAGACTTGCATAATGAATCTTGTGTGAATTTCCTCTATTTGCAAAGCTTCTAGATGTTCTAGTTTTAAATAATCCAAAATGTAAGTGACAATTTTGCTTATTTAAAAAAGAGATAGTTAAACAAGATCTTATGGTAGCTCACAGATAAAAAAATGTGACAGTGAATATACATATGTTCATATATAACTGAAAAATAGTGCTCTTCACTGGAATTTGACACAACATTGTAAAATGATTATAACTCAATAAAAATGTTAAAAAATTAAAAAAGATAGTTGCAATGTTTAACAGCATTGATTTATAGCTTACATGGCATTACACAGAAGGCTTCATATATCTATTAAGCAGCTATTTCGGAATGGAGTACATTCTAAGTAGATGAAACTACGTAAGCAATGGCACTAGGGATAAGTTGTGCTCCCTGGACACTTCCTTCCTTATGCCTTGATTATAAACAAGTGAGTGGCTGTAAGTATGGGCTCTGGAAAGAACATCGTCTAGATTTAAATGAAGCGTCTACCATTACTCCATGTGAGATTTGGGAAGTAATTTAACTTTTTCAAATATCACTTTCCTCATTTGTAAACTGGGGATAACAATAGACCTGTCCCCTAAGGTTATTGTTAGAATTAAGTGATTTAATATGTGGGTCTTTTAGTCATTTTTTTATATCTCCATTCTTTTGGTTTTATTTTTAAAGCTTTATTGAGATATAATTGAAAAATACGAATTGCATATATTTAAGGTGTACAACTTGATGTTTGTGTTTTATTTTTTAATATGATCCAATATTGACTTAAAAATTGTGGTAGAAGATTGATGGTATGTTTAAGGGTCATATAATGTCAATAATGTTATGTGAATATTTGGTACCTAAATCATATGGCTTTCATTGTCAACATATGCTAGCTATCTGCACGCTAGGTACTTGCTGAGGAGCTCATACTTGAGTACTCCACAGCTTCCACCAAATTTCAAGAAAAATGAGTGAAATGAAGAGAGAGAGACAGAGAGAGAGAGAAAGGGAGGGAGAGAGAGAGAAAGAAAGACAGAGAGAGAGAGAGAAAAGACGATGTATTAACTAGGTTATTTCAATGCCATTTTTATATCAAGTTGGATGGCTTAAAAGTGTACCCATAATGTAATATCTGATTGTTCTTGGAAATGCTCTTACTGAATTGAGATTTAATATTGGGGGCTCAAGTTTCATTGAAGATTGAGTTAAGCTTTAGTTAAATGAACAATAAGTTTCAATCTATTTTTAATGAAATCATCTTTTCATAACTGGTGAGTTTTAATTTTTACTATATTAATTTAATTTTCACTGTTGCCATTTGGTATTGTAAGGCTATTATACAATCAACTTGGTGCTATTTTAATGAGGCCATTACTACTTACCAGTATTTTGTCTTTACAACTGAGAGCTGGAAGTAAAATCTTTTCCACAGTATTTCCAACTTAAGAAGAAGTGTCATCAGTTTGAACTGATGGGGGAAATTCTAGGTTTAAAGAATGTTGTTGCATTTAGCTAAATTATTGAATGAAAACAAGGTGAACAGACTTTTTTGGCTTATAGAGAGACTATTACAGTATAGTGGAAAAGTAGAAGCTTTGGAGTAGTAGATGTGTGTCTAATCCTTGTTTGGACACTCGTTAGCTGTGATTTTGAGTAAATCACTTAGTTTTACTGAGCCTCAATTTTTTTTTATTTTTAATTTGTGTTAATAACATCTGCTGGACCGAGTTGGAGAGCTTCATTAAATAATGCATGTAAAAAATCTATTGAGTGCTTGTATGAGAATGACTGTTCCTGAAGAATTCAAATTTCTCACCTTGTCAGGCTGCTCTCTTGAATTTCTCCAGGGGTTACCATTTATACAAAATACAGTATGAATGGCATTCCTTGGAGTTGTGCCATCTTTGGCCCTTGTTTACATGCTTAATATTTTTTAAAGTTAAAAAATTTATTTCTTAAGGGACCTTTACTTTCTATATAACTAAGAGGTAAATTTCATGTTGGATGTGTTCAGAACAATTCTAATGGCACTACCTTTTGTAAGTAGTGAAGTCAAGTGAAAGAAATAATGATCAGTCCATCCATCTATCCATCTACCCATCCTTCCATCTATTCTTTCATTTACTAGAAACGTTTCAAGAGTTGGCTGTGTGCCAGGCACCATCATAGCCACTCAAATCTGTGTAAGTGGATGAAAATGAAATATGTGTTTGAACTTGAGTAAGTAAACACCCTGAGGGATAAAATTACACAATTTTTTTTTAAAAATAAGGGCTCTCTGCTGTTAGATACAAACTAGGTAAGAGACCTGGAAATTTTCGTACTTTCCCTTCACTCAGGACATCTGCCCAATATTCCTTCAGTTGTCACTGTGAAATATTGGGCATTTTTAAAATGGATGGTGAAACTTGAAAGGAAAGGAAAGGAAATGTTAAATATAAATACCCTCTTTCTAATCACTTGCAGATTCTTGGGTTTTTCCCACCTCTGGCTTTACTTTTCACCAAGAAGCATACAGCATTCTCAAGCGAGTCTTACACCCTATGTTGTGAGAGAAAAATAAATGTTAGATTGAGACTCCTACTGGTTTTCCAGTGATTGGTAATCTTGGGTGAATCAATATGCTTTACTAAATGTCAATATCAAATAGTAGTCAAGAACAGATTATTTTTCCTCTGCTTCTGTTACAGAATGAAGCTATCATGAGTGTAAGAAGATAGGAAAAAATCAGTAATGCAAATATTAAAGCTTTTCAATGGTGTCAATTATCTTAGAATTCCCATTGATTAAGAGACAGAAGGAAAAAAAAAGTAAAGTTAAAAGAGACAGAAGGAACACTAGAGATCATTTAGTTTGACCTCTCATTTTACAGATGAGGAAACAAAATTAAAAAAATGAAACGGCTTGCCTTTGGTAGCTCAGATGTTTAGTAATGGCCATTAGAACCTAGTTTTTGGGACTCAATCCAGTGTTCTCTCTGGAACATCAAGCTTATTCTCCTCCGTTTTTCTTTATTTTTTCATTTATCTTCATGATGATGAGGGATAACTGGAAGAAATCTTTTCAAATCACATTAAATTTTTAATTTCAATATTTTCCACTTTGCTTTCTGCATTTGTATATTTCCCAATCTTCTTTATAATTTACTGATATTCCCCATTCTTACAATACATTTTTTTTCTTCCTCCTTCATGACTTTAATTTTCAGCTGATTGTCTTTATTTTTCCCTTCCTCACTGGAAATGTTTACTGTAGCCACATGTGAAAGCACAAAAAACATTTCATTCACACCCACCTATGTTAAATTTGTGGTTTTAATCTGTCTCTATATATCAAGTAGGGTATTCCTCCTTTTGGTAATGGACATTGTACAAGGACTGAAAGGGTAGAAATCCTCGTCCAATTGTATGCTATGTATTAAGCTTCTTGGGAGGGAAGCATGTATTGTACTTGTGAGATTATTATCTATAATCTAACAAGGTATGAGGAGCATCTCATCAGGACAGTCATTCACTGGAAGAATTTCACTTTCATAGGTGACCATTAACCAGAAAGTGAATACTAGGGCAAAATAAAGTTTCCAAGTATGGATTCTAAGAAATTTATTAAATTTATTTCCTTGCAGCTTTGTTTTTTAATCAGAAAAATCTTTGACCTTTTTTCTCTTTACCTGACAAGATGAACAACATGGTGTGAAAATGTTTACTTCAGCAGAAGTTGGGGAAAAAAAGAGGAAATTCAGAAATAACCATGGCCTTTGATTTTGAGGCCTGAGACTCCTGCTTTTAAGCTTTCTCTTCAGTCTCAAAAAGTAGTGTGTTTTATAGTCTGTTTCTATTTGAGTTTGGGAAGATTCTGCTTGTACTTAGGTTTCAAGTAATTTGCCCTTAATCCTCTTAAAAATTTATTTTTTATTGAAGTACAGTCAGTTATAATGTGTCAATTTCTGGTGTACAGCATAATGTCCCAGTCATGCATATATATACATATATTCATTTTCATATTCTTTTTCATTAAAGGTTGTTATAAGATATTGAATATAGTTCCCTGTGCTATACAGAAGAAATTTGTTTTTTATCTATTTTTATATATAGTGGTTAACATTTGCAAATCTCAAACTCCCAAATTTATCCCTTCCCACTCCCTTTCCTCTGGTAACTGTAAGATTGTTTACTAAGTCTGTGAGTGTGTTTCTGTTCTGTAGATGAGTTCATTAATGTCCTCTTTTTTCTTTTTCTCTTTTTTTTTTAGATTCCACATATGAGTGATATCATATGGTCTTTTTCTTTCTTTTTCTGGCTTCTCTTAGAATGACGATCTCCAGGTCCATCCATGTTGCTGCAAATAATTTGCCTTTAATTCTTAAACTTCAATTAGATATAAACATTTTTTGTCTTGCCCCCACTTCCCTTCTTTCTTTTTAGGACAGCAATTTGGAAGGGTTGGGTGAATAGGTTACCATTTTATCCATCTCTATTACTCTGACTGATAGAGCTATTAAGTAAAGGCAAACTGTAATTCTTTATTATCTGCCTGCCTCATTTCTGCTCTTTGCCCTGGAGAAGAGCTGCGTTAAAGATCAGAATGTTATTGAAAACTCCTGAAAAATAATAACTTGTTTGACCACTCAAACAATGACACAGTTCCTTGGAAAAACAGGTTTATTGTGTATATGTGGATGGGGAGGAGGGGTATTCATTTTGAAGTATTGAAGTGGTGCGATGAAGGCAGAGAAATTATTCAGAAATTATTACTCTAGCGTAGTTGAGAAACAGCAGTATTCATAAAGAGAAACGAAGAACAGCTATATGGTAAATACACTTACAATTAGTGAGATCATTAGCACAGACCAAGTTACTTTAGTATCCACAAAGAAGTCTTTAAGCTAAGCAGTTAGCTTCACTATGAAGGAGGGGAAAAAAAAAAAAAAAACCAAAATGAGCTATATACAGCTGAATAGGCTTTTCAGAGTCTCCAAGGAGGTGACTTGTCTGTTGATGGCCAGTGGGGGTGGACGAGTGAAATAATTACTTAACAGCGTGTAAACAATGTGAGATGTGAAGTACGTTTTTCCCCCCTTCAGCCCCCCTTTTTCATTGAGAGAGTTTCTTGTTGCAATGGCTCCACTGGGACAGGCAGCAGAGAATTTGATTAAATGGATGCCTGGGGTCATGACCCTGTCTAAACATGGTGCAGCTCTCAGCATTAATCAAAGACATTTTTTTCTTACTTAAAAAAAATTCTGACCTTGCTGTATATGAGTATTAGTGAGCTCTGGATTTGGTTGTGGTTGAGTAGGGGGCTGTGTAAGTCTGTGTGAGCATTCTGTTTACAGGGAAATGACTGAAGAGGAGGCTGTCTTCCAGGATAATAGAAAACTATAACATTATTTTAGATCCTGTTAAGGGACTTTCATTTGATGATAGCCTATCAACAGCCAGTGGGATTTGGAGCTCCATTAGAATTCACTTGGACTCATTTATTGCAAACCACTGTTGACATTGATCTGAGTGTTTAGAAGATATTTATAGCATTGTAGTTGGTGTGGGATTCCAGTGTTGAAAATCTCTTGGGATGGTTTTATTTCTGGCTAGTGTCTGAAAGCTGATTGGAAGTGATTTTTTTCTTGGCAAATAGAGAAATCTACATGTTTGGTGATAGAAGGACTAGAATAGTGGTCATTGGTGACAGATAAGAGCAAGAAAAATGGAACTTTCCCGAGTAGGCATGTGCTGTTGTATTAAGCAGAATATTTGCTTCAAGTGAGAGACTTCTTGGTATTCATCCTTGTTTTAGGAGAAAGAACAAATTTGATACAATTATATGATTTTTCCCGCACAGGAATTAGCAGGGTATACAGCTAATTTTAGATGATCAAAATCTTAATTTCACATCTCAAATCTCAAATCTCAAGAGTCGAGATTTGCAGATACTAACTAATGTGTGTGTGTGTGTATGTGTGTGTGTGTGTGTGTGTGTGTGTGTGTGTGTGTGTGTGTGTATATATATATATATATATATATATATTTAAAAGGCACAGGGGACCATATTCAAGATCTTGTAGTAACTTATGGTGAAAAAGAATATGAAAACAAATACATGTATGTTCCTATATGACTGAAGTATTGTGCTGTACACCAGAAATTGACACAACATTGTAAACTGACTATACTTCAATAAAAATATATTAGAATTAAAAAAAATGTTAATTCATCCAAATAAGAATTCTTTCATGGAATGAGGACTTGCTTATATCAAAAATCTTGATTAACAAGACAGAGAAGGTAAGGAGGTTCCAGGTAATTGAAGTTAATCAGATATTTCTGTTGTTAATCCTTGTTGAAAATCTATAATAATATTGGCCCATTTTATTGCCTGCCTTATGTAGCATAGTACAGTGAACATAAAAATAACTTTATCTGGGTGATTTGAAGTCAGGACCACAGAGTCATCATTCTACTCACTATTTTGATTGTACAGTAATATGGATACAGAGAATTTTGGTTTTACTGTGTCTTAGAATACCCTGGGAAGTTAGTGATGCTTTACAATACAATAATAATTTCAAAATAACACCTTTAAAAATTTAAAAATATTTTCTCTTAATGATAGTATATAATTAAATAAATGATGTTAATTATTCTAGGTAATTGAATTGTAGAAAATCAAGGTACTTAATTTGGATTTTCCTTGGATGATAGTTGATGAAAGATATGTTTACATGTTTTTTGTGAAGTAAGCAGATTTACTACAATGCTTTTAGGCAGGTAACATACAGAAGCTGAAGAAATACAGAAGTGGAAAGCAGCACTCCCTTGAGGTAGAAGTGTTAATTTAGTGACTGGAGGTGAATCATTTAGATTGCTTAGACCATGTGGATTTAGTCCCTACTTCCTGATCTGAACATTTATGGAGAGCATGATTTCAAATGTACAGAGATAATTTGAGTTTAGCATACGACTTAATCTGAGAATGGGGGAGTATATTTTTCACTACAGAATAATTGTGATTCAAATTGGTTGTACTGTAAAAAATAAACCAGCCTTGTATTTCAACACAGAAAACTACTTCCAATGCTTGTCCATTCACCATGGAGTTAGCACCTGTCAAAGTGAACAGGTTTTGCTGTCGTACATTATGAGATGAAAGATTTAGCAAGTTACTACTGTGGGGACAGTTATAAGAAGTGGGGCTGTTGGTGTCAGTAAATGCAGGCTCCAGCAACAAAAACTAACCAAATGTGGTCAATTATACTGCTTGATGACAACGGGGCTCTCAAATAACAATAAGGTCACTTGTATAGTATTCCCGACAGGAGCCCTTTTCTAGAACCTTGATATTACCTCTAGCTTTAGAATATTAAATGCTCTAAATTGCAGTGTAAATCTCTGAAGAAAAAAATGGAAGCAAGTCTGTCTGATATCTAATTGTCACTGACTGGTGCCTGTCCTCCAGGCTGACATTGCTATCATACAGGGGCTTTTATCTACACTCTACATTTACAAAAAGGGTAAATTGGCAGGAAAATGTACATATCAGGCATTTATTATGGAAAATATCAACACTTGCTTGTATGTGAGTTTTTACTTTCATATATCTACTTTCACAATTTAAACAATCCAATTAACATTAAAATATACTATTATAGGTGTCAAATTTTTTGATTTGCAGTGCGTGTGATGGGTCTGGTTTGAAGGAGGAGGAGTATCTTACCCTTCTTAAACTTGCAGGTGCTTATGTTAGCTATGATACATATGCGGAGACCCTGGGAAGTCCTGAGCCATCAGGAATAAAAGGATTGAAATCCATTCCCATTCTGAGCTTCTAAAACTCCATTTGAAAAGATCTTCAGCAGCAGAGTTTTCTGTTTAATGTTCAGTTAGCCTGAAAATTAAGCTGAAGTGAAAACTCACATTTGCCTGAAAAAGACGGTAACTAAGGTTTCATTTTAAAATGTTTTAAAGTGTTTTAAATTTATGGCTCTATAGTCACTGAGTTTGAGATCTGGAAAACTATGCAAGTGGTGGGTAAATGTTTAATGACATACTGGTATATGTGTCAGTGCTCTGTGCTGCTTATTTCGTAGGATCGTTTTTGTGATAAATAATTCTATTTTGCGAACACCTTAATTCTTCAAGATCAGTATTGTCCAGTTAATAAATACTATTTTCCAGGATACTAAATTGAGTCTAAGGATCATACTGTTAGTGCAGCCTCAGACTGCCAGCTATTAGTTCTATTTGTGTATGAACAGATCTAGTACTTAGCAGTGTATCCCAATAAAAGCTTTAATCCCTAAAATAAGGGGAATTTTTACTGTAGTTCCACCTTTACTACTGAACTCAATGTTTTCATCAGAGTTGCTCCATCTGTAAAATAATAAGTATAGTATCTGTCTTCAGCTACTATTTTTATATATATGTATTACGATAATGTATTAAGATCATTTTGAGTTCTTTAAAGAAATGTTATCATAGACACATAACACTAACAGGTCTAAAATACAGAGACCTGAGAAAATGCTGTACTGTTATCATCAGAGTATTAGCTGTGATTTTTTACAATTATGCTGAATGGAACAATCTTTTTTAAGACTAGATTTAAATTCTGAATATTTCTCTGTCTTTTGCGTTTGGTTAGGATTAGAAGACTAAAATTCCATAGTGGCAGGTTAAAGAATTCCATCAATGCAGCACACTATAAACTATTTGTTTTATCCCATCAAATTTATAAGATTATATTTCAGAAAGAAAATACACTGAGTAAGAAAAGCATGTGTGTGCTTCTGTATGTGTTATATTTTGCTTAATGCTACTATTTTAAGCAAGCTTTAAGTAATTTATGCTTATTAGTTTCTCACTGAGCTGTTGCTATGACTAGTACTTTATAAATTGATATTATATTGACTCTTTTGCAAAGAAAATTATGTATGGAAAGTACCTTGTGATTTAGACTATTCAAAATAGTCTAGGGATAAACTGCTCTACAACGTAATGCTTCCAGATGTGGACTTCTTATATTTTCAATTTTTCTTCTTTTATTCTACTGATTTGGAATTTGGGAGGTTTTTATATTTGGCAATGACCATTTAATCTCATTTCCTGAATCTTCAAATGAAAGAAAACTTAAAAGATGAAGTAATTACATATTTTAAAATCATGCACACTTAAAAAAAAGGTGAGCTTGCTGGATGATTTCAAAAGGCTGTGTCACCAAAAGCCTGCATTTTATTGAAGGAAAAATGCCACAGAGGCTTACTCCCCATCTTTGTGTGAATTCTCCAGTGAGTCTATGGGAAGGAATGACCTTTGTTGACCTTCTCACACTCTTAACAGTCGCAAGTGTGGTCATTTAGTTTGAACTAGAAGCAATGGGGTCGTGAAGAGACCCTGAAAGCTAACAATAAGAATTAGTAACTAGTGGACAAGTCTAAACATAGGCAAAAACTGCCCTTGTTGACTTAAATCAAAGAAGACTGACACTCCTTTATGTACCAGTTTTTTTCTTGATACTGATCAAAGAGTAATAGGTATTTGGGAGAAAATAATGAGATGTAAGATTCTATAAGGTTAATCTTGATTGAAATGTGTCTTTGGTAATTATTTTAGCATTAAATTGAAATAAATATAAAGATGAATTTCATTAGCTAACCCAATATGAAACAGGAAATATCTTTAAATCTTGTACTAGCTCTCAAAGAGCAATTACAGTAGCTGGAGGGACAAGAATTTATCCTTTATAACACTGTTTCACAAGAAATCAGAGCAAGGGAACTCACTAGTCCAGATTTCTAAATTTTGAAGTTTCATTTAGTAAGTAGATTTTATAGACTTTTTATCCCCATATAGTAAGTGAAACAAATTCCATTTAATCTTATGGTAATGATGCTTGGTTTACCAGAATAATAATTATAGCAGACACTTAGATCCCTTACTCTTTGCCAGGCATTCACATGAGCATTTTAATATATTTTGAACTCACTGAATATAGGCAACAGCCCTCTGAAATAAATGCTGTCGTTATTCCTATTTTACAGATGAGGAAACTGAGGCATAAGGAGTTTGAATTACTTGCTCCAAGTCACACAGCTAATAAGTGGTGGGATTTTTTAAATGAAATTCCTAATTCTGGCTTCAAATTCCATAGTTTTTATTTCTGCACCACACTACCTCTTAGGGTTGGTCCTGGTGGGTTTGCCAGGAAATCAGGAAAAGGGAAACAGTCTGAAGATCTGCATAGTTTTAAAAACTTCTTTCTGAAAGATTCTATAAAAAGTGCTAATGTGATGCAGATTCACTATGTGTACTGTTTTTCTTTCCTTCATAAGGTTAAATGAAACTATAGAAAAAAGGAAATAAAATACCCTGATACTATAACATTAAAATTTTTTCACAGAAAAAAAACACCAAGAATTTTTTGGCTAAATAAAGTGTATTAAGAAACTTTGTTAATTATCTTTAAATAACTACCAATCTTTTTGAAAGCCTTTTGAAATGGGTTTGAAATATTTTAATCACCTTATCACCTGCACCGTTAATTAAAAATCAATAAAAACATTGTTTTTCTACCTTTTATCTGGCAAATGTTTTCGGCTTGAGTGATTTTCCTAGGATGCCATAGATTACTTTTGGATTTGGGTACTGACTTATTCTTTATCCAGGAAGATCAATAGCAATCAGGTATCCATTATTCAATGGAAAAAGAATCTGCTTCTGTTGGAGAGATATTTATAAGAACCTGAAAGTGGTTGTGGGGGGAACTATTTGACATCTTTTTTTTTTTTTGTAAGTTTCTAGCAATAGTTCTTGACCAGGAAATTGGAGACTTAATCCTATCAGCTGCTGGCCTGAGTATGTTTATAGCCTCAACTCCAGTTTGCATCATCTGTGCCCAAAACTGTAGGGTAACTTAGAGCCTAGTCACTGACAACCACAGAGGCTTCTAATCATATACAGTGAAAGAAGTATCCATTTTTTTAAAACGCAGAATTCTGCTGCAGTCACCAATTGTCTAGAGGAAAAGAAAGAATGAAGCCCAAGTAGTAAAGGTCCAGAATAACAACTAAAGTGATAATAATACCTTTGGCATTTTAGACATTAGAGTTTGGATTTAGAGAACAAGGGTAAGGTATTTAAGAATTTCACTGTAGATTAAGAGTACATCACAAAGATTGGGAAATGAAATTATCTGTGAAATTAAGTGTTCATTGTACTGATGGTTTTGGAAGATACAAGTTTATCATTCTACAGTCTATTATATACTGGACAGATAGTGGAAGCTTAGATTACAACTTTTCAAATGCCTAGAGTTGGAAGAACACAGTGGAAAGAAGTGGGAAACCCCAAGATCTTAATGATATCGACCCAGTCAAAAAGTAATTGGAAGTGTGTATGTGTGTAGAAATATACATCATGTTGAAAATTGAGAACCTCTCTGGTCCCCTTGCCCATTTCCTCCACATCATTAATTTTCTGGTCCTCTGGGCTTGAAACCATTCCTTACCTTTTTTGTGTTTGGTCTTGGGCAGTTTATCAACAAGGCCTACCAACTTTTTGTTTTCTGCGTTCTGTTTTACAGAAATCTTATCTTTTATTTGTATTTTCTTATTTTTCATCCTGACCGAAGCTGTTTTTTATTTCACATCTGGAACTTCTTTTACCAGCCTCTAGTCATACTTGCTTCTGTCCCCAGTCACTTTTCCTTTCTAATCCTGTTGAAAGATGCTTTTGCCTAAACTTCATTTCCATCGTGTTGTTTCTATGCTCAAGTACCTGTGGTGACAAGTCCAAGGGCTCCTGACTGACGTTCAGGGCTTTCTGAGAAGCGTCTTTCCCCTTGTCTCATTGCTCCCAGGGAGCACACACATCTCACCTACTTCCTCT
Source organism: Camelus ferus (assembly GCF_009834535.1). NCBI lineage: Eukaryota > Metazoa > Chordata > Mammalia > Artiodactyla > Camelidae > Camelus > Camelus ferus. Next base: position 55,735,390 of record NC_045732.1, read on the forward strand.
CTGGTTAGCTCACTTTTATAGGCTTTCATTTCTGGATCCTAAATCCTAGTTAAACTCAACCACCTTCAGTGAGTATTGCATTTAAAATATTTGCATTTTTTTTTCCTTCTGTATTTTATGTTACTGATGATGTCCTTTGGAGACTAGCATAGTTACGTTCAGGAGTTCCAAAGACTTATTTGGGTGAGCAGTATTAAAGTGATACTACTTTTCCTTTTATTTTAAAACATTAAGCCTTTCAAGCCTATTTCCTTTTTTCCTATAAAGTTTCTCTTCTCTTGCTGTGAAAAAGAAGTAATTCAGAGGCTAAATTTAACCTTAATTATACCAATCAGGGTTGCTGGGGATCAATGAGATGTCAGCTGTGGTTTCTTGACCCTTATGGGCTCAGGAAATGGGAAGTGTTGTGGCATTGTCACACCTTCTTTTCCATAGCCAATAAACCACATTTAAATAGCCCGTGAGTTTACTATTTCACACATGAAATGATGAAAGGTAAGAATGCAAGCTCTTTTCATTTACACATAGATTTCCTGACCAAGGATTAGATCGTGTTTTAAAATTCATTGCAACAAAGGGGAAAGGGCGGGGAGGGATAAATTAGGGATTAAGGATTAACAGACACAGGTTACTATATATAAAATAGATGAACAACAAGGACCTACTGTAGAGCACAGGGAACTATATTCAATTTTTTGTAATAACCTATAATGGAAAAGAGTTTGAAAAGAAAATATATTAGATGTATGTATCTGTATAACTGAATCACTTTGCTGTACACTGGAAACTAGCACTGTCAATTAACTACACTTCAGTAAAAAATTAAAAAAATGTATAATTCATTACAAGAAAAAAATGGAAGGAAAAGGAGAGGTAGGAAAAAAAGGAAAGAAAAGAGAGGAAGCGAGGGAGCAAGGAATGAAGAATAAGGAAAGGAAAAGAAAGTAAAAACAGTCATGTGAGTAACAGAAAAGAAGGAATAAAAATTATTTGAATTAATGTCACTTTCTAGAGGTAAAAGTAATTCTTCAGTATTATTCAAGTTGCATTCAAGAAATTAATCAAGTTTCTTAGAAAACATAATGGATCACTCAGCCTCAAGTCACACTAACTGCCCGACAAGGCAAAGCTGGATTTATGCAAGTCTTCTGTTTACCCAAGAATGTAGACATTTCCCTTCCGAAATGAGGCAGCCTTATCTTTATTATTCTAGTGCATTTTAGTTTATAGTTTTGCTGTAAACAATGTTTCAGAAGCTCATTTCAAGATTCCTAAAGAAGTGAACAGTAAAAAATAATGCTCAGTGGTGGCAATCTACATTTCATATATTGTGTGACTGAAAGAAAGTTTTTCTGGATAACGGAAAATAATTTAAAAATGATGGTTGCACTTTATGTAGAATCTGTGTGAATAATAGAAGGGGAATTGAGCTGCCAAAAAATTGTTTATATTAAAAAAAAGTGTTAGCCAGATTGTGATGACTTCGAAACTCAAGTACCAGTAATATCAAAGAAGACATTCCTCCTTCTTTAATCTATGTCAAAATTGCTGTGATGGTAAAACATATTTACTTGAGTACTAGTACACAGTGCACAATAATCTTCCCATCCTCTAGTCAGGACATAAATTCATCCTGTCCCCATCCTGTCTCTCTCTGTGTAGGCTGAAGGCCAGCGTTTTATTTGCTATGGCAAACATTCTGCTGCCCAAACCAAATAATCTAATGTTAATTGCATTGCCCTACCCCTGATACCCACAGGAAGTGTCATTTCCATATTTCAGGACAAATGTAGAGTCTCTGTGTTCATGGAAAACTGTCCATTACATGCCATAAAAAAGGATGTAAGTTAGAGCTGAGAATATCATTGGCTTCTGAAGGTAAAATCTTATAAAGTAAAACAGTCAGCGTGTGTCACAGTGGTATGTACCACTTTCATCTTAAGATAAAACCCAATAAAATAAAACAGCTGACTTGAGCTGGAACAGGGTGTGCTATCTCTATACTACAAATCTGTTTCTTATTTTCTGTCTATATAACTGAAACATTAGTTTGTAAAGTTTTTACAGTGTTTCTCCGTTTCCCCATTCAAATATTTGCTTAGTAAAGGTGGATTAAAATTTAGATTCCCTATTGAGTTGTTTTTTTTTTTTTTTTTGGTGGTGGTTTATGCCCTAAAACCTTATGGGAAAAGTTTGACTGCCTACAATCACTGGGAATATAGATTATTTCATTTTAGAGTTCAGGATACTGTCTGTGCCTTTGCAAATAATGATTACAGTAGTTTTCCAGTATAGTTTCCAGTTATAAAAATGAATATACTTGTAGCTTATTTTATTTCATATTTTAAATTCTTATCCTAAAAGTTTAGTGCTTTTCAGACATAACGTTTTCAGGGAGAACTTGTTTGTAATTTCAATTACACAGCTGCATTTGCAAGTTCCCTTAAACCCTAAAGAATTATCAGTGTGAAAAGAACAATAGAAAAATTTGGATAGTGATTCTTCTGGTAGAAGTAGTTACTAGTCAGTCTCAGAAGAATTCTGTGGTGCTCATGAGACTTTTTTATTTTAAGAAGTTCTAACTGGTGAAATTGCTTAATGGACTAACAAGTGAGGGGAAGCCATCAATATTCAAATCAGTATTATTCCATTAGTATTGCTTATTCTGTCTCTTGAAGTATTTTCCTCTGATTAAGTGCAATTTGGATTTTTTGAGGCTGTAAAATAAGCAATGACTCACCCATAACAGTGTAGCTGAAGTAGCCAGAAAGGACAGTTTCATCCCCATATTCCTCTCCACTCAGCACGTGGGTACATTTGCACACACATCCACACCAGTGCAGGCACACACCATTTCTTTAGTTTTACAGTCTCACTCCAGGAGGTTTGTCTCTTTCTAATTAGATACACATAATCCATTCAGCCCGTTTGTGAAGTTCACAAGTTGATTCCCTCTCACTCTTTCTCTTGTCTTCACTGTCTTCAACTAGACAATGAAAACAAAGATACAGTAGAACTCATTTTCTCATTATTGATTTCATGCACCAGCTGCCAGCTGTTTTAGCTTGTTCGTTTATCTAACCCTCTGGGCAACTTTTTAAAAGTACTTTTCTTGGACCATCTGCTAAATACGATTGCTTTAATAATTAAAGACTTACCATCATCTTTCAAAGAAACATAAATGTTGTTATTGCAGCTGAGATATCAACATTTTTGGATTCAAATACACACACAGGTTTCATTCCATGAATCAGTATCAAATGCTTTGGGACACTTGGACTGCACGCTTCCCCTCCCCCCACTAAACATTGTATATTAAAGAAGGAAGTTCCTTAATATTTACAACTTAAGCTTTCTGTTTAAGGTCTTATTTTCCCCTCACCTTTTGCTTTCAAGTATTAGGGATTGATACTTAAGCCTGTTGAAATCTCATTTTTTTGAATACACAGGTAGTTTTTAAACATATTCAGGAAGGCATTTCAGGTGGATGTGCTCCTAAGACCACTCGTTACAATGAACGCAAATATTTTTCTAGAGAGAATCAGGCTCATGGTATCTGTTGTGGAAGCAGTGTTCACAAGTCAGCGTCCCACCGTCTATCTTTTTCTCACTTAAAGGCTATCTCATGTACAGACAGAATCTGGGAGCAAACCTTCTGCTCAGACTCTTACCATCTTGGAAGGTTGCTGAAATTGACATACTTTGCCATTAGGCTTACAAGTGATGCAATTTCTTCATTTTCTTTACTTATCATGATAGATATCTACACTTTGTGTTATTGACTCGTGATGTATAGGTTTTTAAACTTTATTATTAGGTAGTAACATTTATTGGGTGATAAGCAAAAACATCAAACCATTATTATGAATGGCATCACCAGAGTTTAGATGTGAAGGTGGATACAACCTCAGTTTGAACTCTTCTTCAAGGCTCTGATGAGACCTAAACGTTCCAATGATTTTTGCATCGCTCAAAATGTTCTTTTGAGACAACCTTGTTTATAAAACCTTTTGCTTCCAATATGTACCAGTAGTCTGGGGTGAAAAAGGATGTATCATTTTTATGTCACTTCTATACGATTTTCAGTGCATTTATTTACAGAATCATTTCTTCAGCCCTGTATCTCATTGCTGTAAAATTCATGTTTGCTAAATTTGATATGAGGGAAATTGTAGTATATTTTAGATTTTTGAGGTAAAGGTAACATTTTCCTTTTGTGAAATCTAACTAGTTTTCTTCAAAATGAAATAAAGGAAGTGTTTTCTTAGTAAGGTGAACATAACTTGCCTAAGCTTCTATGAACCTGAGAATATGGATGTTGTTTTAAAAAGTGTTCCCATCTTTAATATTTTTGTTATTATCAACACAGCTTTATTCTAGTCAGTGTTGGACTCAGGCCCCTGTTAACTTTAAAAAAAAAGAGCTAGGTGACTTTTCTACGATAACTGGTTAAATATTCTTTTACATCAAATTGATCTCATTCAGCTTAAGGTATTAAGTTTGAATGGGAACCTACATTTTTACAGCAATCTTTGTTTTTCTGTGAATCTTCTCATTGTAGCTCTCTTGTATCTCATGCAGCGTAGTCATTTTTAGAAACCTAACCAAGATCCAATGAACTATAGAAGTTAAGCTGAACAATGGTCCACTGAGTTGATTTTTCTGTGTATTCTTAGTCATATTAACTTGTCTTTATTACATTTAATGAATATTTATTAAAGCCCTGCATTTCTTATTTTTATTATATACAAACAAGATTACACATCATTTGGCACTTGGTTCTGTGGTTTACTTTTAGGAAATAGGCACAAAAAATACTCCCCACCTTTTAGAGCTTTAAAATGTCTTAAAACACAATGTTTTACACAACGGAGGCAAACTGAACTCTCTAGAAGGAAACATGTAGGTAAGTGTTCCCCTTACAGAAGCCAGTACAACTTATTAGATTAGGCCAAAAAAGTAATGTTCTTATGCTTAGAGTGAAATTCTATTCTGTGACATTCTTCACATATTTAAATAAAGTAGGACAGGGTAATACCATTTTTGCTAAGGTTTTAATGGCTTTTCCAAACACATAGCTTTAATAAGGTAGTGCCTGGGTATTGCCTCTGTATTTTTTAACTCATTCTTGAATTCACTTGCAAATGAAAGGAAGAAACTGAATTGCTACACTTATGTACACTTGATGAAATGGAGTGAACTGATTAAAGGATATCAATAAAAACCCTGTTTATGTATTTCTGTGTTTTTTCTGTATACCGATCAGGCAAAATTATTGATACAAATTGTCTACCTCTTTTATTCTAAAACAAAGAGCTTATGTCAGTCCTGTAGAGACAGAGAATGTGACAGTTGAGCAGAGTTTTTGAGGATGATTAGGTGTTTGCTGGGCAGATAAGGTGTGTGCGTGCATGTGTGTATGTGTGTTGCAGGGCGTGGGTATTACAGTCAGTGAAGAACCTACATGTATGGATTGCTCTTCTTCTCCTCACAACTTATTTTATATTTCCTCCTCCTTCCTGTCCCCTCCCCTTCTATATCACCCCCTTTTTATCCCTGGCAGAATTTTGTTACAGATTATAATTTGAGCAAACTCAAGTGTAGTCTATTATTTAATATTTGCTTAACACCAGTATTTATATGTAGAAATAATTCTACCAACAAATTGGACAACCTGGAAAAAATAGATACATTTCTAGAAACATACAATCTTCCAAAACTGTTCATGAAGAAACAGAAAATCTGAATAGGCTGATTACTAATAAGGAGATTGAAATAGTAATCAAAAAGCTCCCAGCAAACAAAAGCCCAGGGCCAGATAGCTTCATTGGTGAATTTTACAAAACATTCATAGAAGATTTAATACCTATCCTTCTCAAACTCTTAAAAAGTTGATGAGGAAGGAAACTTTCCAAACACATTTTATAAAAAAATTACCCTGATATCAAAATAACACGAAGAGACCACAGGAAAGAAAATTAAAGGCCAATGTCCTTGATGAACGTATATGCAAAAACCCTCAACAAAATAGTAACAAACCAAATCCAAAAATACATTAAAAGAATCATACACTACAATGAAGCGGGATTTATTCCAGGGATGCAGGGATAGTTCGACATCTGCAAATCAATCAGTGTGATACATCACATTAACAAATTGAAGTTTAAAACTTATATGATCATCGCAATAGATGCATAAAAAGTTTTTGACAAAATGCAACACCCACTTTACAATAAAAGCTCTCAACAAAATAGGTATAGAGGGAGCATACCTCAACATACTAAAGGCCTTCCTAATATGACAAACACACAGCTAACATCATACTCAGTGGCAAAAAGCTGAAAGCTTTTACTCTAAAATCAGTAACAAGGCAAAGATGCCCACTCTCATCACATTTATTCATCATAGTATTGGAAGCCCTAGCCATGGCAGTTAGGCAAGAAAAAGAAATAAGTGGCATCTAAATTGGAAAAGAAGTAAAACTGTCACTATTTACAGATGACATGTTACTATATATAGAGAACCCTAAAGACTCCACCCAGAAACTGGTAGAACTCATGAATGAATTCAGTAAAGTTTCAGGATAGAAAATCAGTATATAGAAATCTGTGGCATTTCTATACAATAATAACAAACTATCAGAGAAATTAAGAAAGCAATCCTATTTGCTGTTCCATCAAAAAGAATAGAATGCCTAAGAAAAGTTTAACCAAAGAGGTAAAAGCCTCTGCACTAACAACTATATGACACTGATGAAAGAAATTAAAGAAGAGACAGAAAAGTGGAAAGGTACTCTGTGCTTATGGATTGGAAGAAATGATATTGTTAAAATGTCCATACTACCCAAAACAAACTATGGATTCAATGCAATCCCTATCAAAATGTCAATGGCATATTTCACAGAACTAGAAAACAATCCTAATATTTTTGTGTAGCCCCAGAAGACTTTGAATAGCCAAAATCATCTCAAGAAAGAACAAAGCTGGATGTATCACACTCCTTGATTTCAAACTATACTACAAAGCTGCAGTAATCAAAACAGCATGGTACTGGCACAAAATATAGACATATAGATCAATGGAACAGAATGGAGAGCCCAGAAATAAACCCGCAGATATATGGAGATTTAATCTATGACACAGGAGCAAAGACCATACAATTGAGGAAGGACAGTCTCTGAAACAAATGGTGTTGGGAAAACTGGAGTCACTATTTCAAAACACACACAAAAATTAACTCAAAATGTGTTAAAGACCTGAATGTAAGACCTAAAACCACAAAATTCTTAGAAGAAAACATAAGTGGTAACTACACTGACTTCAATCTTAGAGGTGTTTTTGTGAATCTGTCTTCAAAGACAAGGGAAATAAAAGCAAAAATAAATAATATGGGAGTACATCAAACAAAAAAGCTTCTGTACAGCCAAAGAAAATATCATCGAAATGAAAAGGCAACTTACTGAATAGGGGAAGATATTTGTAAATCATATATCCAATAAAGGGTCAATATCCAAAAACCTACGAAGAATTCATACAACTCAGCAACAAAGAAACAACCCAATTGAAAAATGGGCAAAGAATATCTGAACAGAAATGTTTTCAAAGAAGACATACAGATGGCAAACAGACACATGAAAAGACATTCAACATCACTATCAGGAAAATGCAAATCAAAACCACAATGAGATGTCACCTCACGTCTGTTAGAATGGCTATTATTGAAAAGACATGGAATAACAAATGATGCAGAAGATATGGAGAAAAGGAAACACTTGTACACTGCTGGTGGGACTATAAGTTGTTGCAGCCATTATGGAAAACAGCATGGAGATACCTCTATCAGATGACCCAGCTATTGCACTTCAGGGTATTTATCCAAAGAACATGAATGCAAAAAGATACAGGCACCCCAATGTTCATGAAAGCGTTATTTACAATAGTCAAGCTGTGGAATCAACCTAAGTGCTCAGTGATGGATGAGTGGATAAAGAAGGTATGATATATACATATATATACACAAAGGAATACTACTCAACCATAAAAATATGAAATCTTGCCATTTGTGACAACATTGATGGACCTTGAGGGTATTATGCTAAGTGAAATCAGTCAGATGGAGAAAGACCAATGGTGTATGATTTCACTCATTTGTGGAATATTAAAAGAAAACAAAAGAAACACATAAACAAAAAATGTAAACAAATCCATAGACACAGAGAATAGATTGGTGGTTACCAGAGCAGAAGGGGTTTTGGGGGTTGGTGAAAGGGGTCAACTCTATGGTGATGGATGGTAACTAGACTTATTTGGTGATCACTGTGTGGTATTTGCTGATGTTGAACTATAATGCTGTACACCCAAAATTAATATAATAATAATAGTAATAATGACAATAATAATAACTAAAAAGAAATATATCTTTCAGCCAAGTTGTAAGAGATAGAAATAATTCTGTTTAGAAGATCTGCAGTGCTAGCTAGAGCTCTCTCAGTTTGTGTGTTTCATCCAGTCACTTTCTCCACTGGTTAAATAACTTGTTTATAGTACTAGTCAAGGTAGATTTAGTTGAGCTAGAAATGTATTCTTCAGATTATCCCCTCTGAGCCTTCACACACACACACACACACACACACACTCCAGATGTGGGTAGCAATTATGGAGTTGTGGAAGGGCCTCTCCGACTTGGCTGCTAACTGATAATCCTCTTCTTATTAACCTCTTATTTGGCTGCCTGCAAATGCTATGGAACAGACTCATCGTGAGAATCTCAGCCAGAAGGAATGCCCAGCAGCATGGTAGCAAAAATGGGTAGGGAAGAAGCCCCTCTGAGGAGCTCTTTCTCCTTTTCTGCTCATCTTTGATTATTTTTGGTTGAAAAAAGGAAAAAACAATATATAGTCACCGTTTTGCAAATGACTATTGAAGGGATGCTCCGAACATGCTGTTAAGACTGGATTTTCAGGCACTTTCTCTAGAAGGCCAGTTTTTCACCAGCCTGTGTCTGACATAGGCTGGTAACAATCTGATTAATGGAGGTTGCATGGAACCTTCAGCTCCTTGGATAAGAAGCTAGGCCTGCAGATTATCATGGAAGTTTCCATTTTTAAAACTTTCAGATCAGATTTGAAAATGATGAGCTAGTGTCACAGAGCCATGGTACACAGCCAGTGGGAAGTGAAACATGATAGTGGCTGTTATATATCAGTCCAGAATGTGCCATAAGAGAAGGGGAGAAATAAGACTATTCTATTTTGCCTTGTGTGTATTTAATGAAAAAGGATATCTTAAATTTTTTACAGGTAATTTTATTACAATTAACATGAATTTATGTTGATTTTGATGCTGAATATAAATGCTAGTATTATCAACTTCAACAATAAAATGCAAAGCCATATGGAAAATTAAGATGAAATATATTGCAGTACAAGTTTCATATGGAAATGTTACCTGTGAGGTGAACTACATTTGGATACTGTACATTAAAATAGCCACCCTCCATAATCTGTGATTTTTGTATTATCCTATAACATAAGATTTTCTAATATCATTAGGACAAGAAAAGGAATTGTAAACTTTTTAAAATTATATATATATTTTATTGAAATATATAGTTAGTTTACAATGTGTCAATTTCTGTTGTGCAGCATAATGGTTCAGTCATACATGAATATACACATATTCGTTTTCATATTCTTTTCACCATAAGTTACTACAAGATATTGAATATAGTTCCCTGTGCTATAAGAATCGTAAACTTGTATGGTAATGAAGACAAAGAGGAAGATAAGGAAAGTGTTAAATTCTGATTAGATCTGACGAGAATGATTCCTTCTGCATATTTGATTCATCTGTTCATTTTAGATTTGGGGTTCCTGTAAGATTGTTTTCCTCTAATTAAGATTCATTGTTTATATAGCATCCATATAATGGTATCCATAGTGTGACAGATCTCTGTCTTCTGTTACTTTAGGCACTATAAGCATTTGTAGGATAATAATGTAGAATCAGATGTTTTAGTGTCACAATCACTACCACTTTGCAGAATGATCTCTTTCCTGAGGATGTTTCCTCTCTGCCACAAACTTCCATTCTGTTGGTATCTTTATATAAAACACTGGAGGAATGATAGACGGAGCATAAGAGTGAAACACACACAATTCCAAGCACATGGATTAGAATGGACATTTCTTACTAATACCGTTTTCTATTCCCCCCCACAAGAAAATACGATCAACAATTTTTTTTTCATTTTGAGGAACCTGTAAAGTTTAAGGAAAAAACACACCTCTACATTTTATGCATCAACAAAATGCATACTTTCACCCTATTGTTAATAGTTCAGTGGTGTTATTTATGCAGCTAATATACATTCCTTTTTGATTTTGAGTTCATCTCCCTCGCATCCTTTCCTAAGAAGAGGTTGAATCTCCTTTTCTCTTTTTGGTAATGAAAAACTTTCACAAATCAGTGTTAAATGAGTTTCCAGACAAAAAGTTTGAACTCGGATATATGATCAATAAGTAATTTACTCAAAAAACACTTTTACTCCAGTGGCATTAAAAGAAACAAAACTTGCAAGTCAAGTAATATTTTAGTGGTACCTTGATATTTATCTTTGAATGATGAATTTTTTGTTGATGAGCATATTTTGAGTATGGTATACATTTTATAATTCTGAAAAACCCATGAAAAATCCATCATTAACACCAATATTATTAAGTCGAAGCAGATATAAAACCTGAAATAATCTTTTGGAAATGAAAGAATAGCTTGGTTTTTTTTCTGCCCCATCTGGCAGTTTGGTAAAATTTGAAAAACCTTTTAAAATGTACCTGCTTTTTAAGCATTTTTCAGCAACAATATATAATTTGTAATATTTTACATAACTTTTATTATTTTGTGTGTAGACCTACTGTCAATCTTTTTGTTGTTCATGTTTTAATTGGAGTGTTTAAGGTCACCAGGGTAAAACTGTGAGTATTACTTATCATAGTTTTAATAAATGAAATTGATATCTAGGAATGGTGGTTACTGGAATACTGAGACATTTCTCAGTTTATATATGATTTTTTTTGTTGAATAATTTTTATTATTTGATTCCAATGTTTCAAAAAGAACTGCAAAGGCATTTTTTCATATTTTATAATGGTATCTCCCTTTCAAGAGATGTAATGGTGTTTCAGTGTGTATAATCATAGCAAGATTGTTATTCATTTTTTTAACACTTTCCCCCTCTGTAAAGTAAAATAGTTTCATAATTAAGTACAGCATTTAAGGAAGGGCTTTATTTGCAAGGTGCCAAGATATAGTGAACTTACTGTACTAAGATTTAAAAATTTTTTATTCAATAGATACAAACATGTTTGCACGATTACAAAACATATAAACTTAATAAACTGCTATTTTTTGTAAAAATTTCTAAACACAGTGTTCAACTTATATCATTTGACAGAATGATGAATATTTTGACATGAAAATGAAGTTGAACAGAAGAATACGGAATAAATTAAATCCATTTTTCTCCTTTAGGTATTGAGTTAAATATTGCAGATTCAAAAGGATTTCTTTTGTAGCATATAAAAAACAATAGAGACCTCAGTGAGGGGGTAGAGTGGGTAATAGCTCAGTGGTAGAGCATGTGTTTAGCATGCACGAGGTCCTGGGTTCAATCCCCAGTACCTCCATCAGAAAAAAAAAATAGAGATTTCTACTCATTTAAAATTCAGAAATAAAAAAATTAACTTACCTGTTGATATTGTTTTGATGGCTATAATTGTAATGATTATGAGCGAGTAAACAAACATCTGATCCATGTTAGTAAATCTCTTTAATGCCTCCCAATGATTAAACCTATAGTAAAACATACTGAGATTATGTCAGAAAAATCCTTGGATTACTCTTGCTTTTCACTCAGCAAATATTTATTGTGTGTTTAATGAGTGTGTTGGTCTTTGGAACAATATTAGATACTTTAGAACAATGCTCGAAACTTAAATATTCTAATAAGAAGGTTGTTGAGAGTCTTAAATTGAAGTCATTATGGCCCAGGGCAAAGATGAATAAAATTTAGAGTCCATGATTTCAGTTATACTGTGAGGTGTAGATTCAGAGAGATAAAGAGAGCATCATTATGGCATTAATTTTAATAATGGAAATTATTAAATTATATATATGTGTATATGTATATATGTACACACATACATACAGAGAACTGACCAGATATGACAGAAAAGTGCAGATAGCCAATAAATAAACTTTAAAATTAGCTAAAATCTGCAGTGTAAAGGTGATTAATTTTAACCAAAATCTTTAAAACAAATGAAAACATATTTAAGATGATATGCTAAATAAAACGAAGTTTAAAAAGGATGGATGTTTTGAAAAAAAATATTCATAAGAGATGCACCATTAAAACAGATGAATAGCTTGGGGGAATTCATTTGCAAAGAAAAGTCTCAATTCATTGATATTCCCCTACTTCATTCTAATAATTGTTTTAGGTGAAAGAAAGACATACACTTGCATGTTTTCTAAGACAGTTAATCTCTCCCTTTTCTAGAGTCTGGGTAAACAAAACTGCTTATCACTCCAACATGTCACCAAGTTACTGAACTTTGAAAGACAGTGACTCTAAAATAGTGTAGATTTGCCGGTTGCTAAATAATGATTTTTCAGTACTCTATTCTAGTTTTAACAGTTAGGCTTACTTTTAATTGTGATAATACTTGTATGTAAGAAGTCATAATATTAGCTTAGTTAGGAGCAATTAATCAGTATTTAGCAAAAATCCTTTGATGTGGTGGCATAGGCTTGAGACTTGAAGCTTCAATTCCATGTTTTCTGGCACATGGGGCTAATTCAAATACCGGAAAATAAGGCCAGAATCTAGTGTATGACACTAATCATTTTCCAGCCTGACGGAAAACTGGTTTTAGAGATAAACTATTTGTCAAGAATTTCAGAGTGCTTAGCATTTATTCCTATTTAATAGCACAATATTTCCTTAATAAAATTTTTCCATCAAGACACATATGTTTAGATTATATTTTAAGTATATCAAATGAGTTAGAGTTTCAAAGTCAAATTTAACTGCTTTATTTGGAATCAGATTTTCTTAAGTTTATTTTTTGAAAAGATAGTAATTAGAGAAGAAGTCATTGACTTTGGGCCTCATTTTTCCTTTTTGAAGGTGTTCTTGATGCTTCAAATAGATGCTAAACGAAATTTTGTCTCATAATTATCCTTCCTGCAATTCCATATCCTTTAAAAGTTTTCGGTAAAATGATATGGTTAGCATTAAAATATTTTGACCATGTAAAGGAGGAGCCTGTTTACTGTCACATGACAAGTTGGTGAGGTAAAGTTCCTTATGTTGTGACAATGGGCCTTGCCTAACCACAACTTAATTCTAACATTTGAGCTGTTGTCAAAACCATATTATAACTGATTTTCGGAAGTTTTCTGTGAAGACAACTTGCTTCCATTTAATTGAAAATATACACGATTGCTTTCAGTAGTTTGTTTTCCTTTTATTTAGCAAGAGACAAAAATTGGCATTTTATGATGACAGTTAATTATAAAATTATCTCTTTTCTTGAAAAATAGTTCAGAGAAGTCATGCGGTCTAGTATTAAGATTTTATTTCTCTGGATGGAACACATACACATTTATATGTCGGTCTGCATTCTACACATATATTATGTTCAGCAGATGAAATGGCTGAACCACAATAGTGTTTGAAGGCTATAAAAAAGCTGTTTGATTAGCAGGCTTTTGTAATTTACAAATGAATTTTGTCTCCTACAGTTAAAAAAACATTTATCCTGTGTTGCACATGGTTTTTTATTTTACTTTTTTGATTTTAGCACTCAAAATATTATTAAAATAGGACATTAGTTTCTTTCCTATTGAAGGCCTTTAAAGAAAATGAGGCTTTTAAAAGAAAGTCAAAGCTTTGAACACCTTTGAGTTTTTCCCCCATTCCTAAATACTCCGTAATTTGTGGGTAAAGACTTGTCTGCTTATTTTGTGACATTGCTATTGATTTTTAAAATTTTTGTTTGCTGCAGATTGTAATGGGTAAATGGGGAGTGTGAGGTAATAAGGACATGCTATTTGTGAGCAGGGCCAAAAATGTATTGTTTCCTCCTACGAATACACCTTCAGAAATAACTGGGTGGTCTTTCATGGGCACTTGATGTGATTTTTAGGGGGAAGCATTCACAGATACAAAGACATTCTTCAAGATGTGATCACTCTAAGACCAAGAGACTTACAAGTAAGCAGAGTAAAAGATTAAAGATCTCATGTAGGATGGCTATAATGGGTAGATGGAAAAAAAAGGAAGGCCTAGTTGCCCTGGAGAGAGGAGGAGGCAGGCTGAAATCTCTTGATTTTGAATGTGAAGACAACTACACTTTCTACACTGTGGAAGAGAAAGAATGTAATACTAATGCATCCTAAACAAGCGGTGACTATGAGACACTGGGAGAAGCATGATGAGATAGTAGGGTGCTGGGGAGTATTGAATCATTTCAATTAGCAACGATTCATGTTCATATAACTAAGAGGAGAGTGGAGTTCTTCTCTTTGGTCCATTCTTTCACTGTTTCTTTAATTTTTTCATTTAAAAGAAAAAGATTTTGTTTGAATCAAGAGACAACATGGTAGGAAGAGTTTTCTCGAAAACCCTGTGGCTGATAAACATTTAGAAAAAAATTGCATCAGGTTTTATGTCTAAAACCTGGTGAAGTTTTAGACTTAAGGGGGCATATCTTCTAACAGTTGGAGTATACACATAGCTGTGTATGAATAAAGACAATGCTTATGCATTATTTGAGAAGACAGTTATGGGAGTAACCTCTAGTAACTGATAAAGTGGAAAGGGTAAATATACCAAAGGAATAACACAGGCAGCTTCTGAAAAGGGGGGAAAAAACCTCCACTTAGTCACTATAACAAATAAAATGGCCAGAAGAAAATATTAGTTGGTGAAATAGCTAACAGCCTTCATAGGTATTCATTTAGTGCTAATCATAACCCTTGATATGAATTTAGCTAAGAGATTTATATTTGCATAAGCTGTTTAGATACCCATAGATTGAAAATTTTATTTGGAGACCTGTTGGTGGGCCTGTGTGATTTTGCTAAAATGTTAAAATTGACACCTAAAACAGAAGACAGTGTCAGAATATTGATTTTCACCAAGGAGAAATAATTATTTTCTTTCATTCAGATCAAGAGAGAGAAAGGCAAAAACTTGCTTTAAAAACCTTGAGTGAGATGGTACTGAACAGTTTTGAGCAACAGGAGACTAACTATGGAAGGTGTGGAAGAACCCCAACAGTCATACTTTGAAAAGGAAATTTCCCTTGGAGGAAATTTTCTTTCTTTCTTTTTTTTTTTTTTACATTACTTTTAATAGTTGGAGGAAATTTTCTATAATGCACAATTTATGGCATGGCAACAAGGCAAAAGGTATTAAAATTAGAGAATGTCAAAAAGTCTAACTCTGTCCAGAAAGATTTTAATAGTAGACATCAAAATCTGGGGAATAATGAATATAATAAAGAAATAAAGATTATTTGAAATTTCCATTAAAGAGCAATATTTTATTGCATCAAAGATTGGATATAAGATCTAGAAAGAAAAGCTTTATCTTGACATTTACATTTGAAATAAATATCATTACCTCAAATACTTTTTATCAAACATGTATCTTCTGAAGACTTTAATGATGTTGTTTAATGTTAGAGCTCATTTTGTTATCTGGGAGGGGTGTTCAGTAATTAGGTTTTGTTGCTCTCAAAGAATCACAGCCTAGTGAGAGAGACAAGCACAGGACTGAGTGAAGAAAGCAAAGGGAAGAAACCGTAATTCCGTTTACTTGTTTCAAAATGCAAAAAAAAAAAAAAAAAAAAAAAGAGGCAACCAGTGTTAATGTTAAGATTAGCAGATGATTTGACCTCAGTTTACTAAAAGGAATATGATAACTTATTCACAGCAAAGGTAAGGGCCAGAAAGTTTCACAGCCCTTTTGAATGTTCATTTTAACCACGTTGTAATTAGAGGCTTTGTGTGTACATGGTCTTTTGTTAGACACTGCAAGGAAATATCCACTAGTTACACTAGTCTTTTTGTTGTTTGCATTGTATTGTATTGTATTACATTGTATTTCTTACTGAAGTATATAGTCAGTTTACAATGTGTCAATTTCTGGTGTACATGTATGTTTCAGTCATATTTATACATACATATATTCATTTTCATATTCTTTTTCATTATATGTTACTACAAGATACTGAGTATAGTTCCCATTTTAAATGATAAACTCAACAGATGCTCATGGGGTTAGGTAATGTTGAATATGTCAATAAATAGATGAAAATGTACATTACTGTTAAGTTCTTTCACATTTATCTGAGGAGGAGGAAGTGGGATGATAGACAGCAGTCAGCAAGAATGGTGTGTTTTTCTCTATGTAACTGTTAGGCAAACTATGTAATTCATTCTCTCTATTTCTAGGGATTTTCTGATCAGGATGTCCAAGATAAAACTAACTGCCTAAAGGAGAAATGAAATAACAGTGACTTTCTTGATGAATGACAGCTCATTTTTACCTGCATTCCTGGTTATAAGAAAGATCTAAAATTCTGCAGGCTATGTGATGAGATTACCACGTTCCTCTAACCCCATTTGGAATATTATGTTTAGTTCTAGTTACCATATTTTTTAAAAAAGATGTAGCATTTGAAAAGGGGAATTAGATTGACCTCAGGACTACCAGGTATGAGCTGGGAAGACATGATATAATTCTGAATTTCTGTAACCTTTAAAGAGCAGAGGTTGAAGATTTAATTGAAAATAAACTCACTTCAATATACATATAGATAGATAATGTCAACTCTGTTTTTATTACAATACAGATTATTGTAAAGGAGATGTAGAAATTGCAATAGAAGTGAAACTTGTGGAAAGAAACATGTGTACTCCTCAGCTTTTCAAGTCCATCTTTCTGTAGCATACAAACAGAACAAGGATCTACTGATTTCCTCTGTGAGATAAAATGTCTGAAGAATTTTTAGGCAGTGCTTTTGTGAAACATTGGAAGGATATGCCCCTTAGCTGAATACCACTGACAGGCATTGCAATAACTATTTATGAATCAAAGGAAAAAAGCAGAATATGTGTTAGGAGTGGCAATGAAGCTGCAATAGCCACTAACTTCTCAGAGGAATTTCAGTGTAATCTACCTGTATGTTAGGGAGATACTCGGCAACCCAGGAATCAGAGAACCATAGAGTATTTGCACTATGATGGGCCAGAGAGGTCAATATCTCCAACCCTGGTTTTACAAATGCGGATACTGAGATCTAGAAAGAGGAAGTCTTTTGTTCATGGTCACCCAGGCAGTTGCATAGTTGAGACTAATAGCCAAGTCTCCTTATGTCTTGTTGAGTGTTCTTTCTGTTAATACTGTTGCTTACAGAATAGGTTGTTGTTTGTAAATTTATTTATAACTTGATTTCATGGAACTTGGAAAATAAATTTTCTTGGAAACAAACTCCTAAGCTCAGAATTCTCCTTTGCTCCATTCTATACTTTGTTTCCCTGTTAATTTAATTTTTAAGTCATACTGATACTAGCTTTAGACTTCTGTTGCACATCCCCTTTCCTTTTCATTCTTACCTGTATCAACCTGGTCGTTTCATGCTTAGGACATTGCAGTAACCTCCTACGGATCTCACCTCCAAACATTTTTGTAACAATTCGTTCTGCCCATTCTGTCAGTTTCAACTTCCTAAAGCATTGTTCTCCTCTTTCTTTCTTTTTCAAAATTTATCTTTTTGTCAAGAGCCAAATCATATTTCTTCTCTTTCATAATGACTTCACTTACCACTCTAGCTATAAGTGATGCAACCATCTAAACTTTTATAATTATTATATTATAGCATCATGCATTCAACTTCAATTCATTAGATATTTTTGAGTGTCTATTCTAGGTCAGGATATCGTGTGGAGTTGACCACTCACAGACTTTTAGTGTAGCAATTTGTGTTTATGCTATGTCTCTCTTTCCAGATTGTAATATTCTTGATATCAGGGACCATGCTTAAAGATCTTTGTATTCTCCATAGCCCATAGCAAAGAGCCTTTGTACATAGTTGATGAGCAGTAAGTATTTGTAGATAAATAGTGAACTAAGAAGGTGCTATCATAGGGTGAAGAGATAAATGTGTCCTCTGTGGGATCAGTACACAGTGTTAGATATCAGTTATGAGTATGTTTGAAGAGCAACCCTTAACTCAAAGAAGTTGGCTCTTCACGTTTCATAAAAGCGACAAGATGATTAAGGAAAAAAGTATCAAGAAAAAAAGAGTATTTCAGTCATACTCAGATAATTATCAACAACAAGAAGTGAAAGAACACTGAATCATATTAAAACCTGATCAATCTCAGTTTCTACATATATAAAATTGGGACAGTGTTTCAAACCCACTTTTGCACACAGAATAGTTGTGCTCCATCAGTTAATGGTAAAAAAATTATTCTGTTAACTGTAAAACTATATAACAGTGATTTTGGACATAAGATTTTGGACAGAAAAGAAGCTGCATTTAGTGTTTTAAAAGGTAATCATTTGTAATTTTAAGTAGTTGCTTCTGTTATCTTAATTGGTGAGGAACATGTATTTTGTTTTTATTTTAATTTCTATTTAATTTATTTTAATTTACTACTTTCTTCTATTTTAGTGGTAGAGTGGTCCTTGTCAGAGACTAAGTCAAGGGATGAACGTAAAGGATTTAACAGACTTTCAAATAAGTAATCCTCTTCATTCCCACTCCCATCCCTTAGTAATACATTGAGAGTATATCCAGGCCAAGATTTCTTTGCTCTGACCCTGCTTGATTGTCTTCATCTGCAGCTAGACTAAACCAGATAGGATTACCAGAATAATCAATTGGCAAATGAACTCATTTTCTTAGAATCAGCTTAGCTGAGTTCTGCTTGCAGAACTGTCAGTGTTTCACATCTAATTTAAGCTTCACTAAACAAATAAACCCAATGTAAGAAAAAATTAAGGTATAATTAAAATAAATTTTAGAATATTCTTTCTTTCCATGAATAACTTTATAATGACTCTATTTTTTATCCATCAATAATTCAGTAACTAAGTCTGGGCTCACGGTATTTCTGATCAACTTTAGTGACTCAGTGCAACTACTCAGATTCTAAAATACCATGGCTGTCCTTATATAAATGAAGCCCCATCATCAATAAGGTAAATCAGTGTAACACAGAAATGGGCTCTGAGATATGTTTTATGAAAATAAGCTTGAAGACTCTACAGTGACAGATCTGAATATGAGTGAAGTGTCCCTTCACACAGCCAAAGTTCATTTCATTTGACAAATATTTACTGAGGACCTACTCTGTGAACAAGAAAACTAAACCCATTCTTCAAGGGAGATTGTATTTTCAGAGAGAAGATAGATCTAAAACAAGTAAACAGATACAATATTGACACATTATTATAAATGCCATGAAGGAAACGGTTTAATGAGAAATTCAGAATTGGGGACTGCCACTAAGTTCTCTACATTGGCAGCATCCTATTTAGAAGTAGGCCAATTGACTATTATCTCAGTGTCGTATCAAGCCATCAAAACCAAAGCTAACTAAAAGCTGATAAAGCAGTGATTGTGCCCAGTGTCTCAAGGACTTTCATGTACATCTCCCATAAATCTTTGGTTTGGTTTCTGGCACATTTACTTAGTGTTTTCTGTGAGTCATTCTGAACATATAACAAGACATAATCATCACCTGGAAGACATCAAATTTAACTAGTGTAACAAGGTTTAAAAAGTCCCTTACAAAAGGCTGGCTAGAACCCCCATACAGATCAAAGGACAAGATTCAAAGGGTCACTCATGATGTCTTTAGACAAACCTATAAATATGGAGAGCAAGATGGTATTGAGAAAAATTTCCAACAGAAATACTGTGGATATTATGACCCAGCATTGAATAGTTTAAATTTTATGAAGATTTTGAAGAATTTTGATATTTAAAGCTTTATACAATAGAAATGATTTCAGATAGGTTATCTAATAATCAGAGGTCATTTATATGACATATTTGCAATATATGTACATATATTGAAACCCTTTTTCTTACATTTTAAAAATGCCATATAGGCTCATTTATCTTTACTATCAACCAAACCATCCTATATTTAATTTTCCTTTTCTTTTTTCTCTAGACTCTGAATTTAAATCCACTGACTAAAGAGCAAGCTGATGCACCAAAATATTTCAGAGGAAACGTATTTAATATGACCAAAGTTTTTGTTATTCGCAAATAGTTCTAGGAAAAATACATTTATGAAAGGAGGAAAATAGTCTATTTTAATTGTTTGGGGCTTGAATCAGAGATTCAAGTGATCAAGGGATTGTTTGGGTGCCCCTTGGAAACTTAAATAGGGCTAAAATAACCAGGCCTTTATTTTTATACTTTTATAATGAAAAATATTTCAGTTCCTTTTTTTTTTTTGACATAAATGCTTGTCAAAGAATTTCCAGGATCCCTAAAGAGATTATATAGTTTTATAACAGCTGCTGTGGAGCAAGAGTTGACATATACAATGAATAAAGTTATTAGCTAAGAGTGAGGAAAGCTCCAGTAGTGGAAATGCAACAGTTAACACAATTTAATCATGTCTCCAAAGAGAACCTAAAAAAAATTACCAACACATATTTACTGGTCATTTTTCCTCTACAGATAAAGTTGGAGGGAGGGGCAGGGCATTGGTTGATTTAAGTCCTATTTATTTATTACATTTGTTCCCAGATCAACGCTTTGTTTATTGTATTTGGCCAGAGAAAACACATTAGAAGACTAAAAGATCTTGTCTGTATGAAGAACAGCTAAAGCCTAATTTAGCAGTACCCACAATATGGCCTTAGATGTCAGGTTAACAGTTGACTCCCATTTAGAAGCATAAGAAACATTTTCCCCAGCTTTATTGAGGTGTAACTGACAAGTAAAAATTATATATTTTAAGGTGTACAATCATTTTGCAGTGTATTCAGATATCAAAGTGTAGGAAACATTTTTATTGACCTTTGGGAATTTTAAATATATGGTTACTATTCTGATTGAATGATACTATTTCTCTGAGTATAATCAGAGTTTATTTCTTATTGAATCTATTTTCATCTAGTACAACTTGTTTTAGGTGCTTTCCTGTTTGTGGAAAAAAAATTGTAAAATGGTGTCTACTACAAGAGTCAGAGGCTTGTCTTTCCTCCGTGAAGGGAGTCCATGTGACCTTTTAGGTGGATAGTTAATCCAGTACTTTCAGTGCATTCTTGATCAATAGCATACACACCTATGAAAGTTTCCAGATATCTCACATTTTCTTTGGGGAAATTGACTAATGCTTGAGTAAATTATACTCACAAATTTTCAAATAGTGACTCTAAAACTCAAATTCCTACTGGAACCAGGGAAATAATATAAATTCATTTGGAGAGCCAGAACTGGGTATAAGATTATAGAAAACTCTGGGACCTATAGGGGACAGGAGACTGCATGCTGTGTCTATGGGTAGCTGTTGCTTCTCCATTTTATCTAGTTGTGCTTTGCTAGTATCGTAAGATCTTCCTTTTTTTCTTTTTAAAGAGAGAACCTTCTAGGAATTCACATTTTATGTAAAATTCCAGGTTTTTAAATCTCTGGGAAGATCACATAAAATATATTTGGCAAGCCTTATTTGCCAGTTTGCAACCTCTGCTTTAAAAGCAGCGTGGTCTAGCGGGGAGGGTATGGCACAGTGGTAGAGCACATGCTTACCATGTAGGAGGTCCTGGGTTCAATCCCCAGTACCTCTACTAAAATAAATAAACTTAATTACCTCCCCCCAATTTTTTATTAAAAACTCTAAAAAATATATAAAAGCATCCATGTTGCTGCAAATGGCATTATTTTATTCTTTTTTTATGGCTGAGTATTTTATTTTATAAATATACCACAACTTCTTTATCCAGTCATCTGTCAATGGACATTTAGGTTGCTTCCATGTCTCAACAGATTTAAAACAAAAAACCAAATTTCTTCTGTATAGCATAGGGAACTATATTCAATATCTTGTAATAACCTTTAATGGAAAAGAATATGAAAACAAATATATGTATATATATGTATATGCATGACTGGGACATTGTGCTGTATGTACACTAGAAATTGACACATTGTAACTGACTATACTTCAATTGAAACAAAGAAACAAACAAAAAATAAAAGCAGTGTGATCTAGAAAGAAACACTAGTATAGAGATCAAGGGAGCCATGAATTTTGTCTATTCTAATCTCTAAATGCATAGCATGTCTATCAGCCTTATGTTTCCATGGGAATAAAACAGATACGACAGTATTTTGGGGAGAGTTCAACAAGTGGTTCCCTCATATACAGTAGAGGAAGCAGGGTGACACATTCAGGGGCGACAGTGTGAATTAGGAGTCTACAGACTTCTGATACTAATTTTCTGTGTGACCTTGACCAAATAATTGAATATCTCAGGGGCTAATCTCCTCATGTGTTAAGTAGTTATTGTTGCAGGTGGTAAACTAGAGCAGGTCAGACACCCAGTATATCACATAGGACAAAGAAGAGCTTCGCTAATTGAAGGGATTGACTCCCTCTTACCTCTCCTTCTACTACCCACTGGCAATTTACTGAAGTTCTTTAGAGTTCAATTTGAAATCCATTGGCGTAGATCATCTCAAAGTTTGACTGTATAAAAATGCTCTGTTTTAAGTAATTTCCCCTCTTTGAAGAATTAGTTAAATTAGCATTCTATTTAGGTACCTCACATCAGAGGTAGGACTTATGTGATACTTGACAGTGAATTTTCAATTTATCATCAGAAGGACTGAAATACTAAAGTCCAAAGAGTCTGTGAGTTTTTTTTTTTTTTATTTTGTGGGGAGGTAATTAGGTTTATTTTTTAAATGGAGGTACTGAGGATTGAACCCTGGATCTTATGCATGCTAAGCACGCACTCTACCACTAAGCTATACCCTCCCCACCAAGTGAGAGTCTGTGGGTTCTTAATTGGACTCTTTACTTTGTTGCTTTTGTCATGTGTTTCATATGCCGTTTCTCTACTAGTAAATGTGATTCTGTTATCTAAGTTTAGGTTTCAAAATTAAGAATTCTATATGACTCTTCTATTAAACTGACTCCAATCAGAGAAGGGTACTCTGGATAGCAACCATTACCATTAACTTTGTTCCCTTGCATTCACACACTACAAGTTAGAAGAATCAAAGTATGAAAATTCATTTATCAGTGGTACAGGGTAAAAATGATCTTGACAAATTCAAAATATAGCCAGCTCTTCATTATCTATTCCTTGGGTCTCAGCAGAGCAGAATCACCTTCTAGTCATAACTAGTATGTTGAGGAGAGTCTCTCTATAGTAAGGATAATCAATGTCCTAATGCAGTGCAGCACTGATGATGCTTGGAGCTAGTTAACTGTATAGAGACCCTTACTAATTACCATCGTGTATTGTAGGACCTCAATTGATAATAGCTCTATTAGTGTTGCATTGAGTATAGCATCTAACTCAATGTTGTTAAATAAGTGTAACCCCATTTTGTCAGTGTCTTCGTCATAATGTGGTCATATGTATGCTTTATCCACAAAGGTAAGTTTGAGTGAATTTCAGGCACTTTATTCATGGTTTTAATTTCATAGCCAGATTTAGAAATGGGGAGAAGCAGCAAAAAAGGTAACTTTGAGAGACAATGGGATTTAGAGGGGGTATAAAACATTCTGGGCCAACTCCAGGAAACCCAGATGAGAGCTGTTTCATACTGAGCTGATATTTGTAGCATCATCTGTTTGTTTCATAACATTTTCTAAAATCTGGATCATTTGGAAAAGTATAAGGAAATCGAAAATAAATTAGTTAACATCACAGAAAGAACAAATTCAGAAGCATAAAATTCATGTTTTATTTTGAATATAAAAAATAAAACATATGTAATTAGTTTATAGTTCCTAAGGTGCTAGAGTTTTACCTAGTGTTGGACAGTATTGCAAAATACATTCTCACATTTGACAAGGCAAATGAGAAATTTTCAAAAGTCAAAGTAGGCTCCTAATTTTCTTAGAAATTTAAAAATCCTTAACAAAAGGACAATTAATTCATGGGCGTTTATATAGTCATTGGATAATTCTAACAAGAATGTTTCAGTATTCAGTAATTTTAAAATCTAAGTTTAAAGAATCTACGAAGCTCAGGCTATAGAAGATTTATATTATTTTTAATGTAGTATAATTATGTATTTATGGTGACAGCCAAAAGTGTTCTGTTGAGTTCAGAAAGTTTTATGAGTTAAAAAGGGGGATCTCTGGTAAAAGGAAAAAAATCCTCAAATTTAGTGATAGGCAGCCCATTGGATTAAAGAAGTATACATTATCATTGCCTTGGTATGTATGAGTATACTGTAAGAAAATGTCATTTGAAAGCAGAGTGGGTGAGTGAACTTTAAAGCAAAATCAAATAGTTCTGACAATCAAGTGACAGAACATAAGAGTAGGTGAAAAAAATGCTCACCTTCCTTCACTCCCACTTACTTTCCCCAGAAACCCCAGATACATGTTTGCATTAGCAATTTATTTAAAAATATTTCTATAGACCTTTAAGCAGGAAGGCAGTTACCTTTCAAAAACAAACAAACAAAACAAAACAAAACAGGAGTCTTTTAAGAAAAATGCTCCTAGAAGAAGAGATTATGAAGAGGTGATGAACTTATGTATATCGTGTATTTTTGTAGTGGGCATTAAGGGGAGATTCCTGTTTCTGTACTACTTAAAGGTAAGGCTCAAAAGAGCCAAATTACTGTCCTTATAATTTTATTATAGTATGTCATTTTAAATTTTGTTGTTCTTCATTAAAGGGTTTATGAACACCAGGAAATACTCTACTCCTGGAAAGAATAGTTGTTTTGTTAACTAAGTTAATTATGTGGATTTTTTTACTGATCTCTTTTGTATGTGTTTAACTTATTTTGTGCGGATGTGTGTATGAATGTGTATGCGTGTATGTGCATGTGTCTGAGTGTGTGTGTGTGTGTGTGTGCATGTGTAACCCTTTTGGGGAAGATGGAAGATAGTTCAGTATTGCTTCAGAGATAAGTATATAGTGAGCTGTGTGATTAATGGCTCCATGTTTAGGAAATTAAGACATAACATGGATTTTGGCTTATTTTCATTGTTCTGTTGGCCAAATAAAAAATGAGAAAAGAAAACAGAAGGGAATTTTTTTTCCCTACAAGGTATTGGAATACCCAATGGGATGGGAAGGAAGGCTCTTGAGAGAAAGGGAAAAAGCACAATATTGCTGAATCTTTTTTTGGAATTGTTACGACCCGAGGCCATTTTCTTCAACAGAAATCTATAACCATATTTCCTTGCCTTCATATATAGAAAAGCCCTAAACTACATGACATTTCACATTATTCTTTACTCAGTGGGGATTAGACCAGAAATGTAATGATGTTATTCATATATTTAAAATACTATCTAATAGCAATTCAGGCTTTCTTACCTTCTTTGTGCTCTTCCCTGCTGGTGTTTCATTGTGTGTAACCTATCTAAAATTTCTGCGGAATTTAAGAAGATTTTTTTGTGAAATATAATAAAGCCTTGATTAATTGGACTCTAACTAACCAGAACTCTCAATTAACCAGTTTTATTTATTTATTTTTTGCTACACTCTCCTTTTAGAAGGAAGAGGCAAATGACAAGAAAACAAGCTGTTAACAGGTATTTATGTATTTATTTTTTAAAAATCAACTTCCTGGGAATGTCCTGGAGCCTGTACAGATTCAGCCCAACTTCAATAATTTTGTTCCCTGTACTATACTCACTCAGGTAGGAAAGTAGAGCCATTTAAAAATTTCAGCAGCGAATATCGAATCTTGCTTAATCCTTAGTTAATAATAAGAAACCTGAAATCCAATAGCTAATTAGAATTTGTCTATCCATTTAAGGGCTCTAGTTAATTGGGGTCTTCAAAGTTTCACCGTTGCCAGTTAGTGATCATTCGTATCTGTTAACTGGGAGTGGCTCCTGGGACCATGTAGTGGGGAGATGCCTTCCAGCCACAGGGAGCAACTCCTTCCCTGGGAACTAAAGCAGAAGCTAGAGAAGGGCTGCAAAGTTGATGGGGGTTGAGTAAAGGTCACTGACATAAAAATCATGACACCTGTGTAAAATAATGGGCGAGTAATTCACCTGCCCCATGGTTCTGAAATGCTTAGGAAGGTACATTCACTTTTGCAGGGCAGCGCAGGCTATTAAGTGTGCTACAGCAATGATGGAAAAAAAATTCAGGCTTCCTAATCTAGAATCTTTTTAAGCATGAGGCACGGATGTATATTGTAGGCATGCTACTAGTTTTGAAATCTTTGAAATTCTTTTCCTCTAAAAATACATTTTTGCAATATTTGGAACTCTAAGAAGATCTATGCTTGAAACGTCCTAAAATGTCTATGACAATTTCAGTGAAATTGCAATCAGAGATACCATATTGCTCCAGGCTTCATACCTTTTAGGTTGTGATGGGAGAAAAGGATGGGCAGTAACTCAGAGAGGCAAGAGAAAAGGAGGGCAACCCATGATACTAAAGTACGTTTTGATATTGCCTGGCAGTAGTGCCCCCTCTTCTCTCCCACACACCCTTCTCAGGTTAAATCACCATTTGGTGGCTTTTCCCCCTTCCTTCAGGGCTTCCTATGATGCATGTTTTATCCATATTTTTCTACAAGAAAAATGTCAGAGGGTTGTTGGAGAGATGGGGCCCACATCATGTCATTTATCTTGAGTTTTCACCCTAGAAGATGAAAATCACCATGGTGGTGCTTCTACTATCTGGGCCATTTTCTATACTAAATGTTACTCTCATATATCATGCACACTAAATAATACCCAAGTGACCTGAAGCAGTGGATGTGCCTCCTTAAGTGCCAAACTTTTTTGAAACTGTGACTTCAATGCTGGGGGAGACTAGAACCCACCAGATTTCATTAATGAATAATTTTAACTGAAAAGCTTTTAATGGATTGAGTTTTGAATTGAGGTTTGGGATATTGAAAGTAAGTATTTTTGATTTTATAGAATGCAATTGAATTCAGGCATTGAAACTGACTTTCACTGTCTATGAGTAAAATGATATGCAAATTAATGTCAAATTATTCTTTTAATTTAGCAGAACAGTAGTTTATAACTGTATAGATTTATTTCTAGAGTTATTGGAACACACATGTACATCTGTATGTGATGCATTTTTGCATTTAATGTCATCTGAGAAAAACTGTGAAATATTTTTGAAAGTATATGTACTGACTCACTTACACAAACTGCAGAGAAAGAGGACAGTCGCAACCTCTAATGCCTCCTGAGGCAAGGGTGGCAACATAAGTGAAAAACCATAAGCAACAGGGAGTGGTGGGGACTGTGGTGACCTAGAGAGTGTATTTTCTTTCCAAAGGTGGCAGCTACTACTCAGCTCAGCTGATTGCTACCAGGTGGGAATGCAGGCCCAGTGTCTTTAAGACCCAACCGTTTGAGAGAAGCTGGGAATGCAGATTTTTATATGAAATTCTCTAATTCTTAATTATTGGTAACTAACTCAATAAAAAACCAAAAAAGCAATACTATGCTATGCAGGGAAAGCAAAACCCATCTGTGGTCTGGATCTAGCCCATGGGCTATCAATTTGCAACCTTTGCTTTAAAGTATAAGCTACATACTGTAATTCAAAAATAAAAATCACAGTATGTTAGAAATTCACCCAAAGATCTTGATGACGGAAAATTCATGTAAATTAAATAAATAATAACTAGAGTGCTGGTGATGAATTCTCCTGGTACTCAGAATGGTGGTTATGCAATTCATGATTTTTCCTTCCTACATGGAAATAAGATTGTTTTCCTTTAATGTGGTTTGAAAACTGAGGTAAAATTATGATTATTTTTTGTTTTCATGTATATCAGAGCAATGTAGAGTGAAAGATAATTTCTACTATGTCCAAAAGAGAACATTTAAGTATAGATCCTGTCATATAATGTAATTAAATCTACGATTTAAAGCCCAACTTATGGTGCTTTAATAGGAAGAAAGCCATGTATATAGCATGTGTTGTTTTATTTTAAATTGACTTGCCTTTAAACAAATTCCCGATTTTATCTAGTGAAATTCCTTTGTTTTTACAAATGTTTAAAATAAGAAATAAAAGAAATCTTAGTAGTTAACACAACAAAACTTCATTTGAACTTTTGATAGGCATTGGAAAAGATAAAACAAAAGCTGGTCGTTTGAGATTTTATTAAGAGGTAACTGTTTGACTGATCTGAGCCTTTGCTTGTTTGTCTGTCCTGCCCTGGACCTTAGCACATAATCCCACTGTGCTACAACGCTTTTGACATCTGTATGCCCCTTTCATCACTGGCAATCCAAAAGAATATTTGTCTAAAAAGGAAACAATTAAATTCCAATCTCTCTAAGGAAAAAAAAAAAGAAAAACACCCCACTGCTAAACCTGCTTTAATGACTCCTATGCTCTGTACCATAAATCGTTAGGCAGGATGGTCAGTTAACATTGTCATTTCTGATGAAAACTTATCCGAGGACTTTTAAAAAAGAGAAAAGTGAAAAAGAGAAAGAAAAGACTACAAAATCTTAAATTGTAAATTAACTAAAAAACTCCACCCCTCATTTGTTGACATATTCTAGTTGCAGGTTTAACACAGACACATAAGAAAGATGAGAAATTGTTGGACAGCTAGTCAACACATATGGACAATGTGCAAAATATCTGATGTTACTTAAATAAAATTTGGGTGGACAGTGCTGCCCTTTCTAGATCACCAGATAGTTCTGACCACAAGTAATCTGTTGTGTGAGAGGGATGAACTCTGTTTTAATGTTCTAATTAACTAAAGCTGTTTCCTAGAAATTCTAACAGTTGGGGATTCTTAGTTGGTTGGTCCTCAAAGATAGAGAATATAAGAAGTAAGTGGCCATTTGATGCATTCAGACAATGTAGACATACAAATAAGGTTACTCAGGTTAAATTTTGATGAACTAGTACTTTTTTTTTTTTGCCAGAACATAACAATATCTAACATTTGTCACACACAACACCCCAGGTGATTTTCCATGTATTAGCTCATTTAATCATCATAGCAACCCTAAAAGGCAGGTGCTGTTATTGGAATCCTTGTTTTACAGATGCTGACACTGAGATACAGAGAAGGCTCAGTGATTTATCTAAGGCCATACAGCCTACAATTGCCAGAGCCAGCATTTGAATTAAGGCAGTTTGATTTCAGAGCTCATATACTTTGGATCAATATATTTTATAATCTGATAACTGGAATCAGACTTATTACCAAAATACCTCATTTCATTATATATATATATATATATACACACACACACACACACACACACACACTGTTTTATGACTTATTGAAAATAGCATTTCTCTTTGGAAATTAATTTTTGTAACATTTTGATTGTTAGGTTAGCAACATTAATTATAAAATAGTTCAAATAGAAAGAGCAGAAAATAATGAGAGACACCTGTGGACCAATAATCAGGTCTACATTTTGCCACATTTGATTCAGAGCTCAATTAAAAAAATGACAGATACAGATGTATATGTAAAGCATTCATGTTACAACTAGCACTAATCTCCTTTCTACTTCACCCTTCATTAGAGGTAACCACTATTTTAAAATTGGTGTGTTATCATTGCTGTGTGTTTTTTTAAAAAATTATATGTGTATTTATATACAAACAATATGCAGCATTGATTTTTGTGTTTTCAAAATGTACGTAAATGGTTTAGTATTATACTAACTTTTTTTTCAGTTTTTTTTTGGGGGGTGGCTGTGGGAGGTAATTAGGTTTATTTATTTATTTTTAGAGGATATATTATCCTTTTGTAATTGCTGTTTTCACATTGTATTTTTGAGACTTATCTATGTTGATATATGTAGATCTAGTTCATTCATTTTTTTAAATTTTCCACTGTACTACTGCATTGTATCAGTGTACCAAAATTTTGATTATATTTTTTACTGTATTGATGGACATCTAGGTTGTTTCCAATTCTTTTTAAATATTTATTTTTTGTGGGGGGGTAGCTAAGTTCATTTGTTTATTTTTATTTTTAGAGGAGGTACTGGGGATTGAACTCAGGACCTTGTGCATACCAAGCATGTGCTCTACCACTTGAACTATACCCTCCACCCTTTTCCAATTTTTGTTATTAAAAACAGTACTGTAATGGACATCATGTTTTCTTGTGCCTATGTAGGAGAAGTTCCCTAGTGTATAAACCAGAAGTGAAATTGTTGACTTGTGGGCTATGCACATCTTCAACTTTAATAGTTACTGTCAAATTGTTCTCTAAATCTGTTCTGACTTACACTCCCACTAGCATTATCCAAGAGATTCTATTTCCCCACATTTTTCCCAATGTAGTAGATATTTTTAACAAAAAATTTCCTTTGAAGAAAAAAATAATTCTTTTTATTGACTCTCTTTCATGATTATACACACGTAGATGAAACATTAATTCTGATCACTTAGTGCACATAACAATATTTACTGACACTGTCGTCAGTTTTCATTTAAAAATATATATCGTTCAGATAAGCAGAAGAATACTATTTAAAATGTATATTTTCTAGGTTACAAAGCACTTTCCCATAAAAATCTCACTTGATGAGATAGTGTGGTATATCAGGAAAAGCTCTGGGAAGAAAAAGGAGTCAGAAGTCCATTGACTGCAAATAACTCTATAGCTTGAGACCTCAGTTGCTGCATCTGGAAAATGATGATGTTGGACTAAGCGATATCTCACAGGCATACTCTAAACTTTGATCTATGTTACGTATCTCCCCTTTTCTTTGAAGCTATAATTTACTTATTGTGCATAAAACATAAAGACAGAATTGAATTTTATCCATTTGGAAAAACTGTTGTAACACCCCCTGGCTTAGTTAAGATTATGAGTTTATTCTTTTTCTCTTTGTGTTTCTCTTAATTCAAGGACAGTTGGGGGTGGGAGGTGGGATAGAGCATCGCAGCATTATAAGGACTAGACAGTGGCAACACGCCATCTTGAATTCATCTTCAATGTTTCCCACTCCGAAGCATCACATTACAGATGCTGGAATACAATGAAAGTCCAACCACTATTTGTTATGGCTTTGTGTTTCTTTTCAAGCTCTTTTTATGTATGCTTCAGATTCAGAGAAGAGAATATTCAAGATTTTCAGCTCATTTAAGATTTGATTCCAAGACTGATTTTATGCTGCTGCGTATAGCTACTTAAAGTAGAAAGAGGACTCAGGTGGACTGTTCTGTATATTCTGAATTTCTTTTTGGGTAAGTGGGGGCAAGTCTTGTGTTTGGAGAGACTTTTCATTAGAGAGATCTAAATCTTTACCCTGAGGCTTAACAAAGAGCTTTCAGGGTTTCTTAGATACTATGTGTTCTGGAAAGAACACTCAGAAACCTGCCTGCTAACATTGTAAGAGATTATATAAGGGAGAGAGGTGAAACTGATTTTATTTAAACTCCCAGAATTGCAAATATATCACACAAACATGCTCACATGCACTCACACATTCACACACACACAAGTATATCCTATCTTTAACATGGGATACCTATCATTTTCAATGACTTTTAAAAGGAAAACTGTTTATCTGTGAGGACTTTGAACATAGTTACGTTTTTAGTGACCTTTCTACTTACGGAACGTAGCAATTCTGGCAGACAAATTCTAAATCAGTTAATCTCTTATGATAAAGACATTTTTCAGGGCCTCTCTTTTTATAAGTAGTCCTGGGGAAAAAAATTTTGACTATAGTATCCCTAGGAAGTGAATTGACCTCCTACAGAGTTTCAACATCAGGTATCACAAGAAAATTGTGGTTCACACTTTGCTCAGATGATCTCCAGACTAATACAATTCATATGTATATCCCTCATCACGCGTATGTGACAGGAAGTTTACAGAATCCCAAATAAATTGCTTTTGAGTGTTTTTACCCACTTTGGCCTATTTGTGAACTGATTGTGGCGCCCATGTTTAAGAATTTCCACTGCTGTCTTTGCATTTATAATTGGCACCCTGTTTTACAGTTTAAGCATACTCTGAAAACCATTATTTTAATTACTATGTTATTCCCACTAGTTTAGTGAAGAGGAACCTGTGCAAGATCATCTACTTTATTTTTGCCCCCCTATACCTATCCTTTGTGGAGATTTAACCAGGTTATCTAACTCTTTCAATAGGCACTACGTAAATCACTTAAAACGCAAGATATTCCAAAGCCTTTCAGATAGTGTCTCTGTAGGCCAGAGCATTTTCAAGACAGTACTTCTTAGACATAATCACAAAGTGGCAGACAAGACTATTGGGAAATCACAACTCTACTTTTTTAAAGAATAAAAGTCATGGTTCTGAGTATTTATGAAAAAAAAAACGAGAAAGGAAATATAAGCAGTGTCTTGCCTTTTCATCTGCATTTCTAAAAAAGTATTATTTTCATTTGAGATATTAATGTATCTTTATTTACAAAACCGTTTGTAGTTGTAGTTGTTCTCTGTGTTACTCCTTATTGAGTCTGGACGCTTCTGTCAGCCTGAATGAAGCCTTGGCAAACAGCATTTATCTTTTATCCACAAAACATCAAAATCATGGACACTTCTGTCTTTACCACTGTCTCCCAGAATACCCAGGTAGTTTGCCATGGATGGCACCCAGATAATAGCACTATGATATTAGTATAAAAAAGATTCCTTTTTTGCTCTTATTGAAAACC
This sequence comes from Camelus ferus, assembly GCF_009834535.1. NCBI lineage: Eukaryota > Metazoa > Chordata > Mammalia > Artiodactyla > Camelidae > Camelus > Camelus ferus. Next base: position 55,768,311 of record NC_045732.1, read on the forward strand.
CAGTATGAACCTTGAGCAAGTCATTTACATGATGTTTCCTTGGGATTACCTACATTCTTGTCCACTCTGACCTTGTAATTTTGCTCACAGTTGGAAATGTAATGCAGAGTGACTAAGATAATGTTGTTTACACAGACTTTAAGTGGAGTGACATTATAGTCAAGCAAGTGTCACATCACCCAAAGTGAAGGAAGACTTAATTACCATAATCCCATGAATACTAAAATTTCTTGGCCATGTGTAGCATAATAATGCAATGTTCTGCATGTTACATTTAATAATGTGAAGGGGCAATACATTAGATTTCAGGCTGTGTGTTTCTTTAATATAAAGGAAAGGAAAGTGGAGTTACAGAGGGAAAACGGACTTTTGTAGTAGGGTACTTGTCTGAAGGTTCAGGTGAAGTCTGTCCTTTCTTTTAAACTTGGAAGAGTTGCCTAGTGATATGAAAATGAAGGGGCTGCTAAAATATCCATAAATCTAGACACCAGTGAGTAGGGTGACAGACCATGAATTTCTCCGGAGGGTGCAGGGTAGATTTAACTAAATGACTGAGACAGGATAAAGAGGAAAGGCTGATAACCATCTATTATTGTGCAATGGGGGAACATATCATTAATTTACAAAGAGAGTGGTGACATTTTCTAAAATTGTATAGCCCTATTCTTGAAAGTTTGTCAGTGTAACTAATTAGTTGCTAAAACGGAGTTGATTCTAAGACCCAGTATGAATGCATTTGAAAAGGCAGCGCATTGTCCCTAAATTGGTAGGGTTTGTAATACATCTTGATGAATGCTACAAAATAATGTTAAGAAATGGTACTATTATGCCAAAATGGCTGTTCTTTGGTTTGTAGTCCTTGAAGGAATTATGTTCCATGGCAACGTGCTCAACAGTCCTGCAGATAGATGTGAAGTGCCTTAAAGACGTGTCCTGCTTTCTGGTTTTGATAACAGTGAGCTGTCAATACAACGAATACACTTGCTCACGGGGTTCTCTTCCTCCCAGCATATTAGGACTACAAAGATCTGCTGTTACTTTGGATTATTATTGGAAGTTTTGTTTTTAACTACTTATAATGTTCAAAAGGGGCAGTATAAAATGATTCAGCCATAAAATATAAAAAAAATGGTTTAAAGTAAATCCAGTAGAAAACTGGGATGTAAAAATTGTATGTAGCTTGATCAATGGATTCCTGTAAGTGATATATTATTCATAATTCATGGTACAAAGTGAGAGATCATCTGATATACACAGTGTTCCAGCTTTTTAAAAAATATGCAAAAAGATGTTGAAATTTAGAAAATATTGAAGAATAGTAGCCCTGCTTTGATTTGTTTCAATTACAAGAGTTTATAGCATTTTGAACTGATTTATTATTACAAAATATTCTTCCTGTAGACAACATTTTTTATTTAAATATATACACAAAATTATTCTTTGATTTTTATTTGATGGAAAATCCAATAATTTGGACGTTTTCATTTTAAGTGGCTAATTCTAGCCAAATAGTATATTTCTATAATAAAGACTGTCAAAAGATCTGTATGGTTATGTTGTCTTAAAATGAATTAGCCTAAATAACAAAACAGCAATTTTATATTATTTATGCTGTAAGAGTTTTACAAATACCCATTAAATCACATATTGATGTCTCTAACATATTAAGCATAAAAAAGTTAATGGGTTTTATTTTTTAATCATGATTTATTTTTGTCAATAAAGCACCCACTGTATTCAATATTACATGAAGGAATTTGGGATATCTTTTTGAGGCAGCCTATTTAAAAATGGTATATACAAATTTTACTTTTTGGTTGCATTCAAAACAAATCGTGCTTTCCTTAATTCATGTTTGTCCAGCCCTCCCTCTTCAAAAATCACTACTTGTGATTTGGAGGGCTGAGTTAGATTCCAGTTCCTGTAGAGATAAAGCAGTTTTTAATAAATTTGGGCTTGGCACAAAGATGGTTTGAGGCAGTGATTTTTTTTCTTTTAATGAAGATTTGTTTTAGACCAGTTTTAGATTTACAGAAAAATTGCAAAGGTAGTACAGAGACTTCCCGTGCACCCTGTACCCAATTTCCTTATTGTTAATACCTTATTTTTATTGTTAATATTTTATCATTAATGAATCACTTGTCACAATGAATGAACCGATGTTGATACACTACTGTTAACTAAAGTTCATAGTTTATTCAGACTTCCTCAATTATTCCCTATGCTCCTTTTTCCATTCCAGAATGTAGGTTACATTTAGTCATCTTGTCTCCTTAGATTCCTCTTGGCTTATGACAGTTTCTCAGACTTTCCTTGTCTGGATGACCTTAAGAATTTTGAGAAGTACAGGTTAGGTATTTGTAGAATGCCCCTCAATTGGAGTTTGGTGTTTTTCTCATTGTTAGATTAGGGTTTGTCGAGGAGGAGCACAGAGGTAATGTACCATTTTCAACACATCATATCAAAGGTACATGTCGTTATGACTCATTATCATTGAGGTTGACTTGATCACCTGGCCCACATAGTGTCTGTCAGGTTTCTCCACTGTAAAGATCCTTTTTTCCTTTTCCCTGTCTATACTGCCCTCTTTGGAAGTTTTGGGAAGGAAGTCACTATGTGCAGCCCACAGTTAAGAAGGAGTAGGGAGTTACTTATGCATCATATTTTTTTTTATTGAAGTCTAGTTATTTACAGTGTTGTGTCAGTTTCTGGTATACAGCATAGTGATTCAGTTATACATATATACATATTCTTTTTCATTATAGGTTATTACAAGTTAATGAATATAAGGGCGGAGTATCTACAGAAATTATTTGGAATTCCTCTCCATGGGAGATTTTTCTTTTCTTAATATTTATTCATCCATTTATTTCAGTATGAAGTCATAGGTATTGAATTTATAATTTGGATTATAATCTAACGCTATCGTATTTGTTTTATTGCTTATATTTCCCAGCTTTGGCCATTAGGTGTGCTTTCAGTGTGCTGCTGTATACCGTTTCCATGGCCCCATCACTGTAGATTTCTTTCTGAGCAGTTCTTTACTTTTTAGCACTACAAGATGCTCCCAGCTCATTTTGTATATTTCATTGCTTTAGTCCCAGAATTAGCCATTAGGGCAAGCCTTGGTTAGGGGAAGATTTGTTTTTCTCAATCCTGAGCAAGTGTTGGAGGTGGCTAAGAAAAAGGGTCAGGGGAGCTCTCTCAGTTCCATTTTCTTGTTGGTACCTTAAATTTTCCCTCATCCTGATCATACACATAGGCCTTATTTTCTCACCACAAATATCTGCTCTTTTCTTTCATAGTATCTAGTGAGACAAGAATAAAAAAGAACTCATAGTCTTCTACAGTCACATGCATTCATGGTCATGCATAGATTTAGAGATGTACTGTGCAACTCTCACATACATGTCCCTTCTGCTACATGCCCCCACCCTGCATCCAGTACACTAGTGCATCATCAGTTCCTGAGTCACCGTGGATTCATTTTTTTTTTCCTCAAGAGAGGGTTTGTGGCCAAGTTTTGGAAATATGGGATTAAATAAAAATAAACTAGTTTGTTTTATTCTTTTTATGGCTGAATAGTATGTGTGTGTGTGTGTGTGTGTGTGTGTGTGTGTGTGTATATACACAATATCACATCTTCTTTATCCAGTCATCTGTCAGTGGACACTTAGGTTGCTTCCATGTCTTGGCTATTGTATACAGAGCTGCTGTGAACATTGAGGTGCATATATCTTTTCGAATTAGAGTTCCCTCCGGATATGTGCCCAGGAGTGGGATTGCTGTAGTAACCTGTAATGAAAAAAATACGAAAAGGAATGTATGTATGTATATGTATTGTGCTGTACAGCAGAAATTGACACAACATTGTAAACTGACTATACTTCAATAAAAAATGAATTAAGTAAATAAACTAGTTTATCACAGGTCTTCTCAGAGCTTATAATTTGTTAATTTGCTCCATGAATCTATAAGATATAATATAACCAATTTCTCAGTCTTTTTTGATTAAAAGAACCTTTTTATTTAGAGAACTAGTATTCCATGAAACACACTTCTGGAAATACTACTATAGTGGTAAGAGTCCGGAGTTTGTAGTCAGAAATCTTGTGTTTAATCCTCTGATCACCAGCAAATCACTTACCGTCTCTAAGTCTATTTTCCTTATCCACTAAGTGGACCTACAGATGTCGCTCACAAGGTGGTTGTGAAGAGCAAAAATGTGGATAAGTGTGCAAGGATATTTGGAAATGCTCAAGTGTTTTGAAAATTTCATAATCACTGTGGGAGTGGGGACCATGCCTTTGCTTTGTTGACCACTGTTATCTCCAGGATCTGGCCTATTTCCCTGACATTTAGTCTTTAATATTCAAAAAAATATTTACTGAGCAATTGCATTATATTGCAATTACGTACATTCTTTTCTGTTTCTCCCCTCATGCTATCCGGCAGTTTATGACATTTTATACAGTGTGTTTGAAATTCAGAGTTGATGTTTTAAAAAAAAAAAATGGCAGGCAGGCCCAGTGGCAGTGGCTATCTGTATGAAAAAAAAAACTTTTGATTCCAGCCTTTGTTTTATGGAGCATGTGCTCCCAGCCAGTGCCTGGCTGCGTTCAGATTAAGTTTTCATTGCTTCCAGCTGACCAGATTTCCTTTGGAAATCAGGGCACTAGAGCTTTCACTTCGACCCGTGGTGATGTAAAATTCCTGCTGCACAGTCACTGAGCTGGTGCTGGAAAAAGAGGAGCACCTGTGAGCACAGGCTGTAAGAAGGCCCTCTGAGCCCTCGAGTGTGGCGGCTACAGCTGCTGAGTTGAGAAGCAGGTGGAGGCGCTTTGTCACTCCTTGTGCAACCACAGGAGACTCGCGAAAGGCTTTTTACTTTCTTTGGATGTATAATCTGTGTTGATTAACAGGCATGATGGGGTGGACCTGGGCTGAGGGTAGCAGGGCCAGGCCCTGTTAAGCAATATCTTTTTGTCCAGATAGTAATAGGAATGGGACCTCACCTCATCCATTTTGCCCCATCCTCACAAAATGATGTTTTCTGTATGTATTGTCAGAGGCAGACTTTTGAGGTTCTAGCTTCTCTTTTCAGATAATCAACTGGAACATTGTATATTATATTGGATTTTACAAAATTGTCAGCCTCCCTAGAAATGCTGGGTGATTATTTAGTCTAGGAAGACCCCATTCTGCATTGGAAATTGTAAAAGTATTGAAATTAAATTGTAAAAAATATTTAAATCAAATTCTAGACTCGTTGGTTAGTGAGACTATAGGCAAGATCAGCATAGGGGTCTTTCTTAATATTTAAATCATAATGATACATAGTAGCAAAGATTTGTTCATCATGTAATTCATAAATGCTGGAAAATAAAAATGCTTTGGTTAAAAAAAAACTCTCTATATGAGATCATGGTATCAACATTTTCACAAGTTTTTGTGTGTTAGAAATTCTCCCAAGAGAGTTTTGTAGCATTGCTCTTATTTATACTCCGAAATAGAAATTCTTCCCCACCATGTCTCCTTCCCCATCAAAAGATGAAGTATAGAGTTTAATTTAAGGCTTGTATAAAATATGTGTGTGGGTGGACAAGGGAGGGCTTAATATTAGATTATACAGTAGTACTATGACTGTGTTGTCTGATAGATTTATTATTTTTTCCCTGAATCTACTGCTTTCTTTCAAAAGCTAGATTTCCCATTCAGAGTATCAACTGGTACCTTCACTAAACTTATTCACTGTAGGTTTTAACCAAATTTATTGGTTATTTATTTCCTTGAATAGATTGCGGGACAGAACACTTTCATGTGTGCTCTTGAAAATTTTGCAACTTTCTTATGGACAATACAATTATCTTCTTTAAAAAGAGCATTTACAGGAAGGAGTTTTAAGCAAACATTTCACCATTCATCCAGAGATTACATTTCAGAATCTTTCCTTACACTTTGAAAATTCATTGAATTTTGTGAACTTATGGTGGCACAGCTAAATTCCAGCCACCCCAAAATAATTAGTGAAATTAAGTTGAAAATTTTGTAAACAAGTGAAGTTATTATTCATTCTGTACCACACAACAAATGTGGGAGGACATGTTAAATGATAAATTAGGCATGTACTGGTTTAATCTGAAAACTGAACATGTTAGCAAACGGCTTGCGTTTGTAATTAGTATTTACGGCCATAGGAGAGTGCCTCTTTTAAAACAGTGACAGGAAATTGATCAGTTTAGGTTGTCATAGCAACCAAAAGAGTTCCATTGCTTCTGTTGGATTTAGCCTATTATGCTATATACCCATGTGGAGAAATACGTTTATGAACTATAAAGATAAACTACTCAATAATGCAAAAGAGGTTGGGATGCTGAAATGCCAAACTGACAAAAGTCAGAGTGAATGCTTGAACACGCCGTAACAAGCTTAAGTGTTCTATGGTTGTCATGACATTTCTTTTACAAAGCAAATGATGTCAGGAAAAAAACCTTAAAACTAGATGAAAATGCAAATCCCTTTATGACAGTATGTGGCTGTCACATTTATAATAACAGACAATAATTGATGATTTATGAGGTGACACCATGGCAACCAAGTCTTTCATCATTGGCACCCCTAGGTTACTTTTATATCAGGGGCTTGCGGGTGCCTGTGAAAAGTTTCCAACATGACATACAAGAAAGTCGACTTGTATCTTAATCCATTAGATCTCATTTAACGCGGGGTGGAAGCATCGTAGAGATTTTTAAATCATCTGACAATGTGAAAGCTGGTGATGTCTTTTGTTTTAAAAAAAAAATCTGTTAAACTAGTGAGCACGTTCAGTAGCTAAAAATGGACAGATTTGTTTCTGTCACTTAACCTTTCGAAGAAAATCTGTAATGCTGCTCTTAAGTTTGACTGCAAGCTGTTAGGTTGTTTAAAGTTACAGTGTCTGATAATATTCTTATATAGGGAGGTGGGGGAAGGAGCTTGGGAGTGCAGTGTGCATTGAACTTGCTTTGACCTCAGAAGAAAGATGATTTTTAAATTTGATTTTAATGTTGAGGTCTTTCTAAAAGTGGAATAAATGTATAATTGGGAATTCTAGAATGACTTTAATGTGGTTGGTAGGCTGAGGAATAACATGTTATCATTACTTAGAGGGTAATCATCTATCAGTTTTTTCTATTGTAGATGATTTAAAATATTGGAAATATAATGAGCCTCCTGCCTTAGTTTTATTGTCAATTTATCAAAAATGAAATTATTCGATATTTGGACCTCTAGAGCATTTCCGGGATTTTTTCAGCCACGTATTTCATTGAAGCAAAGGGCTAGATCAGATAATCTTTTTGAGATTCAGTAGAATTGGTCTCTGATTTATAAGGAGTTGTAGAAACATAAACAATTGGAGAAATTGAATGTGAATTACTGAAACTATCAGACTTTAAATGACATGAATATAACATCAGCATGCATCTCAAAGTTAGATTTTATACATGAAGTCTAAAAAAAATGCATGTAAGGAATTTTCCAAAACACTACTTCTTATCTAATTTAAACCTTTCTAAGGATAAAAATCCGTGGTACTTATTTCTTTCAGAGGATTAGATAAGCCAATTAAATAAAGTAGGATCTCTGGTATTTATTCATTAATACCTTTTATTTATACATTTCCTACCAGGCTGTGGAACAGATATAAAATCCTTAATTAACTCTGACTATTCTCAGAGTTGGTAATTTTGATGCCAATTACTAGTTAAGAAAATGGGAGGGGGAGGGTATAGCTCAGTGGTAGAGCACGTGCTTAACATGCATGAGGTCCTGGTTTCAATCCAGTACCTCTGTTAAAAGAGAAACAACAACAACAACAACAACAACAACAACAAACCATGATCTTGCACAACAAATGCAAATGTATTACTTGATGCCAGTGAATTGTATGCTTAGAAATTGTTAAAAATAGTCAGTTAAAAAAAAGGAGAATGGAATTTATCATTCAATGTCATAATGATTTACCTCAGTGTATGTAAGAAAAAAAGTTAACTTTGATTCTGAATCTTTTTCTAGATGGTGGAGAAATCACACAAGAGAACATGATTTTTAATTTAAAATAACAGATGGATTTTACTCAGTGGTGTGGAGTATATGTAAGATGTAGAACATATCTCTATTTTCTAGGATTTTATAATTTAGTTGTCTGAGATACTAACTATAAGCATGAATAAACCAGAAAATCAATCCAATTTACTAAATTAAGAAAGTGTAATATTGTATTATATATAGATCACAGACATAAGAATTAAAGCTATTTATGATAAGAGAAAAAGTCTGAAATGGTTTCATACAAGATAGTAAGTCAGGAGGTAAGAGTATTTCAACTCAGACCTTAAAGGAATTTGGGAGATGTGAATTGTCGGAAAAGTGTTTCTCTAGATTTTGAGAGCCCACATGAGCAAAAGCAGAGAGATATAATTATGGCATATGATAGGAATATTGTAGAACTCTGTCCCAGTTCCGCCGAAGTGATAGCCCTTGGGAATAATAACAAAACTTCGATATTGAATAGTTATCTAATTTGCTTCTCTGCTTCCATTCTTGACTGGTCTTGAGAATCATTCCATCTTCCACACTGCTGCACACCACTACTCCCCTTGATCTGAAAGTCCAAATTGCTTAACATGACTTTCAAGGTCTTTATTTCAGTGGTTCTCAACCGGAGATGATTTTGCTACCACCAGATACTTGGCAATGCTTGGCGACATTTTCGATTGTCACACGAGGCAGGGGGCAGATGCTACTGGCATTTTGTGGGTAGCAGCCAGGAATGCTGCTAAAATCCTGTAATGCACAGAGAAGCTCCCCAAATACAAAGACTTACTTAGCTTAAGACGTCAATCCTGCTGAGGTGGAGAAATGAGAAATGCTACCTTATAGGATCTAACCACTTCTTTAATCACATTTCAAGCTCCTTTCTCCTTTACTATCAATTCAACTCCTTTGGTGCCCTTGAACATTGCATTTTCTCTCTCACTTGCAGGTTTTCATGACTGCTCTTCTCTCTCTTTGGAACACACGTCTGTTCTCTTTGCCCCCGCCCCCATGTTTCTGCCCTCCATCCTCCTGAAATCTATTTACTCTTCTCTATATGCCTATCAACTAGACTCTGAGTCCAGGAAGCATGTTTTATTCACTTTTGTATCCCCATTGCTCAGCATGTTGTTTGAAACACAATAAATGCTTGTTCAGGAAATACATGGATTGGTAGGGGTTTGGATACTGAGCTAAACAAAGACGGTAAGGATTTGGGTGATCAGCTATAATGGCTGTGCGGATGAACAGAAAGCAGTAAATATGAGAGAGACTGCAAAGGAAGAATTCCCTCAGATTGGCACATGATTTGATGTGGATTGTGATGGTAGAGTCATAGAATCTACAAACCAGGTAGACTGAGGGAACGGGGGCGAGACGCAGAAAAGGGGGAGTTAGGAAGGAAGCTTAATCTTGAGGAGTCAGATAATGAGAATCTATTTTCATTGACTTAGTGTGACTTAGTGATGCCTATAAGCAGCAGGAAAAATAATTCCGTCTGAGTGAACTTACTAGCTCTGTGATCATTTAGCCTCAGTTTCTTTATCTGTAAAATGGGGAAAGTATGAGTACCTACCTAACTGGGTGTTTGTAAGGATTACATGAGTTGGTACATGTAAAGCACTTAGCCCAGTGTTAGACATATAGTTAACACTTAATAAATGTTAGCAATAATAATAATAATTATTATTATTATTACTATTGCTGTGAATGTCCTTTCCTTCTTTGGTCTCTGCTTTTGAAATTAAACCTCTACTCTATCTACTGCCTTTTCCATGAAGCCTTTTATGATGATTCAAGGGAAAGATTATCACCTTCCTCCTCTAAACTCCTAGATCATTTTAGTTTAGCCACTGTTTTTTTGCATTTCTCATATACTGCTGAGTCCTACATTTGTATATGTATTGTCAGTTTCTTGAGGGTAGGACTGTGACTTACTCATCTTGTCTTGACATATAGAAAGTGCTAAAGAAATATTAGGTTATGATAATTTTTGTCATTATTATTATATTTGGGGCATCATCAACAGAGGTGTGATAGTTGACTGAGAATTAATGTGTTCTCCCACTTATATTCAGTATCAATGCTCCTAATATTTTAAAAAAGCATCAATTATGTTTTATGAAATACAACAGAACGCTATTTTAAATTAAGTGCTAAGTAATTTGAATAATTTAAAATATATTTAATTGATGCTAGTCAAGTTTCATTATTATTGGAAAGCATACCTGATTAGAGTATTTTTTTAAAAATTTGATATTTTCAAGCTACAATATAATAGTGAAAGGTCTTTTGTTTATAAGGTGTGAAATAATATTTTTGCTTTTAATGCCAAACTTTTGAAGAAACAGATGTATTAAAAGATCTCATAAAAGATAATGGACTTTTTAAAAAAATGAAATAATCAGTATTCACAAATTTCTGAGAATGCACATCCCTTGCGGTTTCCCTTGAGATTTAAGATATAAAAATATCATGTAGGTTAAGTGGTCAGAACTAAATTCAGAAATACAGGCCAGGGAGGTCTGGAAAGTTTTGTAGTTACATGATATAATTTAAGAACTTCACCATGAGATGTTCTTTCATGTCTTTTGCACAGAGTTGACTTTGATTCACTGATTCAATAAACTGCTCTGTGCTTAGGGAAGTTTTTTTATATTTGTAATTTATTTATTATACATGGGCACAATTCCTAGTTGGACCAACTTTCTTTTACTGTAGATGTGAGTGCAGCTGCCATTGAATTCAATTGGGACTTCAAGTGCACATCTTAGGGACATACTTTGCCTTCAGTCTACATGTGTAAGCAGGGCTGTATAATAAATGAATGTAACTGAAAGGTTACATGAGCACATTCTGATTTATAATGACCAGTTCTTACATATAACATCAAAGGACTAAGTGGAGCCCCATTTGAAATGTATAATTTTTAATATGTTACAGCATTTCCTTCTAAGCAATTTCGCTCTAATCTTATAAAAAGAGAACCTTTCTAAGTGTTCAGGAGCCTTAGTTAAGGTGTACATAATTAATCAAGTTATTTTTGACATTTGGGGTAATTGCTTTGATGTGATTAGTTATTAGGCATATATACATTTTTTAGATGAAGTTGATAGTTGCTTCCAAGAAGAGAAAGGGTGGAGTTACCCGGATGGTGCATAAATGGGGGAAAAATAGCATGAGAAAATATCAATATTTATTGCACCATTCATGAACCTGCATCAACAAGCAGTGACGTTTAGCTGGTTAAAATGCAACTGAAAGAGATAAACTAATGAGGCAATATTCCATAAATGTCTGTCAATATTTGGTTGACTTCCTCAGAATAGGTAAGAGACTCAGGCTAGAAACAGATGTAATTTCATAAACACACAGAACTATTATAGATCAGAAAACATCCTTTATTGAAACTTCTGTTTAAGCAACTTATGTGATATTGAAACATAGTTAAATTCAACTTCTCGAATTATAAAGGGAAAAGTGCCTTCTATTGTACTTCCTTTTATTCTCTGCGTCTCCCATTTTTTACAGCCTAAATTGTAAGTCGCTTTCTGCATGTACCCTTCACAATGAGAAGGGAATGACAAAAAAAAATTCCCCCTTCTCTGAACTCTTTTTATACTCTTTGTTGTGCATCACTCATATGTATTCTTTCAGCTTATTAAAAAAACATTTACTGAGTACCTATATGTGCCAGGTACTCTTCTAGGTACTTGACATATAGTAATAAACAAAGCAGACAGAAAACAAAAACCCCTGCACACCAGGAACTTACATTCTAGATGGTGGAGATAGAAAACAAAGCAGATAAGCTTGTGTAATATATTCTACTATACAGTAGTAAGTGCTAAAGAGAAAAATAAAGATGGAAAGGAGGATTTGAAATTTGAGGAAGGGGTGAGTTGAAATTTTGGATAAGGTGACTAGGGAAGCCCTTACTGGGTGACTTTTGAGGAAGGATCTGAAGGATGGGAGGGAACCAGCCATGTGGATATCTAGGGGAAGAAGCCTTGAGGCTCAGGGGACAGTCAGCACAAAGGTCCTCATGCAGGTGCTTTGAGTGACTTCTTCAAATAACAGCAAGAAGGGTAGTGTGGCTGGAGCGGATGACTGAGGGAACCATTGGTGGCAGATGAGACAGAAGAGGTGTCAAGGGGTCAGAACATGTCGAGTCTTGCTTGTTCTTTTAAGGCAATGAGAAGCCATTGGAGGGTTCTGAAAAGGGGAATGACATGGCTGTTACTTAAGCTTTAACAGAATTATTCTGGGGCCCTATCTCATCTGCTAGGATATTTCAACCAAGGATTATAACAGGAATATTCACAGAGTCAAAGAACCATCTGGGTGTCTCAGATCTTCAAGGTTTTAGAAAGAATGACCTGTGCATCAGTAGATGACTCTAAACAGAGGCCGAAATGATGAATATTTTGATAACGTGGGATTCAAAGCTGAGTGTTTTATGGAAAGAGTGAAAGCAATCTGGAAGCAATTATGAGGAGCAAGGAAGACATCTAGTTTACCTCAGATCCAACAGTGTGAGGGCTGTGGGAGAGTAAGCAGCCCACAGTGGAGTAGGCTCATATGTTTTCACCATGTAATAATGCCTTCAACTGTGGTCTATGTAGGTCTTATACACTAAACTAGACTGCAAGTCCTCCCTATAAGTAAGATGAAATAAGACTGTGGAATGCACAGCTCTCTCCAGTTTATATATATATATATAAACTGGAGTATATATATATATATATATATATATATATATATATATATATATATATATATATATATATATACTTACCTCACAGTATTTGTAAGCTCCTGGGGACCAAGGCAAGGTCTATGTTCAGGAAGTTCCTTGTATAGGAAAAAAAATTTCACAAATAGTCACCATTTAAAATGACAGATCTAATAACATTGGTTTGTTCTTCAGAGAACAAGGTTGCTTTAAATAAAAGTATTAGTAGTATACATGGGAGAAATTGAGAAAGTACAGTCATTCCATTATGACAGAAGGAAGTCATAAGCACACAGAGACCCCTGAGAAAGCGATTCTTCCCCCAATGCACTAAATGATGTAATGAAAATAATCAAAAATATTATACTTAACACTGTGTTAATAACCTATGAAGATAAGACAAGACTTAGTTGGTAAAAAAAGAGTACTAAAAAAAGAGTACTTTTGCCGGGAGTTATTCAAGCAATTAAAAATAAATGTCAAAATGTTTTTGGCTACTCATGGCAATGTAAGTCTGAAACAAGTTCAAATAATAAGATGTGTTATGTGTAGTGTTTATTGCTTCTTAAATGAAAATTCTTTATCCAAAGAACAAATTGAGTTTTTGTAGCAAGGGAAAATAATAGGAAGAAAAGATGTTCACAGGACTCTTATTACTAAAAGCAACACTAAAATATGGTATTGACAGTATTGTAAATTTAATTAGGAAGTCTGTTAGAGGTGTTGCTAATGAAACTGGTTTAGTTTTACTTTATGATGACCCAATTTAAGGTTCATCGTTTATGTTAGTTCAATCATGCCAAGATATGTACAGAATATATGAGAGATTGGCTAGTCCTTATAAAAAGCTTTGAGTCAAATGCTAGGAAAAATATATTCCAGATTTTCACTCATGTTCAAACATCAGAAACAGATCTACATCTCTATTTTCAAAGTTTCTGTGAAGAACAGTGTGCATATCAGGTTAATGATCTAAAGAATAGTTTTAGATCCAAGTTTAAAAAAATTATTACAATTACTTAGTCTAGATTTTTAAAAAATGAAAGCACTCCTGTCTGAATAATTATAAAGACCTAAAAGCGAGATGTAGAGATAGGGGGTGGTGGTGCATGTGAATTGATTCAGGAAACACAAACTTTAGAATTAGTTCTTAGACTGTATTCATTACTTTTCTTCTTTTCTGGCCAGCTAGAGTAAAGTTACTTGAACACAGAAACTTGAACTAACATGATTTAGCCTGAAAACTTTTAGTTAATATAATAATGTGATAATCAAAGAAAACAGTGCATTCATCTATTCATTTATCAACATCATTGAGAATCGATGGTACTGTGCTAGGTGCAGGGAACAGAGCTTGGAAGTTTGGAAATCTAGGTGGGAAAATAATACAGCAGAATTCAATGAGAATGAGAGACCTGGATTTATATCCCCAGCTCTGCCACTTGCTTTGTGACCTTTTGTCAGTTATATAATCTTGTTGAACCTCAATTTTCTTATTTATAGAAAAGGATAATCAAATTCTCTATATTATTGCTTTGCTGTGAGAATTTATAATGTACGGAAAGTACTTATTCTTCAGTACTCAGTCTACAAAGGATGGCTTTTCTCTTTAAATTTCAATCCATTGTCTGTGATTACAAACCTGATATGATTAGGACAGACCAAAGTTTTGACTAGGGAGAGATCACTGTGGCCTAGAATATGTGACTCCATGGATGATGGAATGACATTGAACTTTTGTTGAATGTTAAGTCATATTCAATAGCTAATGGATGGGGAAGAGCTTCTACATGGAAGTTACCAAACTCAAAGATGTGGAGAAAGAGAGGGGGACAAGTTTTGATGAGTCAGTTGAGGCAATTTTTTTTGAGGGCCTTGAGTCCCAAAGGTTTAAGAGCATGAGTATTACATATGAAAGGGATAGGCAGAATATTTAATCTCAAGGATGGGTGAAGATTTTGCAGCAGACTTAAAATAGTTCTTCAGAAGAATTACTTAAGCAATTGAAAATGATCCTTATTTGACTTGCATTTTCTATTTTACATAGCTTTCTCCTCCTCCCAACCCATTTGTTTCTCGGGCCATTCAGGTGAAGAAGGCAAGAATTGTTTTTCTACTGTTTTACAGATAAGGGAATAAACACCATGGGTTCTATCATAAGTAACTGCCAGATTTGGGACATAAACACATCATTTGACTGAAAGCACAATACCCCCTTTTACTGCACCAGAGTGCTATTCAATGTCACAACACCCCAGGTTCAAAAAAAAAAAATAGTACTATTGAGACTATATACAATTAAATAGATGGATTCTCAGTTGTATCCATTAGAAACTGTAGTCTTGCCTATGACAGCATTTGAATACACTATGACCAGATTTGGCAATCTGTGACAGATATTTAATAAGCATTTAATGAGCATCTACTATATGCCAGAGATCGTGTTGGACATAAGGGATGAAAAAATTAATGTAACATGCTCTCTACTTTCAAGTGTGTTGTATGTGTTGTGAATGTTGGCTTCAGATAGCTGGAAGAAAATGGGAAGTTGTGGGGAACAATTTTTGTAAGTGTGTTCATTGTTAGGCTAGTGGTATGATTCAAGTGCTATGAGGACATGAGAGTATTCCTCTCCTTACCTTAAAGTTAGGGGGAAAAAACCCTCAAACACAGATAAAGTAGATACCACTCCTATTCTCAAAAAATACTGTTTTTTATAATCTTTTTGTCTTTTACACTAAAATAAAAGCATATTAGATCATTTTGCTAGGATTGCTTCAGTTAGAAGTTAGTTTTGCTAACCCCACAAGCAAACCAGCTGTACGTGTGAGGATCTTAATATTTGAGAAGAAGGAGGTGAATTGAAGTGGAATAGAAAGAAAACATATGGGAGGGGCTCCCCTGGGATGTGCACATACTAGCTAGTCCTCCTCGGACCTGGACACAAGACAGCTCTTGAACTGCTATTAGTCATATACACCATATGTTTTGTTTCCCTAACTACATTGTAAATTTCTGGAAGATAGGTGTCAAGAAAGTTGTTTTCATAATCTAAATCCAATAATGTGCCCATTAGTAGATGCTCGATAAAGAAAATTAATTAATCATCAAATAAATATGAATCACCTAAAAGAAATGGCTGAACTAGGGTAGAATGTGATATTAAGTGAAGTAGAAGTATATGAAGTCTTTGCCCCAGGTCCTTCAAGAGGCTACCTTCTTTTGTCCATCAGGATAATCCAGGGGAGTAGGTTAATTCTTGAGGTTAGTAAAGGGAGAGGAGTATTTGGCAAATTATCTATTGAATAGAGAGAACTAACCGTCACTCTTCTTTGCTGATGGTTTGTCAAGTAGCTTATACTAGGGCGAATAATTTTGAGTTATTTTTACAGACCATTACATATCCTATCATCCTCCTTAGGTTACCTATAGATAAAGTGTGTGAAGCTACTGTTAAAAAAACACTATTCATGGCGGGGGGAGGGTATAGCTCAAAGTGGTAGAGCGCATGCTTAGCATGCACAAGGTCCTGGGTTAAGTCCCCAGAACCTACTCTAAAAAAAGTAAATAAATAAACTTAATTACCTCCTTCCCCCCAAAAAGCAACAATAAAAAAAACCAACCAAACAAAAACTATTCACAATTAAGCGACAATTGACTGAAACATTTGCAGAAGTAACTGGACAGAGTGGCACCTCCTACTGATATACAAAGAGTAATACAGCAAATATAGAAAAGGGACTAAAACATAGTTTTCATATAGTTGACCTAAAGCTTGTTTCCCATTGATAAATGCCTTCTGTCCAAACAAAAAACTAAACACAAGCAACTGAAAACCTGCCCTGAAGTAAACAGGTGAACAGTACGTAAGACAAAGCAGTTCCCCAAAGGCATTCTTAGTACATGGTCATTATTTAACCCCTGACTGAAAATAAACAATGCTGACAGAGTGTGTTGGGGAGCTATGATATATGAACAGTGTCAATGCTGTAGGCTGATAACCTATAGCTTGACATCCTTATCTTATAAGCTTTGACAGATACATCACTTTGTTATTGTCACTTTATTAACTTGCTTCTTTGATAGCAAAAGATAATCTTTCCACTGTCTGAAACAGTAATACTTTACTAAGTGAAATATTTGGGAAGCTGTCAGTGACTATCAGTTTTTGCTGAGGAACAATCTTCTACACTTGGATTCAGATTAAGTAGCTATTTCTCAATATGGGAGGAAGTTGTTTACATATCAACAGCAAACAATAAACTGTTTTGTCATATTAAATTATTTATGCCAAATAATCATGACAGCTTCCTTTTAAAAATAATGCTTTGCTAGAAAATGTTGCTCTTGTTACCTAATTAAACATTGTTGCCTAATAAATTAATATTTGGTCTTGTGAATTTTAATTGGAAAATAACAGCTGTTCCTAGTTGGAACTGACTACTTGCTTTCCTAATAGTCTTCTACTCTGTGGATACAGTGGGAATTACACAAACCTCCACATAAACATGGGAAACTAAATTAGTTCATCCCATTGTGGCTGGGAATTTGAAAAATAATCTTCTAGTGACACTTTTCAACATTTAAAAAAATTGCTTAATGGATTTCCTGCCATTAACCTGATATCAGTCACTTGATACTAGATTCATTCCTCACGTCAGTTTGAAATTTGCTGCCTCAAATCCCAAACCAAATGTATCTGGAGCTGGGATGCAGATCCTAATTGTGCTTATTTTTCTCATCTTTTCCTTTCCTTAGGAATATACTGATTTACTCTTATTTTCCCTGAAGAGTGTCTTCACTATCTTACCTCCACGATGTCCTTGTTGTGTCCTGTCTCTGGGAATCTTGTAATTGACAGTCCAGCCCATCTTTCTGCCACACTTGCTGGGTCTGTCCCTTCCCATTAATCATACAGTTTATTGTCAAAGTTGTACTTAGCACATGAGAATGGTTTCACGAGCTGTATGGCTTTAGCAAGTGTATCAAGTGTTTGTCTACATGAAGATGATGTTGTTTTTCTTGTTTAGATTTATTGCCAATATGTGCTGAGCACATGTCATTAAATACATAAGCGTTGATGGAAAAAAATGAGATGAAGTAGATTGAGATTACCATAGCTAGGATTTCTTTCTTTCTTTCTCTCTTTCTCTCTTTCTTTCTTTCTCTCTTTCTCTCTTTCTTTCTTTCTTTCTTTCTTTCTTTCTTTCTTTCTTTCTTTCTTTCTTTCTTTCTTTCTTTCTTTCTTTCCTTCTTTCTTTCTTTCCTTCTTTCTTTCCTTCTTTCTTTCTCTCTCTCTCCTTCCTTCCTTCCTTCCTTCTTTCCTTCTTTCCCTCTTTCTTTAACTTGGGCACATTTGTGGAGAACATAGAAGCGCTTAGTCAAGGTCATACAGTTTCCTCATTGCTCTCTGTGGTGTGCATCAGTCACTGAGAAACGGAGCCCTGTTGGAAGAAAGCTAGTAACACTTGTTCTCATTTTACTGAATTCTAAATTATCTTATTCTTTGTTTTGTTTTTGTGGTAAGAAAAAGGAAAGTGTGATTGCCCTCTATATTTTTATTCTATTTCCTTAACATCTTAATTTTAGACAACAGGCTATCATGATTTTTAAAAAATTTAATCTGGGAGATAATATTGTTTTTGAATTTGGCTTGGTGGGGTTTTATTATCTTAAAGGTCCTGCTCATTGACTTTCTCCTTTCTTCTCCATTCTTGGTCCTGGCATTCAATTTTCTGCATCATATGAAAATACTTTTAAGAAGATCTCCCTCCAGTTTATAAAAAATAAAATATCACTACTGTGATTTGTACTCAATCCAAAATTTCATCTGGAGAAAATGTGTGGCTCCCACTGCATATTGCCTCAAATCCAGAATTTCCAGCAAGAGGGAAATTATGATATTTTCTCTAACCAGGAGGAAATTGTTAGTCAAAGGATGTTTGGGAGAGTTATCCACCTGATACACTGAGAAATCCTACCAAAATATTTTGTATGTGTAAGAAGATATCACTGCCTCTCCAAACCACCAGGTTTCTGAGGGGAAGAAAGAAAATGGGCTCATTAGTTTTATTCTCCTTTTAGATGAAAGGTTCTCAATCCCTTTCTGCTTATATTCCTTATTTTGCAGTCAAACAAGTTTGCTGGCCCTTATTGAAAACCTGGTGGACAAAAAGGAGAGTCATAACTGGGAAACAGAGATGAGTCAAGCAAAATGTGTGAGATTGAAGGACATAGATTTAGTATTGTAACAAGACTGTAGTTGTATATACAGAAAACTTTTTTGGGGGGGTACCTGAAATGAAATTCCACAGAGGGATGAAAATAAATCTGACTTTGTACTTATTTGAAGAAATGAGTGGTCAGTTTAAGTTCTGAAGAGACTGACTCGTTGGGGTGGGAAGGAGGGCAGCTCAGACAACTGACTCATACTGAGTGGATTCAAGTGACATCCTCTGGTTTTCGTGTCTTCAATGCCTTAATTAGAATATATATATAGTATATATATATAGTATGTGTATATATATATTATATATATATAATATATATATATAAGAATGCCTTAATTAGAATGCCTTAATATATATATAGTGTTTATTGTTGCAGTTTATATGTGATATATTTTTTAAATAAAAGAAAGACTCTGAGGGGTTGTGTGTGTGTGTGTGTTCTCATGTACTATAAATGAGCTTTCTGTTACTTAGAGACTTAAGTCCCTTCAAATTACATTTCTGGGTATAATAGTAACAAAAAAATGCAGAAATATCTGTTCATTAGGAAGATGGGCATGCAGAATTCTAGATTTACTTAATTGTTTAAAAGGCACCTTTCTCATGTTTAACTCGTGCAATGTGGAATGGGAATTTCATTAAAGTGTAGCTGTTGGCAGGGGAGTCTCAGAAAATTATGTGGCATGGTAACATACCTGAGTAGTTGCTGTTGTAGGTGATCTGATTCTTGGATCGAGGCAAGGCAGCCATCTGACCATACAGGTGATGCTCAGCTTCCGGGAGTTAGCATGGTTGAATAGAAAGGGCATAGATTTTGACATCAGAGAAAACTTGGTTCAGATCCATGCACTGTTTCTTCTAGCTATTGTGAACATTTCTCACAGTCTGTGAGCTCAGTGTCCTCAGCTGCAAAATGAAACTAACATGTATCCCAAAGGTTCATTGTGTGGCGACCGAGACCTGACACATATCAGTGCTCAATAAATGGCCATCCCACCTGCAGTGAATATTCCTAGTTATACAGTTTTCCTATTGGCTTCAGTTCGGGATAGAGAACAAAAACACTTAAGGAATAAATCAGAGCGGTGACTCAGTCATATTCACCTCAATGATAGTAAAACGCATGTCAGTAAACGCATAGTGCTAATGCCATATGCCAGTTAAATAAGCAACTACACTTTCTGTGTGTCTGTATTTTATTATGCTCTAGGTCTCTGAATAAGATAGTTTCCTTTTGACCAGAAATAAACATCATTGATGACTTTATTGTCTTCTGATGCATAAATGAGGAGGCAGGCTGTTAATAAATTTTTGTGACAGACGCAGACAAGCACACTTTCTTTTCCTTACAGAATTATAAATTAGCATCTTCAGAGAGGGCTTCCTTAAAATATTCCATGGAGTTTATGCCTTGTCTAATAAAATCACAAGTACTGTACGTGTATTTGTGCCCAAGCATTTTTCTTTTTGTAATAGAACACATTTACATGAACAAAAAACAGAACCTGTCACATTTTCCCAGCAGCTTATTTTTATGCTATAATTGCGTTACAGAAAATTTACCCTCTGTCTAACCCTTAATCATATTCACATGCACCTAAAGTGTATTGCTTAATGTCAGAAGTTAATAATAATAATATCCCTCATTTACATTGATGTAGACGTGAAAGAACAGAACATAAGAAATTATAAACGTTTAAAGTTATTTGCTTCATTAAGACATAAATTAATAAAGGTTTTTGAGTTTATGAATTCTGTCTCCTAGATTTCAACAATTTTGATTATATTTTATTTTTTAACTATAGAACACTTTGAACAGTTTTTAAAGAAGTTTAGTATATTGTATGTGCCCTTAAATTTTTAATGACTTTATATAATGAATCACACCCAAGGAAAAAAAATATAAATAATTATATATTATGTAGGAGTTTTTAAGAACTGATGGCGGAAGCTAATTTTCATACACTTACACAAGTATAGAATATATGTTTCTTCTTTGGACTTTTTATTTTCTCTCCATTTATCATGCACCAAAGCACACAGTACTTTATAATGTACACTTGCCCTCTGATTTTTAGTATAGTCAAATTGTAAATTATGAATGTAAACTTTATGGCATCTCCTTATAGAGCTTGAAGATTAAGGAAATATTTCATGGGTATGAGCAGATGCTTTCACTTATGTATCAAGCAAGTATTTTTAGAGTGCTTACAACAATAGTTCACAAGTGTATAGTGCTTCATAATTTAGTAAGTGGTTTAGCATATATTATCTCATGGATCTTCAAAACAGCCCCAAGAGTTAGGTGGTCCTAAATGAAGAGTTCCTTTAGATTGACAGATCAAGGATGCCAGGATTATTAATGGCCGAGGGAAGATTTAAAGAGAGTATTTGATGCTTGAGAGGGTGTGGAGAAAAGGGAACCCTCCTACAGTGCTGGTGGGAATGTAGTTTGGTGTAGCCGTTATGGAAAACAGTATGGAGATTCCTCAAAAAAAACTAAAAATAGACTTACCATATGATCCAGTCATCCACTCCTGGGCATATATCTGGAGGGAACTGTAATTCGAAAATAACCCAATGTTCATAGCAGCACGACATACAATAGCCAAGACATGGAAGCAACCTAAATGTCCATCGACAGATGACTAGATAAAAAAGTTGTGGTATAATTATACAATGGAGTACTACTAAGCCATAAAAAGAATAAAATAATGCCATTTCCAGCAACATGGATGGATCTAGAGATCGTCATTCTAAGTAAAGTAAGCCAGAAAGAGAAAGAAAAATACCATATGGTATCACTCATATGTAGAATCTAAAAAAAAAAAACAAAGAGAAGAAAGAGGACACCAATGAACTCATTTACAAAAGAAACAGACTCACAGACATAATAAACAATCCTATGGTTACCAGGGGAAAGGGGGTAGGAAGGGATAAATTTGGGAGTTTGAGATTTGCAAATGTTAACCACTATATATAAAAAAAGATAAAAAACAAATGTCTTCTGTTTAGCACAGGGGACTGTATTCAATATTTTATAATAACCATTAATGAAAAAGAATATGAAAATGAATATATGTATATCTATATATGCATGACTGGGACATTGTGCTGTACACCAGAAATTGACAGATTGTAACTGACTATACTTCAATGAACAACAACAACAAAACAACATAGTATTTGAGCGGTGCCTTGAAGGGTAATTGATTTGAATGGGTGTAGATTAGGATTAAGGATATTCCAGTTGATACGAATTGCACAGAGTGAAGTGATGAGAAGGCATAGGTTGTGTCTGAGAAATGCAGAGCAATTTTGTTTGGCTAGAAAGAGAAATAGGTTATAAGTTTTTGTGTGAGGACCTGGTAAAAGGATTTTCTTTGCCTTATTAACTTCTTGAAAGATAAACCCAAATTCCCAACACAGAAATCTATTATTTTGAAATGAAGCTTAGTACTACAAATTTTTTCATATATTTTTGATTCATATAACTAATTTCTAAATTAGTTAAAAAAAACCTTTTGTAGTATGAATGTATTGGTATCACCTTCCTTTGTTAAATCAACTTCTATTATGAAAATAATTCAATTTGGGGAATGCTACTTAGCTTTTAGCTAGAGGGGGAGAATTCTTAGACATATGGAAGAAATATGTTGTTTATTCCATCTGTTTGTACTGGAAAGAAGACCTGCTTAGTCATATAGGATAACATTTATAATCTTAAATTCTTATACCATTGACATTGCAGCTATGTAAATAGCTTCATAGTTTAATGGAAAATGAAGGAAATCCCCTAGGGAAGGTTGAGGCAATGGGCCAGAATAAAGCTGAAAATTTTAAACTTATGCCAATAATGTGCATGTAGGAACTACAATGAAAATTGGAGGAAAAAAACTCTCACTGTGTAAATATAGTTCATTGTTTGTTAGTGTTTCAGGATATGACATTCTTACAATTAAGAGACTTTTTCTTAACTCAGTGCAGAACAGAAGTGACATATATAGTATGCATGGTGAAATGAGTCAGGTAAATATTCTACGGGGAAAAAAGTTACAGATCCAAGTTTTTATTTGATCTTTATCATTTCCCAGAATCAACTGACAGGATAGTTTTGAAAGACTAATTTGTCCTTTGTTTGTTTTATATTCTGATTCCATTATTTACCTTCTTTGGCTATAGTTTTCCTTCCTCTTCTAGAGGAAGTTGACAGTGAGAATAGCATTGCCGTATTTGGGAACTTTTGTGATATTTATAGGGGAAAGTTAGCTTGTAATTGTCCTTCATACTTGAATATCACCCTTTTGAGTGGTGCTTTTGATGTTTTTTAAAAATTATTTTGTTTTGTTTTAGTTCTGTCTGTGTTATCTCATCTACCTCCCCCTCCTTTTTTTTTTTTTTTTCAATGTTGTGCCTTTGCAGAAAGCCAACTTTGGAGACAGTCTGTAATTGTTGGTCCACACAGGGATCACAACCTTTGCTTTCCCCTAACTTAATGTTCTAACTAAACAGTCTGTATTCATGATGAGTCAGATGCTAAATTGCAGGTAACTTTTTCAAATCATCAGCCAACCATTATTACACTTGAGTCCTTATTTATTATGTTGCCCTCCTGACCTCAAAGAGTTCATGCAGCCTTCAGAAATAGCTTCCTACTTTTAAGAATGGTGTATGATGGAAAAAATAATTATTAGGTTCATCATCTTTATATCATATCAAATACCATCCGGTAAACAGGTATTTGCCATTATTGCATGCGAGGGAGGAGTTGTCCAGATGATCTAAATAGAGTGATGTCTTCCTGAAGGATGTTAAAATCGGAGGCAAATCTGATATACATCAACATCTAAAGAATATATGACAGGATGAAAATATCGAAGAAATATGCAAATAGGTAAAATATTTACATTATGTACATGACAGAGCAAAATGTATTTTAGCTGTGAAGATAGGTACAGGCTTTTTGGGACTAGAAAGAGGTACAATTAATTTTGGGAGTTTCATATGTTGATTGCATTTGGATACAGGAAAATGATCTCTCCTTTTTTGATCATTCTGGAAAGTTTCAAGAAGGGGAAGGATAATTAGGGGTTATTAGTAGGAATAGTCATGAAAAAGTTTGGCAGTTTTTGTGATCCTAGGAAGAAATTTTCTTGTGCAGTTTGAAAGAGAGGAAAGGACTTTTCCATACTCACCCTAAGTTATATTTAATGGTGTATGATTAAAAGAACAGCTTTATTTAGTCTAAAAGAGTCCTGGTGAAGAACTATGAAGCCCCAATTATTAAGTGAAGTGATAAACTACGGTTAGGTAAGGTTTAAGGTATAGTATGACCCAGATAATGGGCTAGTTTGACAGCTTTCCTGACACTGGCAAATAACTATGCTTAGTGGTACTGAAGGGTAAAAGAACAAGTTGGATATGATACTAGTTGGGGCTAGCATATGGTGGAATGGTGTAGGATCAAAAAATAAATTGGTACCAAGGAATGCTCATAATATGGAAACTGCATGCTTAGGAGACTGATATATTGGGATAATTATGTAATAATGTTGTGATTTTAAAATAGCAAATTTTTTAGCCATGGAATTGAATGAGGAGCATGGAGCTATTCTTTCCTCTTCCCTATATGGACTTGATGTGTGCAACAAGTTAGCTAGGCAATAGCATTCTTATTACAGTATTAAAGTTGATGGTACTGTGTGTGTGAGTGAGTGAGTGAGTGTGTGTGTATGTGTGTGTGTACACGTGTACATGTGCACCTAGCAGTTTTCCCCCACTCCATGTGTGCCCTCTTTCTCCTTTGTTTCATAGCTATGGTTCTTTCCTTAAATTCTGACTTGCTTTCTCTACTTAAGAACAAGTCACACCAGTTCTGAGAGTTGATCTGGCTATCTCGTCTTGAGTGTAACTACAAAACTTTTTTTTAAATCATCAGAACGAGGTTTTTTTTAAGCTGTAATTACTAAAGAAAAGCTTTTTGTAACAGATTCATTAGATAACTTCGTAGTGTAATGTATTCTTAACTCTGAACAACTTTGCTAAATTTATAGTTATAAACCACCCTCTCCTTTTCTAGGTGCTTATTTGCAGAATTAAAATAAATTGTGCCTTTATTTCCCTGTTTACTCCAGCTTTCTCTTTCAAACAGAGAGAGGATAATTTCTTGTCAGCATGGTTAAAATATTTCAATTCATTATACTTACCAGAATGCTGGCTTGTAGAACTAGCATTCTCAGTCTAAGCCTTATTCTTCAATCTAACCCCAAAGAGACAAGGTACAGGATTTCTTTAAGGTATTTATGCATTTTGAATATTTCCTTTTACCTTTATTTATAAAACATAAAACAAATGAAAAATAAGCATAAATATGCAAATAAGAAACTAGAAAAACATTTCATGAGAATAAGTTAAATCCCATTTAGATCCTCTAGAAGACCTGATGTATTTGCGTTTTTTTTTTTACAGATTTCATTTAGAGTGCCTATCAGCCAAAATGCAGAAGCAGCATTAAAATATTTAGAGTACATCCCTTTTTGTCCGTTTTCTTTTGTTATTTCTTTTGCCTGATGATTCCACTTACATCATTCAAAAGAATTCAATCCAGATGATAGAAACTCTTTGTTACATTTAATAACTTACAAGAGCAATTTACTCTTACCTTAACGAGTCTGCCTTTATCTTTAAAGACAGGCTGTGCTGTAGATTGAAGTCTGGGGTTGGTAGTACAGTGAACATAGATCATACCTCTTAATTGGTTCACAAACTATTGTCTTATGTTTGAGAGAAAGCTGAGGGTTTTATATTTTTTTTCAGAAATAACACTAGAAATTGGACAAAATCTTTGATAAATTCAGGATTTGAGGTTCTGATCAATAGAAAATTGTTGAGGATTAGTTCTACCACTCCAGGGCAAAATTTTTGCTATTCTTTCTTATTGGTGATTTATTTCTATAAAATAAATTTCATTGCAGTATATGATGGATTGTCTGCGGAAAAAAGAAGTCCATTCTGGGACCACAAATGTTAGGTACAGCAGTTGCTCTGCAGGCTCTCTGAAGCATTACCACAGGCTTAGACTATGTGTGGCTTGAGACTTGGAAAAGCTCTAAACTTTAGTTTTTTCTCTGCTGAAACTACAGCTGATTCTAGATCCCTAAGAACAATTTGTTTATAAAAAGAAGTGTTATAACCATGTTTGTCAAGAAATGATGGTAAATCTTTCAAATATAAATGAAATGGCTTGAATACATAATCTGTAAGAAGCAAATACCATTAAATATTGACTGACTTGGTTCAGGAAATGGAAATAAAAACAACGAATGATAGAGAAATCTGAATCAAACGACTTAGTTGATAATATAAGGGAAATTTTTATGTGTCTGTTTGGACTTATGTTTCCTTGTTCTACTTCCAGAAAAAATAATGGTTGGAGGTTTATTTTAGAAAGCAAAAGATTGGGGTAGTATAAGTATTCCTTTAATTTTAGAAACTGACCTTGAAAGCTTTTTAGGTTGAGTGGTGAAAAGACTTGGAGGGTTTTTCAAATCTCAATTCACCTAAATGAAAGTTTGTACATTATTTAAAAGTTAGAAGACATGTGTTTATTTCAGAACTGCAATGAAATATATACTAACAACAGTGAGATTGTTAAATTCAGAATACACTAAAAATTTAGCAAGAGAGATGAAATAGAACTGTTAGGTTCCATATTATACAATTTACAAATTTATAAGACCATAACTTAAATCTAATGTAGACATACTATATAAAATCCCATATAAAAGTACAAAATAGCTACTGAAATTGACATCATACACAGTCTCTGCAAGAAATGTCAGTACAAAAATTCAAAGAATAGGATGAACATAAGTACAGATGATTAAATGTATAATTTATAGTTGCGTATTTTCATAATGTTACTGACTTCAGTTGTTAAAGTGCTGTTTTGCTTGTTTTTTTTTTTTTTTACTTTTACAGAAGCTACCACTGCTAATGCCTATTTGATTGTTGGTCAGCTTGAGCGAAATGACGAATTATTGTTGATGATATTATGAATTATGAGCTACTTTAACTCTGCAAATGTAATTCCTGCAGCCAATTGAAAATATCCAAGTGTTGGAACTAGAAAACCATCAAATTGTGGCCTAGAGTGAAAGGATATGTTAACAGTGTCATTTTCAGTTATTTAAAAAATATTTTGGAGGGGTAATTAGGTCCATATTGTGGCAAGGGCTGAGGAAATATATGTTAACTTATCTGGTGTTCCTGAACTTCTTTATAGTTTCCATTAGATTTTGCATAGTGTCTAATGCATTTGATAGTTTTATGATAGTTTTGTATTGTGAAGTGCTAAGCCTGTGCTGTCCCATTTAGTTATTTTTTAAAATTTTTTGGGAGTGGAGGTAATTAGGTATTTATTGTTTATTTTAATGGAGGTACTGAGGATTGAACCCAGGACCTCATGCATGCTAAGCTTGTGCTCTACCACTGAGCTATACCCTCCCCCTACACTGTCCCATTTACTGGGTAGTCAGTTATTAGCCCTATGTGGCTTTTGGACACTTGAAGTAGGTTAGTCCAAATTGAGATGTGGTGTAAATGTGAAGTATACACTGAGTTTTGAAGTCTTAGTATGAATAAAAGAATGTAAAATATCTTATTAATAATTTTAATATTGAATATATGTAGGAATTATAATATTTTGGATATACTGGGTTAATTAAAATATTATTAAAATTAATTTCACTGATTTCTTTGTCCTTAAACTGTGGCTACTTAAAAATGTAAAACTACCTTTGTAACTTACTTTGTATTCCTTTCTATTTGACAGTGCTTTTCTGAACTGTTTTATTTCAATTATATCTAAATCTGGCAGTTACCCAGTGGGTGGTAGGTAGTTGGGGTCGGACTTTGTAAAAGACAACTGAGCATGAACGTCTAATCCATAAGCTCATTTCCTAGAGCCAACTGAAAACGCCTATCAATGTACCGGTCACATTTGATTGACAGATAATCTTTTCCTGATTCTCCTTCTCTAACAAGGAAGCACGGAAGGCCAGCGACCATTCTGAAAGAAAGCATTCTTTCTTCACTGCTCCTGAACTTTCAGCCCCATTCCCACATAAAATACACCATGTACCCGTGTAACTCTAAAGCTATCCCTGTGTTCCATCCAGTAGTGATAAGAGACATGCTAAGAGTCCCTTTATGTGATATTGAAGTCTTATAAAATATGTCCTGAGTTTTGCTACCTAGAAGCTTTAGCTTGCAGTCCTATTCAAAGTTGCAGCCACTGTGCATGTCCCATTCTGTATAAGAATTAACTCCGTTGTGAGTGACTAAACCCTATTGTGTGCTGCCTTGAAGTTGTCTAAATTTTATCTGTTGATTTCATTGAGTAAATTTCCTCTGCTCTTTTGGATTTGAGAGTAGATAATCTAGACATTAGCAGTCATATATAGTGATTTTTTTAATGAGTTCATACTTCCTCCAAGGAGAGATCAGGAGCTGAAGAGAGCAAAATTATATTCCTCTCATGACGGTTTTTATGAGTTAAAAGAGTGTAGCCACCCTTACGTAAATTTTGTGTGCTTGGGAAAATTGTGGTCATTATTATTTAGCCAAATTGGTTTTATTGAATTATTTAAGGATGAAGTAATGGGTTATGTAATGCTCAGAATAATTTTTTAACATGAATTGAAGAGAAGAGGCGAAAAAGAAAAAAATGAAACAAATGGTGTCTCATTTAGAAAGTTGTACTCAAATCGACTTAATTGCCACAGAAATTTTCATAATACATAGTGATTATAGGGAAGAATAATATGAGCTTTTGAAGACTTGTAACCAACTGAGAACATGAAAGATCAGACGGGGAATGTGAATGTGATGATTGGCACAAGTTGTTGACAGAAATAGAATTATTTAAATGCACGGGTCTGAATATCATATACAGAGTGACTCAGCTCCAGTGTTATGATACCATTACATCAACACAGATTCATGACAATAATAATAAAAAAAGCACGATAATAGTGTAATGGGAATAATACCAGCAGTCATTTGTATAGTCTCTTAAAATTTAAGGTTCTGGGGGTGAGGGTATAGCTCAAGTGGTAGAGTGCATTGCTTAGCATGTATGAGTTCCTGGGTTCAAGCCCCAGAACTTCTCTAAAAATAAATAAATGAATAAACTTAATAAAAATAAATAAATAAAATTTAAGGTTCTGAATGATTAGATTGTTCGCTCATGATTAGTTGTATAATTTGTATCACAAGAAGACAGTGGCTGTTTTGAATTTTGCACTAGTCATCCATTTGACTTTACATTCTTCTTCAAACAACTCATAAAGTTGAACTTGTAAAGGTACCATTGGTCATTCTATTTGTGATAAATCTTCTAAGATGATAGTTGGACAAAAATTTTGGATTAACAAAGAATTTTCTCTATATAGTTTCGGTTGTTATGGTCTTAGTGAAAAGCGTTATTTTTTTCTTTTTGGATTGTCAGGTCCATAATAAAAAGGAAGTTTTAAGGTCCATAGAAAACTCATTTTAACAAAACAAGAAATCTATCTACTAGTTTTATTTGGATTGAAAAGCATGCCCAGGATACACTGTTGGCTAGCACTGAAACATGCTTCATCAGAGAAGTCCACAAAATCCCTAAAGTTAGCTGAAAATGTTAAATAACTTGGACTATTGGAATCTTGGGAAAGTTTGAGGGACAGGAAACAAACTGGGTATTCATTTTCCATCTGGTTTGTTTGTAGTTACAAAAAAGAATTCAGGGAGTATTTACATCTTCCTATGACATTTTGTACTGCTGCAGTTTTAAACAAATTAGAGTAAAATATTAGATAAATACCACCAAATCAGCTCAGGGTTCTGCTTCCCCTAGTACTGAGTGACAGTAATCCTCTCTGACAAAGGAAGGTTTCCCATGGTTAGTAAAAGCTCTTCTGTAGTTCCCTCTATAGCCTGCAATGCACATTGAGAAAGATAGGAAGACTCAGAAATATAAGACTGAGAAGGAATACCATTCATCTGAAGCTTGGAAGAGCAGTCAGGCTTTCCAAATGTCCCAGGCAAAGATATATATATATTTCAAGCTTTATTGAGATATAATTGACCAATAACACTTTGAAATTTAAGGTGTACAATGTGATGAAATGATACTTGCAAATATACACAAAATGTTATGATAATTCACAGAGAAAAAAATGTGACAATGAGTGTGTATATGTCCATGAATGACTGAAAAGTTGTGCTGAACACTGGAATTTGACACAACATTGTAAAATGATTATAAATCAATAAAAAATGTTAAAAAAAAAGAATTGGGAAATGTTGACCACAATAAGGTTAGTTAAAACATCCTTCACCTCACTTAATTACTACATTGTTGTTGTTGTTCTGGTGAGAACATTAAAGCTTTTACCCTCATAGCGTTTTTCAAACAATACAGTATTGCTAACTATAATCACCATGCTCTACATCATATCCGTGGAACTCATTAATCTTATAGCTAAATGTGTGCACCCTTTGACCAACATTTTCCCATTTCTCTAACACCTCTGCTTCTGGCAACCACCATTCTACTCTGTTTCTACGAGCTTGGTATTTTTAGATTCCACACATAAATAAGATCACCCAGTATTTCTCTTTCTCTGCCTTATTTCACTTAGAACAATTGAGGCAAGTATCTTGTTTAGCATACACTATAGTTATTGTGTGTGACTTACACTTAACAGTATACACTGGAGATTCAAAATGATACATCTCATTTATCAAATGAAATTTGGTATAAGGCAGGTCTGTTTTTCTCCAGCCTGTGGGTTTAATACTATAAATATACTATATACTATAAATATCTCTAGGGAACCTAATCTATTAAATTACTTTCATTGGAGTTTTAGTTTTAGATTGACGGGATTTTGCACTTGCATGGCCAAATGAGTATTGTACCCTATTAAAAGTTATGCTTGTGGACTTTGAATCATGTTTTGAAAGGGAAACCATAAGACTACGGGATACAATTCTGTCACTGGGTAATTGGAGACAATTGGTAAAATCATAGTTAGAAGAAGCATAGTGAGGTGGTTGGACACATGGATTCAGGAACCAAACTGTGGAGATTCTAACCCTAGATTCATCATTTGCTAGCTCTGTGATCCTGGACAAGTTGTTTAAACTGTCTTTCTTTTGGCTTCTGAACCTGTAAACCAGGGATGATGATAATAATAAGGCTATTTTGAGAATTAAATGAGTTATTATTGTAAAGTACTTAGGACAATGCCTGGTACATAGGAAGAGCATATGTAACTGCTAAATATATACATGACATTGGGGGAAGAAATTACTTCAGCCCCTATTCATGAGATTATTGGTTATCATTTCCTGTCTTGGTATCTAGAAAAACCTTGCCTAATTAGGTCCACATGGTTAAATATATAAAGCTCAAATACAGTATTATGATTTCCTTGATAAATTTGCTGTATGATTTACATTTACCTAGGGTAAGTCTTAGGGTATATGTAACTAAAATAATGTTCACTGGTAAGAAAAAGAACAGGTAATTACCAATAATTTAGGGACTTCTTATGATACTCCTTTTCTTCTTTTGTATACCAGGTTGTGTGCTAGGCAATAAAAACTTTCACTAGAACCTGGGTAGAGAAAATAAAAGGAGATGAAACCTCCTTTCTTAAGTTACTGGTAGTTAAGATAGATGGTTTGGCTGAAGGAACCATTTAGGCTGCAATTGTGGTAACAGATGCATGGTTTAATTTCACTTTTTAGGTTGTTATTTTGGAATTATGTAGCTAGATGATTAAACTGTTCTGTAAAATTAGGCTAGGAAGTTAACCCTTCATTTAATTTCTCAGTGGTGGCAGATTATCAGGTATTTACTGCACTAAGAAGGACTAAAGAAAAATTTAACAAAGAAGGTCCCAGCAATGCAGAAAAATGTCACATATGTTCTTGGGTCAAATCTTTGTGAGAACAAGGGTGTGAATGATGAGGTGCTCATGGAAGGTGATCTGCATCAAGTGACATGACACACAGGATAGCATTAATTAATTGAGACTGTTATCTTCAGGGTGCAATTCTTAATTCATTTGGTATTTTTGAGAATATCTTACCTGTGTGAGAGGAATAAAAAAGATGTACCTTTTAACATGCGGAATTTGATTATTATGTACATGAAAGCAACTTTACAATTTTGTCGTCCTTATATACATGCATACGTTCTGCCTACTTTTAAAACTGTGCCTTTTCAAAACTTAAGCTAATTTCTTCACTTATGACATACTGATAGACTACTATATAATATTTTCTCAATCTTTTCCAGATTAAAAAAAATCATTTATCTTGATGGTTCCTTTATCTGTTGTGATATACTGATATAAATCTGTGATTCAAGTAAAAGTATAGAAACATTTTATTATGCAAACTCATTTTTTCAATCTGACAAGATTAAAGTGCAGTTGCAGAAATTCCTAATCTACATTATGTGTGACTAGGTTCCATTTTGTCTCTGTCATGTGTATCCATGGAAATCCCTTCCTCTTGTCACTGTTTTTATTTTCTTGAATTTTATTTAAATGGAATTTGGTGAAGAAAATATCATTTGTCAGTGAGGGACAAATTAAAGGGGTATCACGGAGGTAAATCAGTTGTGACTCATAATCTGCTGATTGGTACACATCTTTGGAAAACATTTAACTTCTTGATTCTAGCCTCTGTTGTGGCAATTACTTTCCTTGTCCATCAAGGGCTTTCAGAATCAAGGTTTTCAAATTTTGATTAGACATAAGGTTCCTGCAGAAATGGTCAGTGGCATATATTGAAAATCAATAGATTGAGTTGAAAGTGTATTTCCAAACTTATATCCATTTGAACTGTTAAATTTTGTTTGTACATTAATAGAGACTTAAATTAAATAATAAAATATTAAAACTTAAATTTGATTTGGATCAGAGCAAACGTGGCTAAGAAATATTATGATGTATTCAATGTGAAGTTCTCAGAAACGTATGAAGTGTGACTTGAGAAAAATTTCCCAACTTCTTTTTTTGTTTGGCATCTCCAGATAAGGGCTATTTTGGATTAACCCTAAAAGGAAAATACAGTCACAGATTTAGATGGAAGGTTGAATGTATTGATTTTAAAGGTCTGTAGCAGTGTACAGAAATTAGTTTGTATTAGTAAAATGACAGTTTGTACACTCTACTTACAGAAAACTGGCTAGAAATGGCAGGATGATATTGTACATTAATTCTTAAAGCAGTTCAGCTATTACTTTTACAAATAAATGACATTCTGAATGTACAAAATAGCGTTAAGTGAGTAATGACTGTGTTTAAACAAGGGATTAGTGATCCAAAGAAGTGAAATCTGTTCCTACTCAATTTGTGGCATTCTGCATTTATGAATATCTTTATTCCATGATACTTTTTAAGAGGATTGACTGATTTTAACTGAATTTGATATACTAGTAAATATATTGCAGAATATCTCAATATGTGTGTCTTGTCCTGTGGGAGATCTATAGTTCATTAATTAATCAAACTTTATTAGTTCACAGTGTATTCTGAAATAAGAGCAGTCCTTTGAATTACAGAATTCCCACTTTTCAGTGGTATGTTAGGTTGTTTATTTGAGATTTTTTTCTTATTATTTAAGGAAAACCAGTATCTCTATAAACTTCCCGTGTAGAACTGCTTTTCCTGCATCCCATAGATTTTGTAAAGTTGTGTTTCCATTTTCATTTTTCTTGAAGTATTTTCTGATATCCACTTTGATTTCTTCATTGATTCCTTGGTTTTATAGTAGCCTATTGTTTAATCTCCACATGTTAGTTCTTTTTCCCATTTTTCTTATTATAGTTGATTTCTAGTTTCATACTATTGTGGTTGGGAAAAAAATGCTTGGTATGATTTCTATCCTCTTAAATGTTTTGAGGTTTGTTTTGTGACCTACTATGTGGTCTATTCTGGAGATCATTGCATGTTCACTTCAAAAGAATGTGTATTCTGCTGTTTTGGGGTGTAGGGTCCTGTAGACTGGTATCTATTAAGTTCAAGTGGTCTATTGTGTCATTTAAGACCACTGTTGGCTTTTTGTTTTTCTGTTATGATGATCTGTCCATTGATATCAGTGAGGGTGTTAAAGTCCTTTATATTTTTTATTATTATTTCTATTATTATTATTATTATTATTATTATTATTATTATTATTATTATTATTATTATTATGTCATTATTGATTTCTCCCTTTATGTCTGTTAGTATTTTTCTTTATATGTTTAGATGCTCCTGTATTGGGTGCATATATATTAATGAGTGTAATATTTTTCTCTTGTATTGATCATCTTATAGTTATATAACGCCTTTCTTTGTCTTTGTTATAGCCTCTGTTTTGATTTGCTTTCTGATGAGTATTGCAACACTCACTTTCTTGTCATTTCCATTTTCATGAAATACATTTTTCTATCCTCTTTCAGTCTGTGTGTGTCTTAAGCTTTGAAGTGAGTCTCTTGTAAGCAGCATGTTGAAGGGTCTTTTTAAAAAATCCAATCTGCCACTCTATGTCTTTTGATCAGAGCATTTAGTCCATTGACAGTAAAAGTAATTCTTGGTAAGTATGTCTTTTTTTGCCATTTTATCACTTGTTTTTCAGTTGTTTTTGTAGTCCTCTGTTCACATCTTTCTCTTTTTGTTCTTGTTTGTTTGTGGTTTAATGATTTTCTTCAGTAGTATGCTTGTATTTCTTTCATTTTAGTTTTTGTGTATCTACTATAGGTTTTTGATTTGTAGTTACCATGGGTTTCATGTATGTTGACCCATAATTATATCTCCTTGATTTAAACAGTCACTTAAGTTCAAACACATTCTAAACGATCTACGTATTTTACTCCTCTCCTCCCTATTTTGAGTTTTTAATATCATAGTTTACATCTTCATGCTTATCATTTCACTGTTTATTGTAGTTATAGTGGCTTTTACAATTTTATGTCTTTTAATCTACGTAATGGCTTATTAAGTAATCTTCAATCCTTATCTGCCTTTCCTAGTGAGATTTACCCTTTCCTATAGATTTTTAGTCTTTTTTTTTCATTTAGAGAAGACTCTTCAACATTTCTTTTAGCATAGGTTTAGTGTTGCTGAATTCTTTTAGATTTTGCTTGTCTGAGAAATTCTTTTTCTCTCCTTCGATTCTAAACGATAATCTTGCTGGGTAGGGTATCCTAGGTTTCTGGTTGGTCCCTTTTAACACTTTGATTAAATTATGTCACTCCCTTCTAATCTACAAATTTTCAGCAGAGAAATCAGCTGATAGCCTTATGGGTATTCCCTTGATATGACTCTCTGTTTTTCTCTTGCTGCCTTCAGAATTATCTTTTTATCCTTAACTTTTGCCAATTTAATTAGGATATGTCTTCCTGTGGGTCTGTTTTCATTCATCTTGTATGGGAAACACTGTGCTTCCTGTACCTGGATATCTTTTTCCATTTTTAGGTTAGAGAAGTTTTCAGCTATAATTTTTCTAATACATCTTCCATAGCCTTCTCTTTTCTCCTTCTGGAATCCATATAATGTGAATGTTGGCATATTTAATTTTATCCCAAATATCTCATAGTTTGCTTACTTTTTTTTCATTTTGTTTGTGGCATAGAGTGACTGGGGCCAGGGTGTTCATTCGGCTCTCACTGGGGAGCATGATGAGATGGTAGCCTCTGAGGCAGACCTCTCTCTGCCCAGCCTGGGGCCAAGCCAGCACCTACACCCTTATCATGAATGGAGTCCAGCTTCTTCAGCCTTTCTGTTTGTCTCACTGATCCTCTAAGCAGCCAATGGGGTTTGTCTCCCATGCGTAGGACTTCAGGACTGGGACGCCTAGTCTGAGGCTTGACCCACTCACTCCTCAAGACGAGTGTCCACCTATGCAATCTCCTTTTTGCTCTGAGTCCCCTCCCAGTGGTACAGGTCCCAACCCAATCTCTTTTCTTCTCAACCTACTCAATTACATGTATATTGTTCTTATAGCCTTGGTTGTACAGGATCCCATCTGCTAGTTTCCAGTTTGTTTTATGTGAGAATTGTTCCACATGTAGGTGTGCTCATGGAGGGAGGTGAGTTCCATGTCCTATTACTCTGCCATCTTTATCTCCCTCTCCACTTTACATTAATTTATTTTTGAAAGTTTAACCAGCTTTGCATACCTGGAATAAATCTTAGTTGTTCTTGGTGTAAAATTTTTTAAAAATATTTTTGGATTTGATATGCTCATATTTTATTAAGGATATTTGTGTCTATGATTATGAAATTTAGTCTGTACTTTATTATTTTTTGTAATGTTTTAGTCTGATTGTGCTATTATAGGAAATTATTTACTCTGCTTCTATTCTTTGAGAGGAATACGAGAGTATTGATATAATTTCCTACTTAAATGTTTGGGAGAATTCACCAGTGAACCCATCTCAGCCTTGTGCCTTCTGTTTTGAAAGTTTATTAATTCTTGATCAATTTCTTTAATAGATATAAGTCTATTCAGATTGTCTGTTTCTTTTTGTAAAAGATATGTAGATTGTGTTTCTTAAAGAATTGGTCTATATCATACAAGTTGTCAATTTGTAGGCATAGAGTTTGTTTTTATAATATTCCTTTATTATCCTTTTATTAAACTTTTAATGTCCATGAGATTTGTAGTGAAGTCCTGTCTTTCATTTCTCATATTTGTAATTTGTGTCTTCTCTCTTTTTCCTTAGTTCATCTGCTTAGAGTCCTATTGATTTTATTGACCTTTTCAAAAAATCAACTTTTGATCTTGTTGATTTTTCTCTATGATTTCCTCTTTCAGTTTGATTGATTTCACATTCACTTATAATTTTGTGTGTGTGTGTGTGTTCTGCTTACTTTCATTTTATTTGCTGTTTTTCTAGTTTCATAATGTGGAACTTTATGTTGCTGATTTTAGATTCTTTCTTTTTAAAATATATGCATTCGGTGCTCTAAATTTTTCTCTGAATGCTGCAGTCATTGCATCCTCTATATCTTGTTAAGTTGTATTTTCATTCTCATTTAGTTTAAAGCATTTTTACATTTCTCTGGAGAGTTCTTCTTTGCTAGTTGTGTTATTTGGAAGTATGTTGTTTAATCTCTAAGTATTTTGGAATTTTCCAGTTGTCTTTCTGTTATTGATTTCTGCTTTAAATCCATTATGATCTGAAAGCTGATACTGTATGATTTCTCTTCTTTTAAATTTGTTAAGATGTAATTTATGGCCTCATATGTGGTCTGTCTTGGTGAATGTTCCATGTGAGCTTGAGAAGAATGTGTATTCTGCTGTTTTTGTAGTTTATAGATATCTGTTATATCCAGTTTATAGATGGTGCTGTTGAGTTCAACTGCTTTTCTGCTGTTGGATCTGTCCATTTCTCATAAAAGAGTGTTGAGGTCTGTGACTATAATAGTGGATTCATTTATTTCTTCTTGCAGTTCTATGAGTTTTTGCCCCATACATTTTGGTGCTCTGATGTTAGGGTGAGGTGCATACAGTTAAGGATTGTTTTGTCTTCTTGGACAGTTGATCCTTTTATCATCATGTAATGGCCCTATTTATCACTAATAATTCTCCTTGCTCTGGAGTCTGTTCTGCCTGAAATTAATATAGCTACTCCAGCTTTCTTCTGATTAGTGTTTACATGGCATATCTTTCTCTATTCACTTATTTTTAAACTACATATGTCTTTATATTTAAAGTAAATTTCTTATAGACAACATACAGTTGGATCTTGTTCTTGATCCACTGTGACTGTCTCTTTTACCTGGTATATTTTAGACCACTGACATTTAAAGTAATATTGACATAGTTGGATTAATATCTGACATATTTGTTACTGTTGTTGGTTTGTCATTCTTTGTTATTTGTTCCTGTTTTTGTCTTCCACCCTTCTTCTGCCATCTCTGGTTTAAATTGAGCATTTAACGTAATTTAATTTTCTCTCCTTCCTTAGCATATAAATTATACTTTTTAAACATCTTTTAGTGATTTCTCTAGTGTAATAGAACATACTCTTAAAACAAACTCGTCTACTTTCAAATAACATTATGCTACTTCCTAGGTAGGACAGCTACCTCATAATGATAAAATATTTCTAATTCCTCCCTCCTGTCCCTTATATCATTGCTGTCATTCATTTTACTTATATATATAAGCTATAATCATTGGATACATTGTTATTATTTTAAACAAACTTTTATCTATTCGATAAATTAAGAATAAGAAATATTAAGGTTTTTTATTTTACCTTCATTTATTCCTTCTCTGATGCTCATCCTTTCTATATGTAGACTGAATTTCTGACCCATATAATTTTCTTTCTTTCTGAGTAAAGTATTTAACTTTTTTTGCAAAAGGTCTACTGGCAGCAAATTCCCTCAATTTATGTTTGTCTGTGAGTTTACTTCTCCTTTACTCTTGAAGGATAATTTCACAGAATACAGAATTCTAGATTGGTGAATTTTTTTCTTTCAACACTTCAAATATTTCACTTCACTCTCTTCTTGTTTGCATGACTTCTAAGGAGAAATGAGATATAACTCTTATCTTTGCTGGTCTATAGGCAAGGTGTTTTTTTATTCCAATCTGATTTATATCAAGATTTTTTTCTTAATCTTTGACTTTCTGCAGTTTGAGTATGATCTGCCTAAGTCTTGTCAAATGTAGTTTAATACTGTCATCTTCTGCCTCCTTATACCTATGGAACAGAATATGGGGTTGAGGGCTTGAAAGTTTCAGTAATTTAATCAGAATGCAGCCTTAAGCTTGTGGTAAAAGGAAGAGAGAATAGGATGTCATCTCAGCAGCCTGTGGTACTCAAGGAATTCTGGATCGGGAGGACAAATAGCAGTTCCATCAGTAACAGAGATGGTAGGGACCAGAGTATTATATTGCCTGTTATCTCAGCAAGACTGAAAGAAAGGATCATGAGGCATGGCCTTTTATAGGATTAACTGTGCTCAGTTATGACTGACTGAGAGCAGCTAGACATTCAGAGGCAAGGTCACCCATATGCAAGGATTTGCAATCAATTTACTGTTGTGTAAATTTAAGGGTCATAGGTACCTAAAGGAAATCTACTCACTTCAAGTTTTCTTTTTTATTAGTTAAATTAATTCATTGATCACATGTACTAGGTTTAGTTCTAGGCAGAGAAATGTAATATTGAGCAATATAAAATTATACTTGCATTATAGTTGAGGGAAATAGATGATAAGCAAAGAAATAAATAATAAGTCATACAAGTTCTATGAGGAAAAATAAGGCAGTGAAAACAAATTCAAATGTCTTTGGGATGTTCTTTCAATTAGGTGGTCACGGAATGCTTTTCTGATTATGTGGCACTTGAGCCTGAATAAAATGAGTGGATATGCAGCCTAAATATTGAGTAAGAATGTTTTAGGGAAAGAGAGTAGAAAGTGCAAAGGTCCTGAAGCTAACATTTTAAGGCCTGGTCTGGTGAGAGGATGGTGAAAGTTCTGTACCCATTGGTATTCGTTTGGGAAATGCAGGTCCCAAAATATTGCCCTGGCAATACTTACCAATATAATCTATGAACTGTGAAACAACACAGTGGTTAAGCTTAAATAAAACACCTCATTTCACTTAGTAACTATATTTTAGTAAATTCTAAATTGTCCTAGG
Source organism: Camelus ferus (assembly GCF_009834535.1). Taxonomy (NCBI): domain Eukaryota; kingdom Metazoa; phylum Chordata; class Mammalia; order Artiodactyla; family Camelidae; genus Camelus; species Camelus ferus. The sequence goes on from NC_045732.1 coordinate 55,808,064, forward strand.
AAATCAGATTAACAAACTACATGAAATATACATTTTTATGGTATGTTTTCGGTGGGGGGAGGTAATTAGGTTTATTTATTTACTTGTTTATTTTAATGGAGGTACTGGGGATTGAACCCAGAACCTCGTGCATACTGGGCACACACTCTACCACTGAGCTCTACCCTCTCCTCTGAAAGATACATTTTGCTTTTAGACTCCCTATAAGCTGTTCTTTTTACCATCTCGGAGTCTAAGCTTATCATTCAATTATCCAATCTCTTCTTACTTTTAGGGATGTTTTATAGTTTATACTTTTTTTGCAGTATATTTTACATAATCAAGTTTTCATGGAAAAGCTAAATATTGGAAAAAGCTCCAAGTTAAAAAAAAAAACATTCTTCAATTTGACATTCATAGTAGGAATCATAGGTCTTTAAATAGGACTAGATCAAGACCCTGTTAGTAATGTGAAAGGGTAACACACAATCTGGAAATAAGACTGCTCACCCAGTGTCAGGGACTGATAGAATGTGATTAATGAAGGAGATAATGGACTGAAGAAATATAGCAACAGAGGACACTTGTCTTGGTTGTGGTCTATTTTTTGATGCAAGCTAAAGAATACAGTTTTATTCCTAAGGGGAAACAAATAGTAGGTCATCTTAGGACTTCTGATAGTGAAGATGTGGTCATGACATAATACAGCATTTTGGTTTTCAATGAGTATTTAGTTTGTGTAAATAGGAGATATTTATAATGCATTGCAGAAGTTGGTTTCATGTTCAAGTGTGTACCAAAGAATTTATAGCAGAAAGAGCCAGAAAGAATATAATTGGAAAAAATCAGAAAAGATTTCTTTGAAAATAAAGGGTTAAGCATGTGAGGCAAAATTTACTATACAGAAGCATTACTTGTGGCATAAGGGCATAAACTCTTTTAAAATAAAAGAATTGAAAGGGGTGGTTTTAATCATAAATAACTGGTTTCAAATTATGTAAACATCCCAAAAATAAACATTTTTTACCTCAAACATGAAAGTAGCATGCTGTTTTGTTCTTCAGTTATTTTATAACACATGTTTTACCCTTGTAAAGCTTGTTTCCATATGAAGCTTTAGTAGTTGATTGGAAGAGATATTTATAGAAGCTATATGACCTCTTAGAGACCATTAGAAGGCATCTGGATGCATCTCAAAAATTTTTATGAAAAGATTAATTACACTTTTGCAAGAATCTTAACTATTTTTAAAAATGCTTTCTGAGAGAATCCTTTCAGTTATTTAAAATCAACCTTTGAGCACCCACTGTGTACCTGACACCATGTGGTAGGCTTTACATGTTTGCTCATTCGGATTCATGAGGATTCAAATGCATTTTACTAACCTCTAAGTTTGTGTGACATACTAATGTAGGATGTAAATATATTTTACTGACCTTTAGCTTGGCAAACTTAACTTGTAAATATTGAAGATAATTAAAATGACATGGTTCATTCTTTGTAGTCTTTGCTTTCTTAGGTAATGTTTAGTTTTGCTTAGGGATTGAGAGTCCCTTAAATTTCAGTTTACCAGATCTAATGAGTAGAATTGCAATAGTTTTGTAATCAAAACAGCTCTGACAGGATAGTAAGTTTGTAGATCTGGTGGTATTAAGTAGAGTGCTTAGCTATTTCTATTTCCAAAGTTAAGTTCCTTTACTCAAAAATTTTTGATAAAATAAAACTGTATTAACAGGATAGTGAATTTTTTTATATAGGACTATAACAAGAAGCTGCCTTTGTATTGTATTGTATTATTAATTTCCTCATTACTTACTCTTTAATGACTATAAAATTGTTCAGGGATTCTTAAAACGTGTTTCTACAATTGAATTGCTAGTCAAGACAATTTGAAAATCAAGTTTGCTTCCCCTTTAATCTCAACAAATCGGAAAATTCTCCCTTGATTTCATAACAAATGAAGAGCTGTTCACTTAAAAATAAAAGAGAATCAAAAACTGAAAACTTCAGCCTACTATCATGTGAATAAAACATGTTAAGTATCACTGTGGTTTCTTAAAGAAATTTAAGAAAAAGATATTTTGATATTAAAATGTGTCAAAATATTTAGTAAATGTTATCAAGGGGGAAATATGGCCTTTGAAATACAAAATTTTTTAGATGTTATCTTTATATACAATATTATGTTATTGCTATAAGATTACTACATTTCAAACAGTTATGTGTAAACGAATTGTGAATGCTATGTTTAAGATGTAAGTTTTCTCTGGGCTTTTTTTTCTCATAAAGAATGCTTAGTGTACTCTAACCATTTACAGAATTGAATTCTGTTATAGTAGAGCTTATTTTTAAAACACATATTTGATTATATGACAGGTCAAATCTCATCTTCAGAAACATAACAAGTACATGTCTTAATATTGAATAAATAGTATGCACTTAATATAACACAAAATACAGTACTAAGCACTTACATTCTTGGGTTCTAACATTACGGTTTGCTATCTTAAATGTGGTCTAACACTTTTAGATTATAAATTATTCATTACCAGAACATATCATTTTACAAGCAACAAAATTCAGTGGTCTGAAATATTTTCAATTTTTCCTGAGAATTGATAGCAAAGGAAATAGTGCAAATCTATCAACAAGTAGATCATTCTGCAAGGAGACTTACAATGGCATCTACAACAGTGTCACAATTTGGAAAGTTATATTCTAAATTAGTACTTTTGAACAAATTCACTGTAAAATGAAAAAAAATGAGATCCATGATGATAAAATCTTGACTTGCCTCCTCTTCCACCGCAATGAAACACGTAATTGCGAGCATAATTGTAACATGGGGCTTCATTATTGTTTGCCTTGCACAATTGGTAGAGATTGTGTGACTTTACAAGTTTAATTCAAAGTAATACCTATTTTTAATTTTATGAAAAAACAAACAATAAAGCTAGCCAGGGGCTTAAGGCAGCTGCTAGCTTAAAATTGAATTAGGTGATCTTATAATCATTCATGTAAAAAAAAAAAAAAGCTCTATGAATTCCACTGTAGCCTTTTAGTAGCCCTCCTTCACTCAAGTGCCTCAGTAATGTGTGAGGAATAATTTGTGTCATTTTTCTCATCATATACCACCCAATTCACAATGCAAGTATTCAAGTATTTGAGGGAAGCACTTGGTTGCATGAATGGATTGAAGACTGATATTTATTTAATTATACTTTAGAAAATAAATTTTGAATGCTGGTAACTTCATGTAATGTTTCTTAAAATGGGATCAATGCACAACCATTAAATCCAAGGCACATTGAATTGGGATGGTTTTCCTTCCCACTCCTGCCTCCTATGTTGGGAAGAAGAAGAATGTTATGCAAAATATGGGAGAAAGGGATTTTTTTTTTCTTTCTTTACTTACTGCTGGAAAAGCTTAGTGGTGTTTTAGAAGTATTATTACCCCTCAGAAAAGGGGTAATGCATCTTTAAAAGCTAAACTACATCTTCTTTACTTTTATCAAATTCTCTATAAATCTTTCATGACAGTTTATTTAACAAAGTGTCATTGAAACTGTATAGATGATTGATGTGACCCATGTAAGATCAACATGAAATGTTTGTAAATGTCAGCAAAATGTGACCATCTAAAAGCATATAAGGATGGAGTTTCTGTGAAAGTGAAAAACAAACAGAAAAATGTTTATCTTATTCTTTACTTTCTGGTATGCAATTACAAATTCATAGAAGAAGTATTGTATTTGATTTTCCTTGGAGTTCATCAGAGGTCTAATTTGCTTCTGACATTTACCCTTTCAAAGCTTTGGGCTTCTATTCATTGGATAAGTTTTCTCTATCACCTATGGAAAATAATATAGACTCAGAACTTCTTAGAAAAAGGTAATTATTTTGGAAAGTATTAGCAAGACCTTGACCAAAAATCTTTATATACAAATTATAGGAAGCTATCAACATAGAAATGCCATTGAAGAGTTCTCCTTTATACATGTAAAAAATTGTTGATTTTTCCACTTTAATTGAAAACATTTATGATATGAAAACAAATGTAATAAGATGGAGAACAGACAAGAAGGAAAATAACAGATTAAACTATAAGTATATGAGAAGAGTACCTTAATAGCTCACTCTGACTTTAATAGTTTCTTTATATTTGTCTTAGATATATTTTTGTATAAAACAAATATTACCCTTAGAATAGAGCAAGATCTTTACTTGGGAGTGATGTTTTAGTTGTTATATTTGTGCATTATATTGACACAAAAGCAGAATGAATAGAGTGAAATCAATGCAGGCGATCAATGGGAAATGAATAATAGAGAATGCAAAACTGAAATTTGAAAATCAGTTGGCAGCATGAGATTTTCCCATTGAAATGAGAGTATTTTTGCAGGAGGGAGATTGTACATTTATTGTTCACCTAATTAATACATTCTTCAAACCTTTTGCAAATAAATGCACAAGTCCACAATACCATGAAGAACTGCAGAATGCGTATTCATCATTATAAGCTGTTTCCTGTCATAATGGTTACATATATGTAATACTATATTCTGTTATGTGGTTTTGTATATATATTTATATTATATGGTTTTATACATACATGTATTTATACATTTGTAAATTTTGTATATATGTGTTAATATATTTACAGGTATAGATACATACATATATATATATACTTGTATAGTATATATTTTTAAGTGGTATTTGGATGTCTTGCTCATTCTGTAGAGCTTGTAGGAAATGCTTGGTAATGGTACAGCAGAACCATGATTAACTGAAAAACAACTACTTGAAATCCTCAACTAAACAAATTTCTCTGAGAAGTTGGACTTAGCTTTGAGGAGAATATGGCAAGATAAGACAATTCAAGAAGTGTCTTGGAATCAGTAGACATTTAATTTTTGTTTTATTTTCTCTCTGCATCTCTAGCATGGCACAGTGGTTAGTTATGGTTAGTGTGATGACCCTAAGCTATAGCAAGATCTTGAGTCATCTGAGAAAAGATCTCATTTTATTTACAAACTTGTATCTACAAAAGTAGGAAATTGTCCTAAAATCTTTTGGAAAGATATTAAATTACAGGAGCTTAAGGATAATTTACATAGTCATTTTTGAGCAGACCCTGATAGTAAAGCTGACAGATACTAGCAATGACATTGCATTCCCTGAAAAATCCTATTAATTATACTTTGAGAAACATGTTAACTATCTTTTAGCCTATGATATATGTATGATTATATTTTCATGTATAGAATAATATTCAAAGAACTTTACCGGACATTTTAGGAGTATATGGGGGCACAGATTATTCCTGCCTGCCCCTTGATGAATCTAGTAGGAGAAATAATTCATGTATTGGTTACTTAAATAAAAGGTAAGAAGTGTAAATGCTATCTTATGGAGAAAGATCAGAGATAGCAGGTGGAGAGGTCATAGAAGGATGACTAGCTTTCAACTGCTAAGAATAGAAAGGCTTACAATGAATAAGAATGACTGAAAGTCAAAACCTCTTAATGAAAAAGAAAAATATATTATTAACAAAAGAACAGAGCTGAACTCAGTATTACACTTTGTGTTGACTCTTAAATTTCTATGAATCACAATTCAAAACTAAATAATTTTTATAAACTTATATTGCTGTTTTTCTCTGTAAGAAAAAAGATGGAGAGTTTTTCTCAGGGATCTTCCATGACAATATTTGATTATTTTACTCTAGTGAAAATATAAAACTTGAAATATAGTACAGCTTTAAATTCAGAGGAAGAGAGACATAGCAAAATATTTGATAATGTCATAAATTTCAACTAAATCAAAATGCACAAATGGGAATTTGTGGTATATTTGGAACTCTTCTATCCTTTCAAAAAAAGTAGGGACAGATATTTGCATAGATGCCCATGTTCAAAAAAGAGATGAGCTACATTTGCCTCCTTTGCAAATCTTCCGTCTTGATACTGTTCCCAGAAGCTCAGTTTTGAAAGGAGCCTGTGCTGTCCATCAGGTCATGCTTAGATGCTTAGAGCACCCAATACTATGGCTTTGAACTTGTGACATTCTTAACTAGCAGAATGAACATCCAGATATAACAGATGAAGGCAGATATCAGTAGGCTGTTTGAAGTAAGGGACACCAGATCCAATGACATTGGCCATGGTTTTGACAGCCTGGAAGAGATGTCTACATAATGTTGTGGGATATCAAATTGATGCCTTAAGCCTTCTGTGCCCTTGATTCCACCTAGCTTTAAAAATATACAGTATTTGTTACCCTAGAAAGAGTTCCCTACTTTTAATCTTCAATACCTAGAAAGATTGCGTTAATATATTCATTTCCCTTGTTTTTGTTTTTTCCCAGAACGAATGACCTGAAGAGCTTTGCAGCTGGGGCTCTTTGTATTGTAAATACAAATTTGGGATAACGTATTTGTGATGCCTATATATTGTTTAAATTCTTATACTCTGAACCTTGACGGTAACCATAAAGACCTTGAGAGACTCATTTTATTTTGCCAATTTGGGGCAAGAAGGTTGGAGGGGTTCAAGATTGTGATATATAGTTCCCCATGGCTGTACCATCTAAATGCAAATCTAACATTGCAGATGAAAGTAGCAGACTACATAGATATGTTCTTGGATGGTGGAAGTGTGGTAGGTACTTTACAGTGATAGAGTATGGTTGGCAAGCCTGTTTCAAGCTCATACAGCTGTTTTCATATGTTACTTTTTACTTGTTGGGGGAACTGACTTCAAATACCTAATCTTGTAACTTAGAAAATGTTCTAAGGGAAATATCATGATGCCAGCAGATATGATGCTGAACTCTCTTTTCTTTTTTCCTATTTATCTTATTGTCTCTTGTTATCAGCAACCAGAAGTGATTAGGAAGTTCCAATTCTGCATAAGAATGAAAGATATGAAAGAATTACCAGAGCAACCCTTGGTTGCTGCATTCTTATTTGGACAGTATCTTCAATCTAGAAATCTATATCTATATCTATATCTATATCTATAAAGCTGTCAATGGTTATGAGTCAAGCTCATTAGTGCTTAGATAATAAAATAGAATTGAGTATAAGCAAAATACCAAAAAATACAGAAAATCACGTATTTAAATTTTAGTTTTAAGGCATTATTGACTACAGTAATATTCTAAATACTTGGATATCATTTAGGGAGCTCTCCTCTTTATTTGGTTACATTTGTCACCTTGTAAGCTATTCCCCATTTTTTTATTCATCTTATTATTTTCTTGTTGTTATTTTTTGGTATGCCATCTGCCATTTGTCCTTATCCCATTTTAAACTGAGCATGTTTCCACTTACTCATTTAACTCTAACTCCTTCTTTTAAGGTGTCAGGGACTGTGTTCATTTTGATGTCAGTTGAAAGCTAGTGGGCATATTCCCAATTATTTTTTGAGCTTTTTGCTAAAGATATAAACTCATCTCATTTTCAAGGAAGACATCTGTAGAATACCATTTTATATGCTGATTCCAAGCCTGCTACTCCTAGAAATTAATTAGAAGTTAATGCACCCACCCAACAAGGTTAGTGAATGTATCTTGTCAACGTGTTAAAGACTTGTATTCAAAGTCCAACAAAACCCAAAAGACAGTTATAATGCGATATTGTCTAATATGTTGGAAATTAAATACTTACCTCTTTATTTAGCCTGTGTGGCTTAGGAAGGGAAGAGTAGGCACAAAGCAATAAGAAATAGCAGTTGGAAGAAGACATATTTTAGTGTCCTCCATTTAAACTCCCAGTCCTCCAAAAGCCTCACAAAGATAACATTGCTGGTAGAGGAAATATGACAATATATTTTTAGGGAGTTACCTGCTGAAAATCAAAGTGGTTTAAATCATTGTCATTCAATAAACATTTATTAAGTGTTTACCAATGTGTCATGCATTCTGCTAGGCTCTGGTGATGTGGAAATGTGTATATATGCATATTTTATGTGCGCACGTGTGTGTGTGTGTGTGTATGTGTGTGTGTGTGTGTGTAAAGTTTCTAAATTATACTAGATCTATAGTGAGTTCTAACCAACAGTAAATATGAATAACTCAATAAACATTTGCTATATCAAACTGAATGGAGATGGTGATTGCCTTGTCCTCTAACTTTGAAAAGGGGAACTTAACAATATCTGTTTCCTACCTAAACTCTGTCTCTTTCTATCCTGACAGATGCTCTCAGTAAGTTAGAGATTTCATTGATATTCTGCTGTGGCACTGTTAATCTTATTTTGATTGAAACAGCATTCTGGACAGCAAAATTGATGGGTGCTTATGGTGAGACGGTTGCAAAAAAGTAGTAAGAAGGTTTCACATTTAGGTGTGCCTGTGGCAAGAATTATGACCTTCCTTAAAGTTATAATTTAGAAAATACCCTGCTTATTGTGCTTCTTTTCACACAGTATGGATTATCAATCTATGTATTTAAACATTTTTAATATATTTACTTTGATTGACATATCTCTTGTCATTTTCAATGACTTTCTTGCCTGAAAAAACATATAATTGAGTTTTTCAATGGACAGAACATTTATCTTTCTTCTTAGGTGATGCCTTTTCCAACACAGAAGCTGTACAGCCAGTCATATGTCATACGATAATGTCGTCAGATTCTTGAAGACAACTATCATATAGCATATTTATTGCATAAGTTAATTTCAGGACAGTTTTGTTAGATATAAAATATAAAGGGGAAGTAAAATGAAAATTAATGCAGTGTGGAAGGATATTATGCTTGATTTAAAATACACAATATATGTCAAAAGACAAAAGATTTTTTTCAGTGTTATAATTTAGTCATTAGTCTAGTTCTTTGCTATTATCTAAAATAAGGATTTGAACTCAATAAATGATGACCTAAAAGGTCAGTAAGCTTACTAATTTGCATAATCCAACCCTCCAAATTATTATCATTATTATTTTTACTAAACCACAGGCTGAACTAAAGTTTTTTTTTTTTTTAACCCAATGATGCAGTTAGTACCGGAATTGAATGTATAGATTTTCTGTAACTGTTGAACTACAACAAAACCAGTATATCAAAATAGCCTCTAAACTGACCAGTTACCTCATTCAGTTCACACATTCCTAGCATAAAATATTTTTATACTATTCTTATTCTTAAGACATGTTTAAAAATAAACGTAGAACACTGACAACCTTGTGAGTTTTGCTACCTTAAAATTTTATTTATAGTGATTGTTTGAGAGACTTTTTCTTCCTCTTTATTTCTGGCTTGCAATAGTTTTTAATTCACTAGTTAGTTGTAATTAATGCTTAGAATAGTGAGTAACTTAGGATAAATTATTCTATATCTGATAAAATGTCAGTCTTGTTATTTGGATTTATGGGAGTTTTATTTATTAACAGAACTTGAATTCCCTTTGGTTTGAATTCTGCTATACTTTTTCACCTAGGAAATATTTTCCTCCCTTTATGAAATTAGGAATTTACCACAGCAAGTGTAAGAAATGAAGAACTATTTTCTAATGATTCAATAAGACATTATTCAGTATTAGGGCTATATGCGTCTGAAAAAAAAGTTGTGGGGGTGTAGTGTTTAACATTTTTTTTCCCCAAAGAAGGGAGAAATATTTCTTTCTTGAAGAGAGACAGATGGCAGGTATGATGCATTACTTTTCATTTAGGGAGATACATTGTAATAAGACAACTCTCAGTTATAAATAGCAGTTATGATTTAAGTAAAGACCCATGTCCTCTAAGGCAAAAACATGATAATGGTAAATGATCACTAACTGTCTGGATATAATCACCTTATGTCGTACATATCCCCACTATAATGCATTATCTAAAATAAAATATTTCAGACATTATTTAATTAGTCAAATTGTTATAGTGAATAACTATACTAAAAATCTATCCATATAGATTTTTTTTTCTGACTATAACATAACTACAGTTAGCTTCTTGATCATACTTAAAAGCCATGTAAGTTTAACAGGGTTTAGAGGTGGAGGATTTGAAGAAGGCTTGAAAAACTGACACTGAACTCTAGAGCACTGGACACACTGAATTCAATTGTTTTACTAACATTGTTAACTGAACCTGATAATCTGTAAGAGTTCTTTTTTTTGTTCATCCAAATTCAAATACATTTTTTAGGGTTAAATTATGGCCAGAGAGAGTGACATCACACACAGACAGAGAGACAGACGGACACATACACACACACACATACCATTAATATTCTGTTCTATAGTACTATTTACCCCCATTCCAGATAGGAAACATACTGCCTCTTGTAAGAATGTTTTACATTCAATATAAAGTCATACACATTGATTACTATTACCTGTTAAGAGGAAATCGGGATTTCACAAATTGAAGAGGATGAAAAGAATAAAAAGCAGATATTATTTTCTGATAGACTAAATCCACTATTACTGCTACCTTTATATTCCAGCTAATGATCATCAACCAGCTAATACCAATGACAATAGACTTCAAGATTGGCAAATATTCAACGTTTGATATATGTAAAAACACAGTTAATACTATAGCAGCTGTATGTATCACGGAAAATAGGATATAACTAGAAGATACAATGTTTATCTCACCTCTTTTTATTGCTTTTTTCTCCTGCTTTGAACATTAGCCAGATTCTCAAGCTAGTTTTAATGTGTTTTTTTCTAGCAACTCATATACTAAAATTGAAATGATATGGAGAAAGATTACCATGGCCTCTCTGTGAGGAAAGTCTTCATATTTATCCTACTCATCATTAAAGACCAGATCCAATGCCACCTCCTTTGGTCTCCTCAGGTTAACTACTTTTTGTGCTTGAAATGCACTGTTTATGTCAGCATTTAAGTGTTAGTACACATGTATATTTTTCTCATTAGACTGTGAGCTCTGACCATGAATAATGCATATTTTTATTCTCCACAACATCTAACACAGAGCCTTATACATAGTGGGCACTCAAAAATGTCTTCATGGAGTTGAATTTTTATGAATCATTTGCTGAACATTATCTGCAGTATGCACTCACACAAATACACAGGCTTATAACATATATAATAAATGAGAGAAGTCTTTACATTTTCCAGTTGCTATAAATTTTGTGAGTTTTCCATATGTCCAAATGATAAAGAAATTGGTGACAAATTTTAGAAAGAGAGGGGAAGGGATTGTGTATGAAAGGAGAAATGTCCCTGGTTTAGGTGTCACTCTTTACAGCACGTAGTTGTTTGGAATTCTAAGACAAGTGCATTAAGGAATAGACTCATGTAAAATATTGTGGAAGTTGCTGATCTGTGCTGTAAATAGCTCACCCCATGGTGCCATTTCGATTGCTGCTTTCTTTTTGTTATACGTGGTGGTGAATAAGCATACCATTTTCCCTTTGGGACTACTGGAGTGACTTCTTAGTATGTATGAAAGGTTATAGGTATCTTGTTAACAGTTTATTTAGCTCATGGGGAAAATGTGTCTTTGCATCTGTTTGCCTGTAGACATTGTGCAGTTAAATACTTACCATTTTTTTTTCTAAAATAGTATTTAGGAATAAGTGCAATCTGGGAAAGTTATGGGCACCTTATTTTTGCCACATCTAAAGCTCTCCAAGTGTTCTGAATGAGCTGTTGCACCCTTTGATATTTTCACCTCTGCCTGTCTCTCTGTACATATGTGTATATATGTATTATGTATGTATATGCACACAAGTATATAGTTCACTTTTTTTAACCTTACTCAAATATGCCATGCTAGATAAATGGGTGCCTTCTATCAACTTGAAGAGAATATTTTTTAGCTTAACTGTTTGGGCTGGCAAGGCTCAGACTCAGCAATGATTCTGTATCTTGACTGTAACCTTAAATTTTGCTATGAGTGGGGGAAGGACTGTTGAGTTGCCACCACTATATAGTTGCACCAGGATTAAATAAAATGTTCGTCTCTGTCAAAGTGAGCTGAATAGAATACATCAAACTATAGTCTTAGTTTTCTAAGTGTGCTTGGTGCTCTGTGGATGTGCAAACGAAGGACCATATGGAGGTGGCTTTCTCCAAGGTACCAGTGGGTATGTTTCTGTGGGATGCATGTGCCTGTTGGCACTGTTGGCAGTTGAGCACCCTGGGAAAGGCATTGCTTTCAAACATGAGTAATTGATGAATTGTATGTAGTATGCAAATGTGAATGCATAAATCTCCTGAATGACAGCTTAATTTATGTGAGCTTTTAAGAATGTGGGATTAGATTTTAATTAAATATCTTCAAAGGCACCCTGACTTATTCAGTTTTTTGGCTGCTATCTTTAGAAAGAAATGGGGGGAGGTTTAAATCATAATTTTACACACATTATTCACATTTTTCTACTAAGTAGTCATTGTTTCATAGAAAAATCTAGGTATTTAAAGAAGAAAGGCATTTGTCTTTAATTATAAAAACACTGCCAGTATATTACAATGGTTGCAGTTTGTCATATATGATAGACATAGAAAAATATGTGTGGTTTGAAAATTAATGTCTTAAACTTTAAATGTAATTCTTAAACATATTTCAGACATGACCATATATTTTAGTATGCCAAATTGAAAAATAATTGTGGATAACATTTTTTTAGTACAGATTGTTGGGATATTAATACTGTATATGACTTCCTACATGTTATTATCTTAAAAATACTGAAAATAAAGAGTTGATGGAGACAGAAATGTCTACCCTCTTTGCTCTTAAATAATGTAAATAGATGTAGCTGTGTGTGAGTAGTTTTACCCTCTGTTTGATAATAGTATTTTGAACTTTATGTAATATGCAAATTAGGATTAAAAAGCTAATTAAAATCTTTGGTATTTTGCACTTAATCTTTCTATGTGGCCAAATTGTGAATTAAAAGAATATAAATTTAATAGATCCACTTAAAATATACTATGAATGCTGTTAATTCTTTTATAATGTATTTTAACTTGTTTATAGTTTGTAGTAAATCACATTGCCCATAAGTAATACATTTTAAAAAATCTTGACCAGTTATGGGCTTTGCCTAGTTTTTGCCTGATATATATGCTTTCTCTTAATTCACATTGAAAAGCATAATGGTTGATATAGAGAAATGGTACCTACATGTCTTTCCTTGGATATACTTTTCCTCCACTATATCATTATAGTGGTTAATTGCACAAACTCTGGAATCGTACTTCATAAGTTCCAAATCCCAGATCTAACACTAACTGTTGTGTGATTTGGGGCTGTTTGCTTAACTGTGCCTAAGTTTCAGGTTTTCTGCCAGAATTAGGTGACAATATAAGTCACTTAGAAATGTGCTGGCACTTGGTAAGCCCTATGCAACTTATTGTTATTATTTATTTCCACTGTTCCCATCATTCTCTCATTTTTACCTTACAAGCCTGTCTCCTCTCTGGTCCCAAGAAAACTTCACTCCCATTTCTATGATTTAGTCTGGAATGGGTCTACCATGCATCCTCTTCTTGTCTAGGTCCCATCCAACCTTGAGACCTGACTAAGGGTTCCTTTCCTCCATAAAATCTTAATTGACTCCTTCCTCTGAACCAGCTCCACTTTTTAAAGGTTTCTTCTTTCACAGCCTTTGTTATTTAATCATTTTCTTATTTATTTTTTTTTGTTTGCACCAGGCTTACAGGTGAGAAACTTAGTCTTCTTATTTGGTTTCTGTCATGGAACTTAAAAAATAACTCCCAGGGTGAAGCACTAGCCCCTTATCTGACTTGCCTTTATCCAATGTTGGTAAGTCATGGAGATACAAGATGTTTCAAGGCCCAAGTGAGATGAGGTGACCATGCACAGTCCTCCCCTCTTCTGCCCCCTGCTTGTTCTGTTCTGTTACGGTTGTATCTTCCACTCTGAGGAGGTACTTTTTCTGTGTATTTGAAATTCAGGGAGGAAAAGTCATTTGTCTTATACTAGGCTGAGAAATAAACACATATGATAGAGTGGATTTAGAATCAGACAGATGAAGGCTACAGTTTGGATCTGTTGACTGGCCTTCAGCAAGTTAGCCTTTCTGAGGGTTAGTTTCTCATCTTAAAATTAAGGTCATAGTACTCATCTGATGGAATTATTTAGAGAATTAAATGAAATTGATGTGAACCTTAGCATTATGCTCAACACACAGTAGGTATTAATTTGTCGGTACTTTTCCTTCCTTTTAATCATCCAAGAAAAGTCACAAAACACATAATAATGGGCTATATAATGGAATTAAAACTCTTCCTTAGCTGAGATCTGAAACGGAAGGAACAATGAAAAGTTTGTCCAGGTTCTCCTGCACGTGACTAAATGTTCTAATTTCTTCTCTGCGGGAACCAGAATGTACAGTTGCCTAACTTTAACACATATTATTATTTTTGTAAAGGAAATAAAAAGGACTGAGGTCAGGATGCATCTGTTTTGGGTTTTTTCAATTGGAATATGGAGATTAGCTAAACATAAACACTTAGGTTTTCCAGGTTTCACAGAAGACAAACTCTACTCCACTGTGAGCTCATTGGACTTGGACTCACTTTCAATGCAATTTCTCTGACTGTAGCCATTTCAACTTTAGCAACAGCCTATCATATACTGTTTCCTGTTTGATTTTGTGAACTGGGTATGTTTTCTATAATCTAACTCAATATACATTTGTGTATAAGGTAATGCCCGGAATTTTGGGCTCAAGGATGAAATCAGTAAGCCTCACACAGAACTGGCCAGGTGGGCTTAATGTGGTGAGGAGGTCTTGGAGAGCATTTGCACCATCTAGGTTCTCACTAAGTATCTATTTAATTCCATATTTCAATTCCCAGAGAATAGAACTCTTTCATAGAGCATGCACGTAAGACCATTCGCCTGTATTCATTTTTCAAGCTCACCTTTTTAGAAGTGACAGTTCTCTACTGTAAAATACAACGAGAGTTTAGGTTGAAAAATTTCTCTTCTGTATCATAGCATGCATTTTTGTAAAAATAACTTTTTAAAAACAATGCACTGTGTAATTATAAACGATCTCTTAATTAAAATCATTCTTACTAACCACATATCAATTAGCAAAATAATTTCTGATCTTTATCATCAAAGAAAAGCACACAAAGTTTTTTCTGTATGGAGTTAAAGTTGTAAAATATTTTCTTATTGGAACCACTACTCAGATAGTACAAATCACACAGGAGTTTCGAGTCAGGCAGACCTTATTTTGAATTTAGTTACTAGCTGTGTGACATTAGGCTAGTTTTCTAAACTCTAGGAGCCTCAGATTCCTAATCTGTAAATTGAGGATAATAATATCTACTTTCAGTATTTTGGTAGGTATTACATATTTTTATCCGTATATCTATCTTATTTATATCTCTATGCATCTATCTGCCATCTATCATACTTTATATATCACACTTTATATCTTAGTGTTTCCATTTACTTTTGCTTATACACAATCTAGTTCAACTCATAATTATAGACATGCATAATACAGATTGGAAAAATGAAGTAAAGAAGAAATGCTTAAAGGGATTATACTGATTCTCATGGAAAGAGCCATGGACTGGAAACCAGTAAACATGGGTTGCAGTCATAGTTTCTCTCTAACTAGCTGTGTGATCATAGACAGGCAAGCCCTTTTGTCTCTTTGGGCTTTAGTTTTCCTTCCCCACAAGGAAGAACTTGCACTAACTGTTCCCTAAGCTTCCTTACAGCTTTAATTTTTTAGGGTTCTTTAAGTTATTGGACTTTTGAGATAGCATAGCATGGTGAGTCAGTGTGCTGGACCTTGATTCAGATTGCCTTGGCTCAAATCTCAGTTCCCCAACATAACAGCTGTATGCCTTGGGAAAGTCACTTATATCCCTTGAGTCACAGTTTCCTGATCTTTAAAATGAGCAGGACAATAATCGTTCACACTTTGTAATACTGTTGAGAGTATGAAATGATTCAACATTCATAAAGAACTTAGAAGTCCTGGCACATAGTAAGTATTCACTTAAAATTACATGTTATTATTACACAAAACTGCAGAAGAGATACACTAATGAAATATGCCCTGCTTATCTCACATCCTACTGATGCAAGCACTTAGCTGTAAGGCAGTGAATCAGTGAGTATAGCCTGTAATCCAGCAGGGTACTTTACCCATCTATTTCCATACTGAGATCTTCTTACTCTGAATCTGCATAGAACTGAATGACCTGTATTTAGGTCTAGTGTTATATTTCCCTGTATTGTTAAATATCTTTTCATGAATTCATATTTTACATTTCCAAAGTACCTGAGGGCAAAATTCATGTCTTACATTTCCTATTGTCCCTCACTCAGATCACCTGACATTGGACCTTGTCCTTAGTAGATGCTCATGAATAGTTGATTGATGATACAGATTTTAATTCTTTCCAGAGTAGCTGCATTAAAAAAAATCTCCAAAGTTCTCATTCTTAAGTTTAATAAGACTCTAGTTACATATTTATGGAAGAATGCATCCTGAATCATGATGAGCAAATAACAATATTGGACAAAATGGAGGATAAAGATTATAGATGACTTCACTTCATAAATTACATTTTAGGCTAAACTATTTTCACCATCACATTTCTGACTGATTTTTTCCCCCAGATGATGTATCATATATTATCTTCCTACATGTCAAATGCTCATCATTGTGCTATAAAGTTGGAAAAATATTTTCTTATTGTTAGAAGAAGAAAATTCTGCTGATGGAATTTAAGTTTCTCTAAATCTATTCTTTATAATTGTTTGGAATGTTTACTTAGTATGGTTTTCATGAGCCCTTAAAATAAATAGACTAGAAAATTACTAGAAAATACCTCTTTGGACAACAAGAATATTTACTACGTAATTAATGTTTACTTAAGGAAAAGCTATGTAATCAAAGCCAGGAAGTCACAGTATACTTTAGGCAGAATCTTAAAACTCTCTTTGCCTGCTACCATTTGGACATATTTGTGGGGCATATCCATGTGTTCTCTTATTCATTTTGCAATTTCGATCCTCTCCATTTGTTTTAATTTCAGAACACCCACATTATGTACATTGTAAAATGGAGATAATTTGTTTTGAATTCTTTCTTCCTAAGTAGAAAAAATAACAAGTACAGACATCTCCTTTCTGCCTTGTTGGGTCAACATCCAACTCATTGTAAGCAAAATATTGTATGTCTCATTCTAAAAACAAACCAAACCCTGGCTAATTTTGTAGAATATAATAGCGGATAAAAAATGGTAAAATTCCATTACTGATCCCTGTGCTGGGAGCACTTGTGGATCTTTAAGAAATGTGCCATCACTCGTCTCATCATCTGGAAGCAATACAGAAGACGGCTCTCAGAAATAGAAATAGATCGTCAGATAGTCTGACTGTATCTGAATAATAATGCCAAGAAATGTAATGCTGGTAACTAACAATTGACTTAGGTCAAGTTTGTTCATTTCTAGTAGAATCAGATATTTCAGTCCCTTTCCGTTATCTGAGTTTGAGGTGGCTATGTGATGGTTAGGTCCTATAATGATTTCCTGTGCTTAAAACTCACTTTTTTTTTTTTTTTTTACTTCAGTAGGACTGGAGTAAGGTCTGAGCAGTTGTAATTTTTAAAAGCCTCACAGGTAATTCTGATGTGTTTCTTGGATTGAGAATCATCAAATTACTCTTTTGTATGATAAAAATTGGCTCCCTTTTCCATTTTCTTCAGGATGAACTGCTTTCCTAGTGAGACTATAAATTAAGTGAGCAATTGTTTGTTGTAAACATTAGAGTCTTAACACTGATGGACTTTTTAGGTAGAGAATTGTAGCCCATCTCTTATCGACATAGCCAGGTCCTCTCAACTGATGTGTGTACAGATTAGTGCATAAAATTATGTGTGACTTGATTTGGAGAATTGGAGTTGACCATTAACCAAAATGGTAACATAAAATACATTAAAGTCAGGCTAGATATCAGAAATAAACTCCAAGTAGAAGCAGATTGAGCTTCTTAGTAGGTATTATGCACTCCATAGACAGAAATCCTTAAGAATAATTCCGCAAGAAAATAAGACTGCAAGCCTAAAATGTGAAAAGTTTAGTCTGCCAGTCTGTCTTCTGGCTGTTCGATGTAAACAATGCCTTTTACTCCAGATGTTCTATTTGCATGTACAGAACCATTGGACAGGACAGACTTCTTAACAAGATGACTGAATTTCTCATCACTCATGTAGGTATTTTGTTGCAATACAGTTGCCACTTCAGAATGTTAAATTTATATAGGAAGGAGAGTTTTGCAATCCAAGGATCCCTAGTCTGTTTACAACAACCTCTGTGCACAATGATGTCACTAAGAGTGGCCATAATCAATATTCAAATCATTTATATAATAATACAGCATATGTTATTTAATAACATGTTTGCTTCTATATGAAAAAAACCCCTTTATTTTGGCAGCAAGCATTTCCAAAGGAAGCAAATGTTTTAGTCACTGTGGCCAAAATAAATGTTTTAAGGCTGTTAAGGCAGCCAAATGTTTTCATAGCATTTTCAAAATGTTTCCACCCTTTATTTTCACAGAGAGAGTCTCTCTCCTTCCCACCCATCACCCTATGGAAATATTTTGAGAATGTATTTTGACCATGAAAACAGTAATTTTGAAAATGTTGTCTTTTAAGTGTCAAAAGGATGCTCTCAAAATTTAAGGAGGATTAAACAAAGAAGAGTAGAAGCGATAGAACTAGACACTAGTTTTGACTCTGCAGCACACTTGTTAGGTGACCTTTACTGATCACCTCACTTCTCCTGGCTTTCCGTTTATTAATCAGCAAGATGAGGGAGTTTTACCAAATGCCATGTAAGCTACATTTTGCATTTCAATAAAATATCAAATACATGAGTCTTCAAACATCTAAGTATCCTCTCTATTTTAAAATACAAAACCACTCATATCATAATTTTATTTTTCTAATGGTAAATTCTCTTGCCTTTGTGTTCTACTTAAATAAACAAAAACAAAGAAACAAATAAAACAAACATAGTATTCTGAAACCTGATTTAATATTTCCAGTTATGTGTATGTACTATATCCCCTAGCAGCTATGAATGACTCAAATATCTTCTGCTACAACACAACTATCTCTAAAACCAGTTTATTTTTTATATACTTTTAAAAATATTTTACTTATTTTGTTTATGGGCTTTCTTGTTTTTTGGGGGGTTAGGGAGGATTAAGTTTATTTAGTTAGTTATTTTAATGGAGGTCCTGGGGATTGGACTCAGGACGTCACAATGCTAAGTATGCACTCTACCACTGAGTTATAGCTTCTCCTCACTCTAAAACCATTTTAAATGATCTTCCTTATTGTCTCAGGTTCACAGAATGTGCAAGTAAAAATGCCTGCATTAGTCTTCAGTTAAGTGTGATAAAGAGGAAAAATAAGTGAATATAAACACTGAATGAACCATAAGGAGTATTTTTTCCCCTATGCTATCATTTGTGGTTTAACACTTTGGCTGCTAATGGGGTTCTAAGGAGTATTACTCAGATAATATGAATAAGAAGTTTAAGAAAAGCAAAATATGGTACATTATGTACTATATTACAGTGAAAGCAAATGTTATACCAATTAAATAAACAATATCAATTTAACAGTTCTAAGATTCTTAATTACAGCACTACTAACAATAATAGCTGTCAAATTATTAAGCGCTATTATTAGACTATTTACCATGCAGGAATGTATTGTCTCTCATGTGTGCTTGTGTGTGTGTGTGTGTGTGTATTTTTACAAATCTAAGAGGTAGATGTTAATCCTTCCAATTTGCAGATTATGAATTGAAGAGATGTAGAAGTTAAATGACTTGCTTAGTATCAAATCACTTGCCTAGGTACAGTTGGCAATAGGCTCAAAACCTGGTTAGTCTACATGATATTAAAAGACTTTAAAACATCTATGTTTCTTTGTCACATAACTGCAGCAAGTAAGAGCCTTCATAATAGTAATGCAATAGATAGGTGAAGGGTATGAGCTGGACAGTTCTATCAGTTCCTAGAGACCTTTTCACTTGGATTTTAGAATGAGACTAAGGCAGAAGCAATCTTGATTGCCCTGACAAATGATCTGTCCAAAGCAAGGTCCCAAAGTCAAACTCTGGTCATAATTCTTTGAGGTCTATTTCGTGCCTTTTGACTTAGAAGGCCACAAGGTGCTTTCAGCCCATTAGTGTGACCTAAATAGAGTGAGTGCTAGTCCTGCTCTAGTCTGACCATGAATGTTATCTCTGCCTACTTCTGAATGGCCGTGAAATCCTTATCACTGTAAGGGAGCAAATAGTATAACAAAGTTACAGGATGATGTAGCTGTGACATTTTGCATAAATGGAACCAGGCTTTAGCAAATGAAAAAAGGTATCAGGAAGTAGAGTTTTAAAATTTATTTGTCTTTAAGGACAGCTCTGGCTCTATAATTGTTCCTAAATTAGAATTTTTTTTTTCTGGGTCAACTTTGAAAACTCACAAATAGTTAATGAGTGCCTACTAAAAGCTCAACACTTTTTTTAACATGCCAAAATATTTTTAATTTGGGTCTTTATTATATGCAGTTATTTATTTTATATTTTTATTTATATAATTTTTTTCCAACACTTTTTTATAGCATCACTGATGTATGTGAGTAAATATTAAAGATGCAGGCATCCTCAAAGAACTTGAAATATAGTTAGGAAAAGAAAGCAATTAAATTTTAAATTGGAGCATCGCATGAGCATATCTGACTAGGATATAAGCAATGTCACAACAAAGGTGAGTGGAATGAACAAATAAAGTGTTGTAACTTCAGAGCTGTGATGGGGCACCTAACTCCCAAACTTTACATCTTCCAATCAGTATATTTAATCTTGTGTTTTTTTTTGTAGAATAAGTCACTATGCATAATTCTTTTCTACCTCTGAGTGTCCGAGTGACACCATTATCTCTCTTCATTTCATCTTGTCTTTTGCAGAGAGTCTTTTTTTTTTGGTTTATATCAATGAGATGAGGTTTAAAAAACAAGAGCATCATTTGATGCATCAGTATTTAAAGATATATCTTCTAGACCAGTATTGTCCAATAGAAGTATAATGTGAGCCACAAATGTGATCCCCATGTGTAATTTTAAGCTTTCCAGTGGCCACATTTAAAAGTAAAAGGTAAGTGGAAGATTTTAAAAGTAAAATTAATTTTTAATACTATGTTTTATTGATTGCAAATATCCAAAGTATTATCATTGTAACATGTAATAATATAAAAATATTAATGATATATTTTGCATTATTATTTTTTGTACCAAGACTTCAAAATCCAGTGTGTATTTTAGTTACACTGCGTCTTAGTTTGGACTCGCCACATTTCAAGTGCTCAATGGCCACATGGGGCTTTTGATTCCCTTACTGGGCAGCACAGTTCTAGACTCATATGGGCAAATAGGAAGTTTAGCTGTGTGACCCGTGCAAGTTATTTAACCCATCTTTGCATCTTATTTCTCTTTTGGAAAATGGGACAATAATAATACCTACCTCATAAATTGGGACTAAATAAAGTGGATATGTAGAAAGATTCAGACAGTGCTTGCCACACAAGTTTTCAGTGTTAGAAATCATTATGGTTTATTATCATTATTTTCTGCAACATACTATTATAAAATAAGGCATATTTTGATGTATAAACTTATATATTTCAGTTGTAACTATTATCATAATAAAAGTACAGTTAAATGTTTTGGAAATGCTTTTAATTGCACTGTGAATCGGTCCTCAGAACTGTCCCTGCTTAAGAAACTGGCAGTTACTTAACAGTCCTCTTTGACTTTTTTTGTGTATATATATATATTTTTTTTTTATTGAAGTAGTCAGTTTACAGTGTTGTGTCAGTCAGTCCTCTTTGACTTTATGTTTTCACTTTGAATTTTTAAGTAGGAATCATACCTGTTTTATAGTTATCATTTCCCATAAATTATCATGAATTACCAGTATATATGGAGATGGCCTAAACCAATTTATTCATATGCCAATATTTTCTCTTTAGCACTTGAGTGTTTGCTTTTGCCTGCTTGTTGAATAGCGTTTCTCTCAAAAGTGTATAATCCCAGATTCTGAAATATTAAATCAATTAGTCATTGTCTTTGTCACTCCCAATCTAGTAAATTTTGATTTACATATTACTTATAAATATTTATTTCTGGTTATAAAGGCTGATAACTTACTTCCTTTCTATGCCCTTGATGATATCTACTTAGAGTTTTAAAAGATGATCAGCATTTTCAATGTTTGCATAATATCAAAAATCTTATCTAGTAACATTGTACATTAACTGCCAGTGTATACGTAGGCAGCTTATCTCTCTTTTTTTTAAAAATTGAATTATAGTCACTTGTAATGTGTCAATTTATGGTGTACAGCACAATGTCTCAGTCATGCATATGCATACATAGATTTATTTTTATATTCTTTTTCATTAAAGTTTATTACAAGATATTGAATATAGTTCCCTGTGCTATACAGAATGAATTTGTATTTTAAAATCTATTTTTATATATAGTGGTGAACATTTGCAAACTCAAACTTCCAAATTTATCCCTTTCCATCCCCTTTCCCCTGGTAACCATAAGATTGTTTACTAACTCTGCGAGTCTGTTTCTGTTTTGTACATGAGTTCATTAGTGTCCTCTGTCCTCTTTTTTTTCTTTGTTTTAGATTCCACATATGAGTGATATCATATGGTATTTTTCTTTCTCTTTCTGGCTTACTTTACTTAGAATGACGATCTCTAGTTTTAGGAAAAGGAGATTAGTAAAAGGAGACTTAATCTCCTACCCAGATTATAAAAACAATTTTGAAGTAAATTAACTGGAAGTAAGGGTATTGTTACTCAGAGTGCAATTGGTTTAGTGTGCTACCCATTTGCCTTTGTGGATAGTTAATGCACAGAAAAGAATTCTTCATAATGTAGGAAAATCAAATTGAAAAAAAACAACTGAGACTCCAAAAGGTAGGAATTGCTATTGAATTCGCCATAAGCCACCTGACTGCTATCTCCCCTCATAGAAAGACAGGAAAAATTGGCCTATATAGAGGCAAGTGAATGCTTCTTGGTATTATGACAAAGATTCTATACTATTAAACATAGGACTAGAAGAAGGCATTTAAGTTGACATCTTCAGCTTACAAATGTAGAGGAATGGTGTCCAGGGGTTAAGTGACTCACCCAAGATTACTCAGATACTTTACACTGTGATTCTTCATGATTTTTTCATTGCAGATACATGTTTTTATCTTCAATTATGTCAACAATGAAAATGGTCAGTTCAGATGAAGAATTATTTGATTTAGAAAACATAACCACAGTGCCTTCTTTTCAGACAATTGTGGGCTGATGAATGTTGGAACAACTGGCTCGGGGTTAGAGTGAGAGTGGAGCCCTGATTTGTGATATTTGCTGATTTCCATGGTGTGAATACTCCCAGCATGGCCTGTTTCAAGCTACCAACTTGAGATCCTCAGTGTGAAGTTAAGGATTGTTGCACACAATTGGTGTTTGCAAGCTGGTAGAGGTTGATT
The DNA here is from genome assembly GCF_009834535.1 of Camelus ferus. Taxonomy (NCBI): domain Eukaryota; kingdom Metazoa; phylum Chordata; class Mammalia; order Artiodactyla; family Camelidae; genus Camelus; species Camelus ferus. The sequence goes on from NC_045732.1 coordinate 55,831,610, forward strand.
GTAGCACATCACTGCTTTCAGAGCACAAATGACAGGAGATCTAATTCAGGGTCTTTTTCTCTCACTCAGGTCCTATGTTTCAGTTTATGTACCTACACACTCACTGATACGTACATTTGACTTCTGAATTTCATGATTTTGTATGTATTCTCTTTAAACCCAATATCCATTGCTTTGGAAGTAGATGACTGTTTCTCCGTACATTAAAAGCATCAGTTTGAGTAATAGATGCTTGCTTATAGGAGGATGTAAATTTTAACATTAATCAGTACTTTTCAGGACTGATTAAAAAAAACAAAAGAAAAGGAATTTCCCAACATTACAAGTAGCAATATTTGAGCAAAATCCCCATGTCTTTGACTTGAGGTCCTAAATAATGACATACTTCCTTTAGGAACATCCTTTATTTATATCCCACACTACCATTCACTCCTTCAAGGAATGAAATTGTAAAGAAAACAATGCCATTTAAAGTAGAAATCTTGAAAAATAAACTATGAACATCCAGTGTAATGTTTCAGAGGACGGAAACATCTTGTATTCATTGCAATTTATTTGGAACACTTAGACTTTCTGTAGTACTCTTAGTCAGAGGTGATTAACCACCAATTTTAGAGCACCAACAATTGCACAATGTTAATGTTTAATTAGCAAAAGGGATGCACCTGTAGTGTGGAGGAAGAGAAGCCAAGATTAGACTACATGCATTCGGGTTGTAACAAAAGACAAATTAAAAGAGCATATTATTTCTCTTCAAGCAAAATATAGTTGCTGAATTGTTAGATAGCCCCAGCTCATGGGAAGTACAAACAGTAAGTAACCTTTTGCATGTATATTTCATTGCTGGCTTTTTACCAATTAATTCCAAGAAGGAATGTTTGTGAGTTTTCCTGTCCTTCCAGCACAAAGGCAGGCTGGTTGTCCTTGGGACGATTAGACAACTCTATCACACCTTCAGTTGAATATGTCATGCTTTGCATTTGACACGTTACCTCTCACCCCCAAAATTGATTTGCCGCCCCCTTCTAATTCTCTTCTTAATCTGCCTGCTTGTATTCAAATGGAGGAGATTATTTTAAATGCTTTCTTAACACCTTTCCTTTGCTGCCACTTTCACATTTATAATTATCTTTTTACTAAAGGATAAAAAGATTTAAAATGATTATTCTTGGCCACAGGCCTAAGGTGAAACCCTGTTGTATTTAATGTGTAAATTATAATGTGTGCAGTTGTGAAGATGGGTTTGTGAAATGCTCCTGTAACTGCAAGAATTTAAAGGAAGCTGTCAGACAGTTTGTACTCTTTAGCAGCTAATAGTCATTGAGAAGCATCTCATAATATGCTATATCTGAAGGGTAAATGAATAGTTTAAGTTAAACACAACCACGAACTTTCTGGAAGACAGGAAGATAAAGGATACAATAGCATCTCAGCAAGGGTTTAGGAAAATGCAAAACCCCTTCCTTCCTCACTGTTACTTTGAAGCTTATTTGGAATGATTAATTTTCCTGTGGCTTAATGTAAATTGAGAATTAAATAGAAACCGTGTTACCTTGCTGACCTTGCTTCCCAAGTTGCAAGTGAAACTTGTGGTTGGCTTTTCTAACCAAGTGCATTTGGCAGCAAAATCAATCCTTTCATCTAAATAGGCAACTAAAGGAAAATATTTTTCAATTTTTATATCCTGCCGATGTTCAAAAATGTTTTGTTTTAAAAGTGCAGATCACACAAAAAAAATCAGTGTGAATCCCCCTCTGTTGCACTAATTGATAACTCTGCCACCTGTTAATTTTTTGGTGTTTTAAACCAGTTCTGGGAGAATTTAGGAGAAACTCAATATATTTGGCCCTTACTTTTATCTCCAAAGCTCCAAAGGAAACTCATAAAAGTGCGCAAATAGCACAGTACAAAGTATCCTGATAAAACATGAAAAATAATTCCCTTCCTTCCTTCCTTCCTTCCTTCCTTCCTTCCTTCCTTCTTGATGTTTACTTTGTACCAAGAATTATGTTCAGCACACTCAAGCAATACTGATGCAATAACATATAGCCCCTATCAACAAGAAGTTTAGAGTCTAGACAAGTAGCTATATTCTATTTACATTGAATTTTTTTTTAACAGGCAGAGTGGGCCAAGCTGCTACCTTTACCATAGTGCTGAGATGAACTTAATTGACATTCATATGATGCTTAAATGTGGGAAATGCCTTGCTGTTCTGAAGATGGAAAGAGGGTTAGAGTGAGGTCATCACCAGCTCTTTTCTGAGGTGGATGTTACATTGCCCTCAGTACATCCCACTGATGGGGTTAAATTGCCAAAAGTGTTTAAGAATTTTAAATCTTCCATGGTTTTGACATTGATAAATATTATTTCTTTCTCAAAAAGGAGAAACACTCAACAGGTTTCTAGTGCTTAGAGCAAGCTTTAAATTATGTTTAGCAATTATGTAATAGAAACCTGTTAGTTGAATTTGTAGTAGAAGTTATCAGTGATGAAACATTTTTTTTTTTGGAAACACATTTAATTTTAAGATATAAAAGTTTACTTCTGTCTCTATCCTCCTGCCTTGAGGGGGTGTTATTTAATAGCATATTTGTTACTGTCTGGCCTGCTGTGCCAGAAAATAGCATTCTCTCAAAGCAGAAAATAAATAATCCCCCGAAAGAGAAAGTCCAAAGACAATGAATACATACACTGTGAAATTCTGTCACTAAAAGTATTTTCTAGAACAATAATGAGAATGGTATTAATATAAGAGTAATGGACTGGATAAGGCATGAAATAAGAGACAAAAAGAAAACTCCCTAGAATAAATATTCACTTTAATTTCTCATTTATAAATACAGTTCCTTCATGTCAGCTTTGAAAAGGTTTCTAATGTTGTTTTACTTCCTTTCTCTCCTTATATTTGGGGATAAATTTTGTGCTTTCAAGTGTTAAACAGTGAACAGAAGAGTGCGTATATATCCATTTTCTCACAGTACAGCTATGGGTTCCATTTTGAGCGCTGTCAGCCATTTTTCTGATCTTGAACTGTGCCGTGGGTTTAGCCATCAGAAACATATCCACAATGATGTATCCCACTCTTACAGGCCTGTATAGGGTTAGAATCTAAAGTTAACTTAGGAGGGTGGGTAGAACTCAGTGGTAGAGCATATGCTTGGCATGAACAAGGTTCTGAGTTCAATCCCCAGTATCTCAGTTAAGGGATAAAAAAAAAAACTTTCTTACGGATAAACTAGTGAAGTTTGGTTTCAAGCTTATTTTACATTAGTTAGAAGTCAGTTTTAAGGACCTGGATCACACTGCCCTTTTTGCAACCTTGTCTTGTTGCTAGGAAGAGCTATGAGATCAATTTGTCATCAATATTATCAAAGAAATTCTCACCTGAAGTAGAGACCCACATTAACCACGGTTGCTATTGATTTCATTTCGCTTCCGAAAGTGGTAAAACATTCTAGTGGGAGTCAAATGGACTTATGAAGGAACATTAAAAAGTAGACTCTTAAATATGCAAATTGCCTTGGTTTTATTTTTTTCTATAGTCAATGAAAAGACGTAAATTATAGGTACAGGGGACAATACCGTGTTTTCTGGAGAGGGTTCTCTTTTGTGGGAAGAGTTTATTCATATTGGATGAGGAGAACCTGGAAGGAAATAGGAAAATAATCTTCACCAGATTTGGTAAGTTTGTTTACTTGAAGACAGTGAAGTAAAAGGATATTTTGAGAATTGAATGCTGAAAGTGATAGTGTTTTTAACTTTGTACAGTTAAAAAAGAAACTAAAACCAGCTTCAGGGATACCCCTATAAAAATATTATCAACGTAATTGTATAGTGCACCACACCATGACTATATAAAGTAAGAATCAATTTAAATTAGAAAATTCTGCTCAAAGTTGCCCACACATTGGCTGTTTCATTTCTCTTCTTGCTCACTATTTTATTGTGGAGGATATTAGAGGAATTTCCAATTCTTCACAATTCCCTGAATCAAATTATTTTGGTACCCATTTAGCAGATGCTGAAACTGAGGCTTAGAGAGGTTGAGCTTCTCAGGGTCACAAACTGAATCAATTGCACCAAAATATTTAATCAGTTTCTGAGCTCACAGTCCCTTGCTGGCCTATTGAATTGTGCTGCCTCATGGAAACCATGATTTAGGAAGAAAAATGACTTTTTAGAAACGTGTGTTAATCTGCATGGAGGCTGCACTGTGTTGTTTTACCTGTGATATTCGAATCTACCCAAGTTTACTTGACTTCAAAATCAAAGTGAGGGAGGGCAAGGAACCTTATGTATCTGTCTACTGCCACAGCCACCTGAAAGATCTTCATGTCTATTTACTAAAGTTTAGCAACTTATACATGATTATGCCACAATCAGCAACAAAGAAAATGAAAATTTAGTTCTCTATTTCCTAGTCAACAGCTAGGAACTATTCCATCCTTGATGAAAATTGTCTTTATTATTTCAAAGCAAGAAAGAAATAAGGGGGCAAAGTTTTTTGAGGGGAGAAACACCTAAGAATGTTTTCCTGTCAAAGTAAGGAATAGAGAAGAAAAAATGAGAATGAAATTGGTGCATAAACATGTATTAAAGTTACCTCTAGAAAAATTAGAATTGTGAAATTAAAATGTAAAGGTTGTACTCTTGAATTTTGCCTTACAAGTAAGGAGTTCTCGTGACCTAAATTAAGTATGTGGTAGGAGATGGTTAGCAGAGTTGATAATCCTTTCAGGAGTAGCATTAGGATGAGAAAATGACTTTTCTAATATGTAAACTACAGGGTATATTTCTCTTGCTAGACATTTTTTTTTGGCATTCAGAATGATTTCAGTGGAAATTTAACTCAATAACTGCAAGCATATTAACATCTGTTACATTTATATAGCAGTTTAAAAATGGTATAAAAGGCATATAACAAAATGTATCCTCTTAACCAGTTAATTTATTTACTTACATAAAAATTTTGGTAAAATACATGTAATATAAAATGTACCATCTATGCCATTTTAAGTGTATAGTTCAGTCATGTTGACTATTTTCACATTGCTGTGCAGCACATCTCCAGAACTTTTTGACCTTGCAAAACTGAAACTCTATATCCATTGAAAAATAACTCCTATTTCCCCTTCCTCCCATCCTCTGGCAAAGACATTTCTAATTTCTGTTTCTGAGTTTAATTACTCTAGGTACCTCATATAAGTGGAATCATATAGCATTTGTCTTTTTGTGAGTGCCTTATTTAACTGATTGTAATGTCCTCAAGGTTCATCTATATTAGAACATTTGTCACAATTTCCTTCCTTTTAAGTTTCATATCACTTTTAGCTTTTCAAACTGATGTTTATATATATTGACTAATTATCTACACAAATTATCAGGTGAGTATACTGTTATGATATTATACATATATTTTGCTCTTTTTTGAGTAATTTTCCATAGACCCCATCCAACAACTTAAAATATAAGCTAAAATAGATGTACAATAAAGTAGAAAACTATGTATACCTTGAAGTTAATGAATTAATTATCTGCTTTTGACCAGAAATGTAACATGTTTCTAATGATCAAATTCATAGATTATTTAATTTACATCTCTAATCTTAACTGAGATAATACATTTAGAGTAGTCATGTATTTTGTCTGAGGTCACACAGCTTAATAATGGCAACACTGGTATATTAGTTTTCTGTTGTTGTGCCACCAATTACTTCAAATTTAGCAATTTAAAACACCCATTTATTGTCTTACAGTTCTATATGCCAGAAGTCTGGAGAGGTTTGTCTGTGTTCACAGTCTTACAAGACTGAAATTGAGATGTCGGTCAGGGTGTACTCTCATCTGGAGGCTCTGGGGTAGAATCTGCTCACCCTTTTAGTTGTTGGCAGAATCTAGTTCATTTCCATTGTAAGACTTGTATACCTGTTTCCTTGCTGGCTTCCTTCCTTGGTTTCCTTGCAACCAAGCCTAGGGTTGCTCTTGGCTTCTGGAAGCTACCTGCATTCCTTGACACACAGTCCTCTCCATCTTCAAACTGGTAATGCTATGTTCTCTGATTTCGTCTTCATTTTTAAAATGTTCATGTAATTAGATTGGATCCACTTAGATAATCTCTTTTTTAATTAACTTAGAGTCAACTGATTAGGTACTTTAACCACATCTGCAAAATCCCCTTTGCCATGTAATATAACCTAATATCTCATTACATTTACAGTTCTAGCAATTAGGGTTGGAAACCTTGGGATGGAAGAGAGTTTTGGAATTCTGTCTACCACAACTGGAATTAGACTCAGGCTTAACTCCTAGTGCTTCCCACTGCACCATACTGAATATCTAAGATTATTTAAAGTAGTTTTGTTTTAATGTGAGTTGTTAATATTTATCCATGTCGAGCAAAATTTTGAAAAGATTTTAAATCAGCAAGCAAATTGGCTTCTGTATTTATCAACTGCAGGTGTGCTTCCAGGTTATATCCCTAACCATAGAGACTGATGTAGTCAGGTTAGTAGTGATCAGCTTCTTAAAAATCTTATTCAACTTCCTAAGCCCTCCTGAGTTGTGATATTAACACCGTACTCCTGCATTTCCTGATTGACATACAAACATGAAATGTTGATTATTGAGATCATCATGGGGTTATTCACAGATGGACATTTACCAATGGGACTTCATTTGCCAGACATGAAAAATCATATTTTGGCTAGTTGTGACATGCTCCTTTAATATTGGTTCTGAAGTTCCCTTTGTGATAATCTTAAAGAAAGCTTGTATGATGATGCAAAATAAAAGGCACTGGCCTTTCAGCAGCATTTATAGCAGGTTATACTGAAGCCTTCCCAAAGCAGTGGAGCTTCACAAAACTTGTCCCCAGGAACCCTAATACCTTGAAGATATTTCACAGTGAAAAGCTTCTAGGGTCAAATAATAAGCTTAGCAGATAGTGAATCTACTCATCCAGCTGGAATGCAACATTCATTTAAGAAGTAATTGGAGAAAAGAGAAGAAAGATATATTGGGGCAGATCACCAGACTTAAGACATTTAGATTTTATTTTGTATGCAGTCAGAAAGTATTGAAGGTTCTAGGGCAAAAAACGACATAATGAAAGGGACCTAAATTTCACTACAATTCATAGCACAGTTTATGTAAAGTGGATTGGAGCAATGAAGCAACCTGTTGAAAATAACTTGGGCATGAATTGATGAGGGTCTTACATAGTGTGTTAGAAATAGGAAAGGACCGTGATGGAAATTTGCAACTCATATTACAATGGGGCAAAAATATTGGGGACTGAAAGTGAAAGGAGAAGACGAGAGAGAATCAAAATTACCCTGCAGCTTATAGTTTTGGCAACCAAAAGCATGCCTATAAGGCTGACAAAACAAGAGAAGGAAGGTGTGGAGAGTGGGATTTGGGGAGGTGTATTTTGAATTTGCAATGCCAGTGGAATGCATCCAAATGTGAATGTTAACTTCTAACCATTCCCTGAATATCAAATTTTTGAACAGTGACATATTCTTTGAATTCAAGAATGCCTCTATTTTAAAAACATTGTGTCTGACAGTGATATGATACGCTTTAGAAGAGGAAATGTCAATTTAATTTGATTTACTCTGAGATTTACTAAGGTGCGTTGATTCTACTGATGTTAATAGGAATTACATGAGCAGAACGAAAAGAGGCCACTAAGAATTCAAGTCATATGCCAGCATTTCTGTTATACAATCTTTGTTAATTATACTAAGACCTTTATTTGAATTCAGTCAGTTTATGACAAAGAGTAAACTTGTTTAAAGTTGCTAACACCAGGCCTAGAGCACATTTAACTTAAAGAGGGAGCAGAGTTAAGTAAATGAAGTATAAAATAGCTTCACATTTATACTTTCTATCAAGTGAGTAGCCAACCCTTAAATTGTCTTATTACATCAGATTTATTTTTTTATTGAAGGAAAAACAGAAATTCAGCATTAGCAAAGGAATTAAATATCACAATTTAAAATAATAACTATAAATAATTCAATTGATTAGTATTATAAGATTAATGCATAAAACATTAATTATTTCTACATGATCCTTGATATTGAATGCATGACCCTAACATGGGGGGGTTTCCTTCATCCCCTGAACACCCTTATATTAAAGATAATTTCCCTAACTTCCCTAACTCTGATAGAATGCTGATGTTGATGCTTTTAATATATTCAAATTTAAGTTTTGGATATGCCTATAAGCACTGAAAAAGGGAGTAAATGGTAATGGAATATAAATGATCTTGCCACTGGTGTGTTTTTTTGTTCCTTGATAGCTCCTAGAGACACGATGAGCCACACTTTAAGTTCCCATGAACCAAGAGCAGATTGACGCCCAGTTTAACATAAGTACCATTTTATGAGAGTTACCATAGTGACCAGGTTCCAGTTATCAGCTTGAACAATTTCATATATGATTAATGTTAATTGCCCATTTTGCATGGATGACTTTTTCCCGGGTGCTGAATTGGTTACTGCTGCCTTTGATCTGGTTGGGAATACAATCCAGTGCAATAGTTAGACAACTGATCAGTTTGCCAACACTGAGAGAAGATGGATTTAGGTTGCTGTGAGGTCAGAGTTTGTTTCTCTTCATAAACACTGAAAGGTCAGGTAGAGTTTAACTACCATTGGCATCCTTGAAATGTTGTAATAAATGTCAGACCTAAGAGATTATTATTAATCCATGATGCAATTAAAAGTCATTGTTCTGACAGAAAAAGATTCTTGTTTAATTTCACAAGCATATTGAAAGTCAGAGCAGCACTCTCACAGTTAGGTAAACAATACCTTCAAAGCGAATGTCATTCTTGGTTTTCTTGGTTTTCTTGGTTTCTAATGTAACTGAAAAAAATGACACATTTGGGGATAATCCCAGGGGATTTTCAATATCAGTGATGGCTCTGAAAAGTGAATCCCAGGTCATTGCTAACAGGTCCCACTTCAGGAATCCAGCTGCAGTGGTCTTTACAAGTTGCTGCTAATACCACACTTAACTGCCTCTACATCCTCAGCAATTTGCTCAGTTTGTCCCAGGCTGCTATGAGCATTTCTTTAAGGAGTAGGAAGCCAAGCTTTCATTGATGAGTCATTTCATGACTTGTGATTCCTTGCTAAATCATGTGATGATCATATGACTTATTAAATGTCTTGAAAGTTCATAACATCACTGATTAATTTATTCATAAGACATTTTTTCTTTGAAATAACAAAATGCCTCACCTTACTCAGTTACTTACTCCTTGATCCATGTAAAAAATGGCTGATGAGATGAAATAAAAATAACTCCAACAGTGAAATTTCATAATCTTAATGACCAAAATATCAGCTACTTAATTGCAAATTGGAATAGATATATCACAGAATGTGTCATATCTTGTTGACATCAGAAGACCTACTGGATTTCCTTCTTAAGGAGCTGCCAAGTCTACAAAGTTTATAAACTTTGAGTTAATACTCTAATGTAATCTACTTCAACTGCAGAAAAATGAAATATTGTTGATGCGTATTATGATTTGATTTATTCTTTAATCTCAGGAGGCTAAGTTACTATTTCATGTCTTCTAAAGAAGTTTACAGAATGAAGGGAAATCATGATTGTTTGGTATAATTATTTCCCTCCAAACCAGCTGTAAATGTTACACCTAATGTTGATTTTACAAACCCAGTGCTCTCAAAGATTTAGCTGAACTATTTAATAATAGTTTTGCTATTTTGGGGGGTTGTTTGCCTTGTACCTTAACAACTTTCATTTGTGGTGTTCATGGATATTATATCCACGGAGCCATTTGGATGGGAACTTTAAAAAGGGCCTGCTTTATTTTACAGAGTACAAATAACTTCGTAATTAAACTGAAAACAAATAATTGCCAACAAGCAATTATCATTCAATTAAAGAGTAATTACATGGTTATTTGTGCCCTGTAAAATAAAGCCTTACTGAAATCAGTAACGCAATCAATATTTTAGCAGAAACAGGATGCTGCAATGATGGACCTTTCAACCTATGCTGATTAAATTGTCATCCAAATAACAGTTTTCTAGTTAAATCACCACATGTTTATTTGTCTTGATTAATATGTAAATATCTTCCTGATGGTAATAAAGCTCTTACAGATAAGAAGTATGGTAGGATCATCTATCAAGAATGATCTATCCCAACTTCCTATGAGTCCTCCATGGTCTTTCATCACATTGTCAGGCTTGATTTCTTTGAAAAGAGATGCAGAAACTTTGGTGCTAGGACTGTCTTACTACAGAGGATCATTAGGTCTGAAAGTAAGAATAAACCTATCTTTTATTAGTAGGGAGTTCTTTTGATCATAAAGCACTTTAACAAACTTGATTCTTAATTAATTTACTTTAGGGGTCCAAGTCGTCTTTCCAAGAGCATAAACAAAGTCATCTGAATATGATTTTGCTCACTGATAAGTTTAAACAAGTTTGGAAGGATGTATCACACAGTCGGACCCACTAAAGAGTTAATCATACATTTTAAATAACAGATTAAATACATCTCTACCACTAGACCTTAAGCTCCTCAAAGGCAGAAGCATGTATCAGTGAACAAACAGACCAAAACTCTTGCCTTTGTCAAGCTTAGATTTTAACCCCTGTGACCCTGATACCTAGTTTCAGTGCCAGACACCCTAAATGGGCACTTAGTGCATGTTTGTTTATTGGATGATTGAATAAGTGATACTGTCATTGCACATGTATAACTCCAGGAACCTTTAGCCCTTGAGTGGCCTTGATGCTTGTAGGGCCTGTCGGAGATAAGGCAGTGGCATCTACCCTTCTTTAACCTTGTACATAGTTAGATTGGATTAAATCATATTTTTGAAGTTCTTATAATTGTGGAGTCCAAGGTTTAAAAATGATTACCTAAGGATTAAATGATGCAATTGACTTTCTATTCAGGTGATCAAGAATAGAGCAATCTAAGGAATATTTGGAAACTGTAGCAGTGGTGAAATAATATTTCTGATCATTATTTAGTAACTGATTTAGTTACACATTTACTAGCTCTTACTGTGTGCTAGACACCATGAGTATTGCTCAGGATACAGTGACAAAAACAGACACATGTGCTGCCTTCATGACCTTATTTTGGGGAGCCTCACAATCATATTAACATCATATAAACTGAAAAGAGTGTTAGGATAGAGAATATGATCCCCTTAGCTTAAAGCATACATAGTAAATACTACCAAGCCATTTGTGACATTAGCCCTGAATTCCTCAATACATATCTGATAGTGGGAGATTTGACCAAATTTTATAAGTCTTGTAATTTAAGTTACAACCACCAGACTAAGAGGCCTGTAATCTAATGCCTCCTGAGCCTGAGCCAGCTTATTGGAAAAGAGCTCCATCAAATCGTGAAATTGACCAAGAAATTTGGAACAGAACTGTTTAAACTCTAAAGTATACTGTCAACAACCAGGTCTTGAAAGTAAAGGGTGCATCAGGCTGCTTTCCTCTGGAGGCAGCCTGTCTAAAAGTGATTGTGAGCATGAAGACAGCACTGAAATGTTTATGTTGAAGGAGTACAAAGAGTAATCAGGTGGACTTGAATAAAGTCAGTAGGCTTGAATTGTAACAAATAGAAAGACACAAAGAAGCACTCAGGAAGTATAGATTTGGTGAAGATCATTCAACAAAATAATGTACCTTCTTCTAATGACTGGATATAACCTGATTAACATTGTTCAGTGATCTTGGGATCCTTTAGGGCATTTGATGTAAATGGCATATTTCTCTTATCACTATTCCTTACAAGAGTTAGGAAGCCATAAAACAGGGCAAGGGCATACAGGATAGCAACCCTGAATTAAATAAAATAAATTACGGCCCAGAATCTAGTAGAAAGAGGGAGAGGAGAGTCAGTTTATGAAATTGAAACATTAAATGAGAAAAACAGACTCTTTCGTGCTAGATTGATATACAATATTGATGTACAATGAAAGAAAATAACACTAGCACAGTGTATGACAAATGAACTGGGTAATGGTACCTCTGTGTAAGGTTGCTAGAGGTTGCCTTCATTTAAAAGCAGAGTTTGTCTTACACTGATGGAGCACTTTGCTACTGCAAAGTTGATAGAGTGAGGTTTAACTTAAATTTCTTTGTGAACAGAAAGTCATTTTTGGAAATGTTCTCTATCTGAACCTCATACATTTTCGTGGCTTGGGTTATTTAATATGGTATTTTGCAGTATTTTGTCAAAATCCCTATTATTCAGCTTTGTAAACTACATTTCTACTGAGAAGCAACAGCGATATCTTAGGCAACATTAGAAAGTCGTATTTGAAATATGTTGCGTGACTTGAGAATGACTTGATCCTAATGTTCAGTGACTTATAAGTCTCTTCATTGTGGTGACAGCTTCCAAATGATGCATTCAGTACACTGACTGTATTAGGGTACAAGATGGAAGCCAGATACTGACTTTCTATTTTATTATTTTATGGATTAACATTTGCAACTTGAATTTCTTAACTGCTCACACCAGCGTGAAGAATGTGCAAATAGACTCAGTTAGGTTAATGTTATAAGTTTAGCCTCAACTCATCAGTTAAAAACACCAATCAATCTGTGAGAAAAGACAGCCTAGATTGCAAAGGTGGCAGGTTTTGTTAGCACAGTCACTCCAAGAGAATACACTGCTGGTTATACAGCCTGGTTTAATAATAGGTAGGAAAAAAAAAGACCTACTGAGAGTGAGGGTTCTTTGTGCCTTGTGGGCTCCCAGCAGCTGTGGAAGTGCTAATAAACATCAGGTCTTATTCTACAGAGCAGATTTTTACCCCTTATCTCTGGCATGCTGGGCAGAGACTTAATCACTCAGATTCTATACGGTGATAATTCTATGAGTCACTGTCTCAGATCTCACTAGCATATATTAATACAGGGATCAGGTGCAACTTTTTATTGATTTATTTATTATTATTTTAATTCTTATTTTGTATTGAAGTGTAGTCGATTTACAATGTTAGTTTCAGGTATACAGCAGAGCAATTCAGTTATACAGATACATATATATTATATATATATATGTTTCACGTTCTTTTCCATTACAGCTCATTACAAGAAATTGAATGTAGTTCCCTGTGCTATATTTATTTATTTTATATACAGTAATGTGTAACTTTGGGGTTTCTCACATCAGGTAAGCTGTATTGCAAAGTGCTGGCTTATAAATGGAATCTAAATGAGAAATTAGTCTTTTATGGTTTTAATGTTTGCCATAACGTTGTTGGGAAGTTTACTAGAAAGGAAAATATTGGTCTTTTAATAATCAATGGAAATAGCCTTTAATATAAAATTTGATCACTCTTGGCAATTAAACAAGATTTAGGTGAATGTAACAAGTGATGGCATTTCCAAAGAGTTCGTTTTAACCTGATCTTTGTCTCTTTTTCAACAGTTCAAGGCCTGGCAGGCCTCCTAAGCGTTCTTTGGGAGTGTTGCAAGACAATGCTCGCCTTCTGCCCCATTCAGTCCCAGGCCTCTTATCTCCAGGACTTATCACTCCGACAGGTAATAAAAATCCATCCGATGATCAGCCTTGGCTCTTCATACTGCCCAGCATTTGAAATAAACTAATATTGATCTAACCGCCTTGTCCTTCAGAACTTTTCAAGCTCTACTAGAGGTTACATTATTGAATTTTTTGAGTATTCATGAAAACAGTTTTGTTACTCCAGTGACTCAAATCAACTGTACGTTACTTAAAAAATTAATTGTTTCATTGGAGGAAATCTCTTTCAAGGCCTTATTGTGTGTCTCTATGTATGTTTTGTGTGTTCAGGGTGGGTGAGGGGGAGGTCACTGGCTAAACTAGCATCGTCTCAAAGCCTCCTATAGGATGCAGTGCACCTGCTTACTGATATGTTTCAATAATATTCTTTTTGTTTTCAAAGGTTCTGGGCATCTGTGTATCTTTTCCATATTTTTACACTAGGATAAAATATAGAAGGAAGATGCATCATCCCTGGTAGCCCCTTGTGATTATGAAAGAAGGTGCAAGTAGTCATTGTCTTAAATAATGATTCACTGTTTTTCATCGAACACTGTGATAAACAGTACTCCCCTAAAATGACCAGTCTCATAAATTAGCACTGAACTTATTTGATTCTTTAAAAAAAAAAGAACCTAAAAGTGCACAAAACACTTAAAAATAAGCTTGCAGTTTCTCTAGCTGAAACTTTAAAAATCATTAAAGCTATACATGGTAGAAAATGAATTCAATAACAGTGAGAGCTTTATACCTTCAATGATACAAACATTTGAAAAACACCTACTGTGTTTTGGGTATTACGTCCTAGGTAGTGCAAAAGTATATAAGTAGCTATCCTTGTCACAGTAGAATTAGGATGAAGGTCATATAAACTGATAATTGCATTCAAGTATGATAGGGATTATAATACAAGTACATACAAGATGCTATATGATCACAGAGATGGGAGCACCTAAATCAATTTGTTAAGTTGGGTAATGCTTGTAGAGATTTGGAGCTACGTCTTATAGGGAGAGTGTTGGACAGATGGAGAATCAGAGGACAAACATGCTTCTGAATGTAGACAGATATACACTGATGAGAAAGAGCCTAGTATATTAGGGGGAATAGCAACTAGGTTGAAGAGACTGGAGCAGAGATTTAAGATGGGAGACTTAGAGGCAATACAGTTAGAGTAGAAGGGGTGGGAAAAGCCAGCTTGTGTAGCTAACTTTTTATTTATCTCGTCTAGCCATTTAGGCATTTTCCTATAGATCAGTGGTTTTCCAAAGTCTTTCCAAGAACTTACAGGCTGACATGGAATTGGGGAAGTACTTCCCGGTTCCCCACTTCTGCCTCAGAATTCTTTATGTGCTAATTCACATGGAATTTTGTTCAAACGAAAAAAAAAAAAAAAAAAAAAAAGCTCCTGTAGGTAAGAGGAACCACTGCTAAGTAACTGAGTGAATGTTCTAAAAACAATTGCTCTTGAGGGTAGATTGCCATCAAGGGAGAAATACTGAAGACGTGAACTAAGGAAGATTCTATAGAGTCGAAAAGAGGTTCAGGGTGGCTTCATAATTAGAATTAATCACACTTGATAATTGATCAAAATAGAGAGTGAGGAGATGAAGTCTAAGATGACTCATGTCTAGCCTGGGTTATAAGTTGGATGATTATGTCATTAGCTAAGATAGAAAATTCGGCAAGAGACTCAGGTTTTGGGGATTAGATAATTATTTTTTTAGACTTTAAATATTTATACACAAATTCTGATCCAAGAAGAAAGCATCCCTGTGCATATAAATGAATATAGGGGTGATAACAGTGCCTGAAATATATCTGGGTGCTCAATAAATGATAATCTATTTCTTGACTTCTAAAGTACATGCACAGAGCCTAGAAACAGTACCATGTAAATAATCAGATCTGTGGCCTGATGAAGGATGTGTCCTGTGTGGATGAAAGAAATAAAGGTTTTTATAATTGCCCTGAAGCTAATGTACTCTTGAGTAAACTTTGGGACCTTATCTATGGAGGAGAACCTGTAATATACATTAAGTTTCTATTATGTACCAACCATGGGTGCTAAGTGTTTTATATACACTTCATTTAATCTTCATAGTAACCTTATGAATACTGTCTTCATTTTTTCCAGTAAGCAATCCATGACTCAGTGGGTTTAAATAGATTGCTTAAGGTCACAAAGAATTTGAGTGGCAGAACTGGAATCCAAACCCAGGTCTTTTAAAGTTCAGGGCCATTACTTTTCCGTCATCATCATAGTGTCTTATAGTACATGTTAAAATCCAGTTTGAGGTTTTTATCTCCTAATTTTACTTGGCATAAATGCTTCACCTCCTAGAAGATAACGGACCCCCTTCCTTGGATTAGAGCCTTGGCCTCCCCTCCTACAACTTGGATTTACCACAGTGAGAATCATTGAAAAAAAAAATTCTCAATTCATAACCCTTTGCTTATACCTAGAATGAGATGATAGAGGTGAATAAGAGATTGAGCTGGGAAAGGCATGAATGCCTCTGTCTAAATGGCAGACGGTAGAAAAAACATAAAATGGGAAGGAAGAGGAATCTTCACAGCTCTACAGGAATTCCTCTTCTTAGTGTACAAGGATTTATTTATTTATTTATTTAAAATTATTTTAGGGGGTAGGTAATTAGATTTATTCATTTATTTTTTAATGGAGGTACTGCAGATTGAATCCATGACCTTGTGCATGCTAAGCAAGCACTCTACCAATGAGCTATATCTTCTCCTCTATGAATTTATTTCATATGCCCAAGAATATCCTACTCACTATGTCATATAAGAAGTAAAATGCTCTTTAAAGCCAAGTAGAAATAATTTTGGGATTATACATTATTTTGTGTTAGAAACACCACTTCACTCCTCTTTTAGCAAAGATAATTGAGATAGAATCAATTCTCAGTTTGGCCATCAGCAAGTTTCATATTTGACTTTTATACCTACTATGCATTACAAACTTAAATTTCATTACTTTTATTTAAACACACTTTTGAAGAATTCAGTTGATTTTTTAAAAAATGTTCTGAGTTAAGAATTAACCTTTTCTTCCCATATGATATTGAAATGCTTTACAGTACTTTCCAGTTTCAGGTCCTTATGTCTCAACTTTTTTTTTTTTTTTTGTAAAGAAAGAGATAATATTTTACAGCTTTGTATAATTTTACTGCAACTGGCAAATTAATTACTGATAAGAATTTGCTGCTACCTTCTATTTCAATGTCATGTGTGATTAAACCCCTTTGAACCCTGCTAAATTTGCCTAAGTAAATGGAACTTGTTCTCCATTTATTTATATTATTTCTTTGCATTTATAATCTGAAAATGGGTCTAAGGGTAAAAAATATAATGGTCATGATGTCTCTTTTCAAAGATAGTAATTTTTTGTATATTATTTTTGCCTTTGAATTGTTGCTTTCCCCCCAATGGTTTGCAAGCAAAAACTGCAAGTGAAAAGGTTTAGAAATGGTTAAGTCATCATCCTTAGATTAAGAAGAGTTCTCTATTTATTCATACAGCTTAACATGTACATTCTTAAAAATGCAGAATAGTATCAGGTATACTGTATTTTATCTGCTTAGCATGAAGGTAATTTATAAAATTTATATTTTTATATGATCTATTTACTTTTTTGATTTTTTTTTCAGTTCAAAGATGTTTATCTTCCTCTTGGTTATATTTCCCCTGATTAGTTCAAACTCCACTAATCTGGATTTTGAAATAATTCAGAAAGTGGCTATGCTAAAATCTTGGGTATTAATAGAAATATCTTATTTAGCAAATTAAAAGAATAAATACAAAATGTGTGGTGTGTGAATATGTGCATAGGTGTAGGGTCATTAAAATACTTGGGAAGTTTAAATGTACTTAGGTGTCTAAAAATTACTTCAATAAAATCTATTTCTATACAAATAATTGACATACTAATTACTGATGATAGGTCTTTTTTCAATAAGATGGAACACATAGGAGCTATTCTTGACAATATTGTCTGATATTCATTTAGAGATTATATCAATGTAACTGTAGACTGAGAGATACAGTATTGACTTCTCTATCACCCATCAACGATTAATATCTATAGATAAAGATATATATGAATCCATTCTTTTCATTTAACACATAGTGTTTATTGAATGTCTATTTGGCACCAATTTGAGAAAACATTACAGTACATTAAAATAAAATTCATTCTGTGAGTCAGAGTTTTCTCAAATTCCACCCAGCCTTTTACAAAAGGATAATGCTTGATTGTATTTTGCTTTCATATATTGAACTGCTGATATTCTTTTTTTTAAAAAAAAAAAACCTTTTTTTAAAGTTTATTACATTTTTGGGGGGAGGTAATTAGGTTTATTTATTTATTTATTTAAAATGGAGGTACTGGGGATTGAATCCCGGACCATGTGCATGCTAAGCACGTGCTCTATCACTGAGCTATACCCTCCCATGAGCTGCTGATATTATCTCATGTTGCTATTCTGTTCCTATTGTACAATTTATATCTTAATTCCCTGATAGCTCATTAATACAGAATAATCCGATTACGTAGTATTTCTGTAAAATATTTTGGGGAATAGGAGGGAAAACAGGAGGGACGATTATCTCTTTCTCTGCAGCTCTGCAGAAGTGCTAATATCCCTGGATCACACTGAATCGATGGATTAGTTGTGTGTGCCTTTGAATTTCCTAAAAGATGACTCCTCCCCTTCCCTCAGCTTATGAAGCATTTCAAACAGACGGATGTGGAATTTGGCCTAAGAGAGATTTAAACTGACAGTTTACAAGGAAATAACAAAGTGCTTCAGATGAAATTCCTGTAGTGTTCATTCCTTAAAAGGTAGCAGATTCTTCAGCTGTTTTTTTTTTCTTCCAGGTCTATTGTGGCAAAATATTTTTAGGAATTTAAGCTGCCATCCAAGTCCCTGGGAAAGTGATCCCGAGAATATCCAATCCAGTAATAGTAGCTGTAACAATCAACTCAGGATTGGCAGAGCCATAAGTAGACTCCTGCCAAGTCTTAGCAGTGTGATGTCAACATCATGATATGGTATAATGTCAATTAGCTGGATCGCATGATTGGAATCAGCATCCTTTCCTTTCCAAGATGCGTTTCATATTCTTACTCAATTAGCTTGGATGCTAAGAAGTGATCATAAGGAGGGCAGAGTGGTCATAGGCCACTCTCTGTGAGTGTAAAATAGGACAGATGTGTCTAGAAATAAACCAAACCAACCTTTTCGATGGTTGACTTAAAACATTTCTGTTACTATGACTATCTTCGAATTTTTCAGTGAGTGATATTGTAACGCATGCTTCATGTCACACAAATGGTAACTCCTTTTACGTCATTGCAGTTTCTTTATTTCTTGTGTGCCCAGGATGAACCATGGGCCCTAGAACCAGAAGTTGAATTACTAAAATCTTCTAACATAGAGTGGAGTTTGGACTAACAAACAATTATAGTTTCTTTATTAAATAAAAAGTTTAACTACATCAGTTTAATAACCAGAACCTCATTCACTATATTAGCTAAATCTGGGTTTCCCAAATCCCAATTTCTATTTTAATATCTGTCAGTGATTTTTCTATATATATATATTATAGTGATCTTGACCTAAAAAAGTGTCTCCACCCAATTTTTTTTACACTCCTGCCAGTCATTTTTATTACTGCATTGGTGGCTTTTGGAGCAAAATCCATCGTTATTTGCAATGTAGATGGAGGGAAAAACTTGGAATTTAAGGAAACCTTACAGGATGATGGCTATGATGATGATGATAAACTATATAGTTCTTTATAAAGCACTCCCACATCTTTAATGTATGTCTATGTGTATGCATGTAGTTCAACTTTAAAAAGAGCACTTTTCAAGGTTCATCCGTGTTGTCACAAATGACAGAGTTTTATTCTTTTTTATGGCTGAATTGCATCCCATTGTACATGTACCACATCATTTTTTTTCTTCCAGTTTTTTGAGATATAATTGACATACAGTACTGTATAAGTTTAAGGTGTTCAACATAATGGCTTGACTTACATACATCATAGAATGATGATCACAGTAAGTTTAATGAACATCTATTATCTTATATAGATACAAAATTAAAGAAACTGAAGAATTTTCTTGTGATAAGAACTCTTAGAACTTACTCTCTTAACAACTTTCATATATATCATACAGCAGTGTTAATTATATTAATCATGTTTTACAGTACATCCCTAGTACTTATTTATCTTATAACTAGAAGTTTGTACCTTTTGACTGCCTTCATCCAATTCCTCCTGCCCCAACCCCCCTCCTCTGGTAACACAAATCTGATCTCTTGTACTATGAGTTTGTTTCTTTGTTTTATTTTGAAGTATAATTGACCTCCAGCAATATGTTAGTTCCCTGCTGTACAACATAGTGATTCAGTATTTCTATACATTTCAAGATGATCACAATGATAAGTCTAGTTGGAATCTGTCAATACAAAGATATTATATTTTATTGACTTTAATTCCCACAGTGTGCATTTCATTTCCATGACTCACTTATTTTGCAGCTAGAAATTTGTACCTCTTAATCTCCCTCACCTATTTCTTTCCTTACCCCACTGCCTTCTGCTCTGGAAACAATTTGTTCTCTATATCTGTAACTCTTCTTCTGTTTTGTTTTATTTGTTCATTGGTTTTGGTTTTAGATACCACATGTAAGTGAATTTGTACAGTATTTGTCTTTTTCTATCTGATGTATTTCACTTACCATGACACTCTCTAGGTTCATATCTATTGTCACAAATGGCAAGATTTCATTCTTTTTTATTGCTGAGTGGTATATCTATATACCACATCTTCTTTATCCATTCACCAGTTGATCGGAACTTAGGTTGCTCCCATATCTTTGCTATTGTAAATGATGAATCAATGAACATAGGGGTATAAATATTTTTTCAGATTAGTGCTTTTATTTTCTTTGGATAAATACCCAGGAGTGGAATGGCTGGATCATATGGTAGCTCTATTTTTAATTTTTTGAAGAACTTCCATATTGTTTTTCATAATGGCTGTACCAATTATATTCCCACTAATAATGCACAATGATTCCTTTTTCTCCATATCCCTGACAATACTTCTTATTTGTTGTCTTTTTCATAATAGTCATTCTGACAGGTGTGAGATGATAGATCATTGTGGTTTTGATTGGCATTTCCTTGATGATTAGTGATGTTGAGCATCTTTTCATGTGCCTGTGGCCATCTGTATGTCTTCTTTGGAAAAATGTCTATCCAGATCCTCTGCCCATTTTTTAATCAGGTGAATTGTTTGTTTCTTTGTTTGTTTTTGGATATTAAGTTGCACGAGATCCTTGTATATTTTGGATATTAACCCCTTATTAGATAAATCATTTGCAAATATGTTCTCCCATTCAGGAGGAGGCCCTTATGTTTTGTTGATAGTTTCCTTCACTGTGCAAAAGCTTTTTCAGTTTGTAGTACCATTGTTTATTTTTGCTTGTGTTTCCCCTGACTCTGGAGACATATTCAAAAAATATTATTAAAACCCATGTCAAAGAGCTTACTTCTTGTGTTTTCTTCTAGGAGTTTTATGGTTTCATGTCCTACATGTAAGTCTTTATTCCATTTTGAATTTATTTTTATACATGGTGTGAGATATAGTCCAGTTTGATTCTTTTGCAAGTAGCTGCTCGGTTTTCCAACACCATTTTTTGAAGAGGCTGTCTTTTCCTCATTGTATATTTTCACCTCCTTTGTTGTAGATTAATTGACTATAAATGTGTTGGATTAATTCTGGGCTCTCTCTTCTTTTCCATTGATGTATGTTTCTGTTTTTGCGCCAGTACCATACTGTTTTGATTACTGTAGTTTTGTAGTATAGTTTGAAACCACGGAGTGTGATATCTCCAGCTTTGTACTTTTTTCCTTAAGATTGTTTTGGCTATTTGGGGTCACTTGTATTTCCATACAAATTTTAGAGCTTTTATTCTACTTCTGAGAAAAATGCCATTGGTATTTTGATAGAGATTGCATTGAATCTGTAGATTGCCTTGGATAGTATGGTTATTTAGCAGTATTAATTCTTCCAGTCTATTAACATGTTATACCTTTTAATCTGTTTGTGTCATCTTCAATTTTGTTCATCAGTATCTTATAGTTTTCTGAGTATGGATCTTTTCCTCCTTAGATTTATTCCTGGGTATTTTATTCTTCTGATGCAATTGTAAATGGGATTGTTTTCTTAATTTCTCTTTCTGATAGTTCATTGTTAGTGTCGAGAAAGACAATAGATTTCTGTATATTAGTTTTGTATCCTGAAACTTTTCTGAATTTATTATTTATGAGTTCTAGTAGTTTTTTGATGGTGTCTTTAAGATTTTCTGTGTATAGTATCATGTCATTTGAAAACAGTGACAGTTTTATTTCTTCTTTTCCAATTTGGATACCTTTTACTTATTTTTTCTTGTGTGATTGCTGTGGCTAGGACTTCCAATACTATGTTGAATAAAAGTAGCAAGAATGAGAATCCTTGTCTTGTTCCTGATCTTAGAGGAAATGCTTCCAGCTTTTTATCATTGAGTACAATGTTAGCTGTGGGCTTGTCATATAAGGTCTTTATTATGTCGAGGTATACTGTTTCTATACCCACATCGTGGAGGGTTTTTATAATAAATGAACGCTGAATTTTGTCAAAAGCTTTTTCTGCATCTATTGAGATGATCATATGATTTTTATTTTTCAACTTTTTAATGTGGTGTATCATATTGATTAATTTTCAGATATTGAACCAACCATGCATCTCTGAGATAAGTCCCACTTGATTATGGTGTATGATCCTTTTAATGTATTGTTTGATTTGGTTTGCTAATATATTTTTGAGTATTTTTGCATCTATGGTCGTTAGTGATATTGGCCTATAATTTTCTTTTTTATGATATCTTTGTCTATTTTGATATTACTGTGATGCTGGCCTCATAGAATGAGATTGGAAGCAGTCCTTCCTCAGCAATTTTTTGGAATAGTTTGAGAAAGATAGGTGTTAACTTTCCTTTAAATGTTTGTTAGAATTCACATGTGAAGCCACCTGGTCCTGGAATTTTGTTTGTTTGTGTTTATTACTGATCAAATTTCATTACTGGTAATTGGTCTGTTGGTATTTTCAATTTCCTACTTGTTCAGTCTTGGGAGAGTGTACATTTTTAGGAATTTTTCCATTTCTTATAGGTTGTCCATTTTATTTGTGTATAATTGTAGTAATCTGTTATGATCCTTTGTGTTTCTGTGGTGTCAGTTGTATCTTCTACTTCATTTCTAATGTTATCGATTTCAGCTTTCTTTTTTTTTGTTTTTTGTTTTTTGTTTTTTTTTTGATGAGTCTGGCTAGAAGTTTATCAATTCTCTTTATCTTTCCAAAGAACTAGGTTTTAGTTTCATCAATTTTTTTTGGTCTCTATTTTATTTATTTCTGCTCTGCTCTTTATTTTTTTCTTTCCTTCTTTACCTTTGGGTTTTGTTTGTTCTTCTTCTTCTTGTTACTTTCCGTGTATGGTTAGGTTGTTTATTTGAGATTTCTCCCATTTCCTGAGGAAGACTTGTATTACTGTACACTTCCCTTTAGAACTGCTTTTCCTGTGTCCCATAATTTTTTGTTGTTTGTTAGTGTCTTCATTTGTTTCCAGGTGGTTTTTGATTTCTTCTTTGATTTCTTCGGTGATATATTGTTTGTTTAGTAGCATATTGTTTAGTCTCCACGTGTTTGTGTTTTTTGGTTTTTTTTTGGCTGTCTTTTTTCTTGAAGGTGATTTTAGTTTTCTTAAATGTAATGAGAATTGTTTTGTGGCCTAGCATGTGATCTATCCTGGAGAATTTTCCATGTGAACTTGAAAAGAATATGTATTCTGCTCCCTGGGGTGGGATATTCTATATGTTTCTCTTAAGTCCATCTTGTCTAATATATTTTTTAAGGCTAGAGTTTACTTTTTTATTTTCTTTTTGGATAATGTGTCCATTGATGTAATAGTGGTGTTTAAGTCTCCTATTATTATCAATTTCTCCCTTTTATCTGTTAATATTTGCTTTATATATTTAGGTACTCCTTTGTTGGGTGTGTATATATTTACAACTGTTATACCTTCTTTGTGTATTGATCTCTTGATCATTATGTAATGTCCATCTTTGTCTCTTGTTGCAGTCTTTCTTGTGAGGTCTATTTTGATTGGTATAAATATTGTTATTCTGGCTTTCTTTTCATTCTCATTTGCTGTAATACCTTTTTTCATCCCTCACTTTCAGTGTGTCTGTGTCTTTAGATCTGAAGTAGTTTCTTGTAGGCAGCATATATATGAGTCTTATTTTTGTATCCATTTAGCCACTCTGTGTCTTTTAATTGGAGCATTTTATCCATTGACATTTAAAGTGATTATTGATAAGTATGTACTTACAGCCATTCTGTTAATTGTTTTGGTTTGTTTCTGTAGTTCTTTTTTTATTCCTTTCTTCTTGTTTTGCTCTCTTCCCTTGTGATTTGATGACTCCTTTAGTGTTACATTTGGATTCCTTTCTTTATTTGGTGTGTCTGTTATAGATTTTTGGTTTCTAGTTACTATAAGGTTTACATATAGCAATATGTTTCTATCTCTGATTATTTAAGTTGCTGATTTCTTAAGTTTATACATATTTTAATAGCCTTGCATTTTTTATTCCAGCCCCCATATTCACTGCTTTTGGTATCATATTTTACATCTTCTATTTTATATACCCCTCAACTAATTATTGCTTATGTAGATGATTTTATTCCTTTTGTCTTTTAACCTTCCTACTAGTTTTATACATGGTTGATTTGCTACTTTTATGGTATATTTGCCTTTTTCCATGAGATTTTTCCTTTCATAAATCTCATATTTCTAGTTGTATCCATTTGTTTTTCATTTAGAGTGGTTTCTTTATTTCTTGTAAAGCTGCTTTCATGATGCTGAACTCTTTTAGCTTTAGCTTGTCTGTAAAATTTTTATCATTCCATCAAATCTGAATGAAAGCTTTGTCCAGTAGAGTATTCTTGGCTGTAGGTTTTTCCTTTTCATCACTTCGAATATATTGTGCCACTCCTTTCTGGCATTTAGATTTTCTGCTGGAAAGTCAATTGATAGCCTTATGGTTGTTTCTTTGTACATAACTTGCTACTTTTTCCTTTGCTGCTTTTTAATATTCTCTCTCTCTTTTTTTTAAACATTTTTTATTGAGTTATAGTCATTTTACAATGTTGTGTCAAATTCCAGAGTAGAGCACAATTTTTCAGTTATACGTGAACATACATATATTCATTGTCACATTTTTTTTGCAGTGAGCTACCACAAGATCTTGTATATATTTCCCTGTGCTATACTGTATAATATTGTTTATCTATTCTACATATGCCTGTCAATATCTACAAATTTGAAACTACCAGTCTATCCCTTCCTACCCCACCCCACCATGGCAACCACAAGTTTGTATTCTATGTCTGTGAGTCTGTTTCTGTTTTGTATTTATGTTCTTTTTTTTTTTTTTTTTTTTTTTTTTTAGATTCCACATATGAGAGATCTCATGTGGTATTTTTCTTTCTCTTTCTGGCTTACTTCACTTAGAATGACATTCTCCAGGAGCATCCATGTTGCTGCAAATGGTATTATGTTGTCATTTTTTATGGCTGAATAGTATTCCATTGTATAAATATACCCCCTCTTCTTTATCTAGTCATCTGTTGATGGACATTTAGGGTGTTTCCATGTCTTGGCTATTGTAAATATTGCTGCTATGAACATTGGGGTGCAGGTGTCTTTTTGAAGCAGGGTTCCTTCTGGATATATGCCCAGGAGTAGGACTCCTGGGTAATATGGTAAGTCTATTCCGAGTTTTTGAGGAATCTCCATACTGTTTTCCACAGTGGCTGCACCAAACTGCATTCCCACCAGCAGTGTAGGAGGTTTCCCTTTTCTCCACAGCCTCTCCAGCATTTGTCATTTGTGTAGTTTTGAATGATGGCCATTCTGACTGGTGTGAGGTGATACCTCATTGTAGTTTTGATTTGCATTTCTCTGATAATTAGTGATACTGAACATTTTTTTCATGTGCCTATTGATCATCTGTACTTCTTCCTTGGAGAATTGCTTATTTATTTAATATTCTCTCTTTATGTTTAGTGTTTTGCCATTTTAATTGCAAAGTGTCTTGGTGTGGTCTTTTTTGGATTGATCCTCTTTGGGACTCTCTGTGCTTCCTGGACCTGCATGTGTGTTTCCTTTCCCTGGTTAGGGAAGTTTTCAGCTATTATATCTTCAAATATGTTCTCTGCCACTTTCTCTCTCTTCTACTTCTAGGACTTCTATAATATGAATATTAACATGCTCAGTGTTGTTGCAAAGATCTCTTAAACTGTCCTCATTTTTGTTTTCTTTTTTCTAGTTTAGCTTCAGTGATTTCTGCTACTCTGCCTTCCAGCCCATTAATCAGTTCCTCCGTATCATCTAATGTCCTGCTGATTCCTTTTAGTGTATTTAAAAAAATCAATTATTGTATTCTTCATTTTTGTATGATTCTACTTAATGTTTTCTAATTCTTTGGTAAAAAAACTTCTATTTTGTCACTCTGTCCATCCATTCTTCCCCTGAGTTCTTTGAGCATTTTTGTGATCATTACTTAGAGCTCTTTATTGGGTAGGTTGCTTATGTCCACTGCATTTAGTTCTTATTCTTGGGTTTTTATCTTTTTCCTTCTCTAGAAACATATTCTTCTTTTGCATCATTTTGCCTTATTTGTAGCTTGGATACTTTTCTAGTCCCTATATGGGTTGTGTGGGTCCTTCTGCTGTAGCTGACTGCTTACTGTTTGTGGCCTGGTAGGTGTGGCTGACCCCATTCCAGTTAGTTGCCAGGTCTTTCCTTGTACAGAGTCTGTCAGCTGCTGGTGGGTGGGGCTGGGTCATGAGGCTGCTGGCTTCTGAGCCTCAGTGGGGCTAGTAGTGGCCCACTGGTGGACAGAGCCAAGTTCTGGGGTAAGTGGTTGGGGCCCTGGAAGTTCTTGATCTAGTGTTGGCCTGCTGGTGGTTGGTGCTGGATTTTGACATGCCTGGCTGTAGGTTCTGGGGTATGCAAAGCTGGTGTTGATTTGCTGGTAAGTGGAGCTGTATCCTGGGGCAGCTGGCTGAGAGATCTAAGGAGTCTCAGAGCTGGTGTTTGCCTGCTATTGGGTGGTACAGGGTCCAGGGGTGTCCTAGAGCTGGTGTCAGCCTGTTGGTGGCAAAGCCTAAGTCCCAGGGTGACCCAGAGCCACTGTCAAGCTGCTGGTGGGCATAGCCCGGTCCTGAGTTCTCTGTCTGCAGGGCCTGTGTGGTCCTGGCGTTTGGCCTGCTGGTGAATAGAGCCATATTGCGGGTGTCTTCCTGAAAGGCCTAAGTTGTAACAAATCTCTGGTTGGCCTGCTGGTGGGCAGGGCTGGGGCCCAGAGGGTCCCAGGGTTGATGCTCGCCTGCTGGTGTCTGGGCTGTTTCCTGACATATCAGGCTATGGGGCTGTGGTGGTCCTAAGTCTGGTGCCCACTGGTGGACAACTGGTCCCAGTGCTAATTCTGGCCCACTGGTTTGTAGACCTGGGTCCTGGGGTTTCTAGCTGTAGAACCGTCAGAATACCAGTGCTAGTGCCACTGCACTGGTGTTTGGGGCTAGATCCTGGGTCCTCTGGTGAACAGGGCCTGGTCCACTGGTGCCATGGGCTCAGGCAGTCTTAAGGCAGCTGGCCTGGTAGTGGATGGGGCTGTGTTTCTGCCCTGCTAGTTGCTTGGCTGCAGCATCTCAGTACTGGTGCAGATAGTCTGTTGGGCAGGGCTGTGTTCTGGTGTTTATTAGCGAGAAGGAGAATTCCGAAATGGCAATTGCCAGCACCAGAGTCCCTGTGGTAGAACAAGCTCCCCAAAATAGCTGCTTCTAGTGTCTATTTCCTCAGCATGAGCTCAAGCTGCTTCCTGCCTCTCTTGGAGGCTCTCCAAGATCAGCAGGTAGGTCTGACCCAGACTCCTGTCAAACTACTGCATTTGCCTTGTGTCCTGGAGCATGTGAGATTTTGTGTGAGTTCTTCAAGTGTGGAGTTTATTTCCGACAGCCTTCTAGTTCTCCTGAAAGTAAGCCTCCCTAGCCTTCAAAGCCAAACAATCTAAAGGATAATCCTCCAAGTGCAGGACCTCCAGGCTGGGTAATCTTATGTGGGGCTCAGACCCCTCACTCCTTGGAGAGAACCTCTGCAGTTGTGATTATCCTCCCGATTGTGGGTCACCCGTCTGGAAGTTTGGGTCTTGATTATACTGCATCTCTTCCCCTGCTACCCATCTTTTTGTGGTTCTTTTTAATATCTTGAGTTGTAGAATATATTTTCTGCTAGTCTTCTGGTCTTTCTCACTAATAGTTACTCTATAAATAGTTGTAATTTTTGTGTCCCTGTGAAAGGAGATATGCTCAGAGTCTTCCTGTTCTGCCATCTTGGCCATTCCCCTATATCATGTCTTTATGCATTTATCATTGGATACTTGGGTTGTTTCCATGTCTCGGCTGTTGTAAATAATGTTGCATCATTTCACTCATATGTGGGGTATGAAAAACTAACAAACAAACAAAAATAAGACAAAACACACTTATAGATACAGAGAACAGATTAATGGTTACCAGAGGGGAA
The DNA here is from genome assembly GCF_009834535.1 of Camelus ferus. Taxonomy (NCBI): domain Eukaryota; kingdom Metazoa; phylum Chordata; class Mammalia; order Artiodactyla; family Camelidae; genus Camelus; species Camelus ferus. The sequence goes on from NC_045732.1 coordinate 55,859,889, forward strand.
AGAGGGTGGGTGTGCACAACATGGGTAAAGGGAGTCAACTGTATGGTGATGGATGGCAACTAGACATGTGGTGGTGACCATTTTGTAGTGTGTACAGATCTCGAATTATAATTCTGTATACCTGAAATGTATATAATAATAAAAAGAATGATTTTCAAATATTTTTTCATTGAATACTTTAAGTATTCCTGTAAGCTTAGCATTAATATTTCTTATTAACAGATGAAGAATATGAGTGTTCAAGAATTTAAATGACTTTCCCCAAATCCAGGGACAGTAAGGAATGGAGCCAGAATTTCAAAGCCCAGATCTCCTGACCATTAACACCATACTTTTACAAATACACTGAGCTATATCTTTCATGCAAAAACTTGGCATTAAAAATTTAGACTATAGATCTTCAGGGTCATATCAGAACTGTTTAAGTTAAATATGAAAGATAGGATGTCTTGTGTTTTATAAGTAGGAAATTCTTATAATAATCCATGTAATTAATTGTCAGTGATTGTATAACTTTAATAAAATTAAGTCTTGATCTTTTCCTTTCCTTTTTGATCATTATTATAGAATGGGACAGCTATTATAATTAGATGTGACTATGATTTTTCTTTCCAGAAAGTGTAAAAACAGTCTTTTGAATGATTGCAATCTACTTTTCCTATAGAGAAAGGTAACAGTTATAAATTGTTCCTTGTGACAATTCTTGAGTGAATTACTTTGAGATATATGGGTAATGAACTAATATGATTAAGTTAATGAGAAATAGAAATGTTGCCAAACTGCACTAGTCTGGCTGTAATGCTTCTCCACATTTACAGTTCTAGCTTCCCCCTGTGTTGAGAGGATCACTGATAACTACACACTGTCATTGTGATAAATGATATATCCCACATTGCCCTGCTTTCCATCTGGTCAATACTCAAACCATCCCCAAATAGGAGATCTCATAAAAATCACAGAGTCACAAGCCAAGTCTAGTGGATTATAGAAAGACACATTTACATCTCCAGGGCCCATTCCCAAGCTCTGTCTTCCTTATCGTATACAACTTGCATGAAATGAAATATGCAACTCCTCACCTACTGCATGTGTCACTCATTCAGTGTCTGTTCTTTATGCTGGCTTGCTTTTTTCCCAGGGGATAAAGAGTATATTTAAGTAGCACAATAAGACTTTAGATTGTATAATATGCCTGACAGATGATAAGCTACCTTGTCACCACTTTATTTTATTGGAGGCAGTGGATGACTGTATTGAAATAACCCATTATACTAAAGCATGTAGTTAGGTTAATCAAAAAGTATTCTGTATAGTTATTAAAAAGTATGCTGAGTATCAATCATTCAAGGAACCCTACAGAGCAAAATATATTTCCTATCATTTTCTATTAAAGAGGTTGAGGGTAATAAGATTTAACACCTATAGGCATAAGTTTCATAATGGGACCAGAAATGAATAACAGGAAGTAGCCTTGATATCTAGTGCCCACTTTAAAACAAATCTATGAACCATAAGATATCCTGCCTTTATTCTCAGCCAAAAGTTGGGGATATGGATTGGTTACTGTGGTGGTGGTGGTGGTGGTGAAAAAATTTTGTGTGATTTGTTTGCTCCCCTTTTTTGCAAAATAGAAACTTTGGATCATATTTTGAACTCTTGTTTATGTTCAATATAGGCAAAATCCTGAGAGTACTAAAAGCGCGAAAAATTTTCATTGTACATTTGTATACATGCCTGAGTCAATGTAGACAGTGCCCAAATATAGAGCTCAAAAGTGTTATTAATATATGCTTTTACTCTCTGAGTGCCCTAACTTAATCCTTTTAATGTATACTTGAAAGTGCCAGGTGTGATGTTTTTAAAAAATCTCTCTGTATAATAAATCTGGGTTAGCAAATCATTTGATATACTTCTTACATGAACACTACAAATAAAAGTAGAATTCTAACTTTGACAACATAAAAAGGGCCAGTTGACTCTGTTTTCTCTTTTTTCTGAATCCTCAAAAGTAATGATTTTTTTCTTTTTCAGTAGTGTTACTTGTATAACTCAAGGACCAACAGAGAACAACTATCTTTTTAACCATATGAAAGACCCTTTCCCCCTTGTAGCCTATGCAAAGACAGGTGAAGTTACTTAAATCACTTAACAAAGATAAATAAAATGGATCATACAAGACAGTCATGAATAATAAATTGAAGTCAGGGTAAGAAAAGGGAGGATTTTTCAAATAGGACTGACACTGAGTGAAAAAGGGCAGTTGGTAATAATCATCTGGTGGATAGAGGGACACCATATAGAACTGTGACTTGTTTCCAGTGTATCATTATTTGAAAAAGCTGAGAAAGTTTCTTACTAAAAATATGTTTTTTTTAAAAGGGTATTTTTTGCTAGCCAAACTTGCATAGAATAAACTGTACATGTTTAAATGTACAGTTTGATGTTTTTATGTTATGTGCATACCCATGAAACCATCACTACAATAAAAACAGTGAACATATTCACTTCCCTAAACTTTCCTAGTGCCCCAGCCCTACTTCCTTGTCTCCCAGACAACCACCAATATGCTTTCTGTCACTATAGCTTGTATTTTCTAAAGTTATATATGAAGAGCATCATAGGACATGTATTATTTTTTGTCTGACTTCTTTCACTTAGCATAATGATCTTCAGATTCCAAGTTGTTTTGTGTATTAATAGTTCTTTTATTTTTATTGCTTAGGAACATTTCAAGGTATGGCTATACCACAATTTATTCATATGTTTCCCTCTCGTAGATATTTGAGTTTCTAACTTTTTGGCTATTGTGAATGACACTTTCTTAATTCTTGCTTTACACATTTTCCTGTGGAAATATATTTTCTTTTCTGTTTAATAAATATGATGCTTGGATTACTTGGTTGTATAATAACTGTACACTTAAGTTTGTAGGTAGCTTTAAAACTTTTTCAGTGTTGTACCCTTCTACTTTTCCATCTACAATGTATGAGTGTTTCAGGTGTTTGTATCATTGCTCACACTTGATGTGGTTTTTTTTTTTTTTAATTTTAAATTTTTTTGGTTTTTTTTTTCTTTTTTGTGGGGGAGGTAATTAGGTTCATTTATTTATTTATTTTTTTAGAGGGGATACTGGGGAGTGAACCCAGGACCTTGTGCATGCTAGACATGCACTCTACCACTTGAGCTATAGCCTCCCCCGATGTGGTTAGCTTTAAATACATTCTTTAGCAACCTATGCGTAGATCCTGAATTCAAGCCTTTGCACCAAATACTGTCTCCTGTTCAAAGGTTGATCCTTGAATTAATATGTCATACTGTCTTTAATCATGAGACCTTAGTATAAATGGCTATCTATTACTGCCTAAGTATAGGAGTATAGCCAATGAGAAATGAAGATTGAGGACCAAGATAAAGGGCATATCCTTCGGGGATGATCAGTGGTTTGCTTCTGTGCAGCATCGTGGGCTTTGACATTGTGAAGAGGAACAAAAGAAGGGACAGGGGAGAGACACCAATAAAAGAGAGAGTGGGAAGATAACCCACATAAACTCTTCCTACTTCATGGTTTGCCTAGAGCCAGCTTAGGGCAGAAATAGATAAATCTTTTCAAGCTGAAAGTTGGAATCATACTTTTTATGATCCTGTTATTTCACACAGTTGGCTCTTTGATCAGGATCACATTTGAGAGCTGAAGTAGATATTTCTGGGGAAAAAAGCAACTTCCCACAAGGCTAAAGAGGAAAAATATTTTTTTTGAATTCACTTATGTGAAGGGCTTTGTGTACAGACCATATCCTTTGGACTTAGATACTTTGGTCACAAGGGGTTAAAGAACTAAATCTAGTTTTTCAGGAAAACTCTCAAGATATGACACCTCATTGTGAAAGTGTGAGTTGAAGTAAAACCTTGATTTAAGTAATTCAATAAATGGATTAATAAATAGCAAAGAACATTGTCCTTAAACTGTGAGAAATATGAGGTATTCCATCACACTATCAAAGGAAAACCGAAGTTTGAAGGCAAACATTTTTTGGTGTGTACTTTAGTGAAGAATATATGATTTATGGAAATGGACCTTTACGTTTTCAGAGCATAGCTTCTATGCCTCCTTAAAAACAAGCAAACAAACACAAAACCAAACCAAACCAAACCAAACCAAACCAAACCAAACCAAAACAAAAACTGTGCCCCAGGCTGATGTTTGATATCTGTACATTTGATTTTATTTTAGGACTGGAATATCTGTTGAGTGTTTTGCAAAGTTAATGAAAATGACCAAACGGATGGAGAGACTTGTGTATGAAGCAAGTTAAAATGAACTGCACTCTTTAGGCAAGATAGATAAAATTTAAAAGAGAATATTGTCTAAGTATATTAGGCCATTAAAGACATGTCCTGAGTGATCGAATACCTGTTTACTAGTTTTTAGAATATGAAATAAATATTTCAAAGTTTGGGGGAGGATATAGGAGTAATACTTGAAAACTTTATCATGAAAAGGTGAGAGACAGAGAGATTGATTTTCTGGCTTAAAAGTTACAGTACAGTTAATGTTCTGTTAGAACTTACTGAGATAACAGAGTCATAGAGAATGATTAAGAAATCTTAGAGATGTTCATGGTAAGCCCATTTTCTTCCAAAGTTGACATCTGTTGAAGTCAATGACCACAATTTCCCACAAATCATACTTGGGTGTCCTGTTAAAGAGATAGATAGAACAAAAAAAAGATCTGTCTTCTCATGACATTGCTTACATTGTTCATTTCTAAGAAATTAGCATTGTTTAAAAGAGGTATGTAAAATAAAGTTCTTTTTTTTCCTTTTGTATGTTTTTGAGGAATTCTAACTAAAAATATGCACTTGCTTAAATATTAGTTTTGTTCATTTACCCAGCAATGAATGCTCCTTTAATAACTTAGATTATTCAGATTTATTTTATATTTCATTGTATATTAGTAATTTACAACTAATATTAACTGAAAATTTCAGATAACTTCTACTGATATATTGTGTTTTTCCAACAACTAAACATAAAAATTAGCTGAAAATAAAATACATAGCCTCTATAATTGCATCCTTGTTTAAAATCCCAAAAGTACAGTATTTTAACATTAGTCCTAGTTGTAGTCAACAGATCAGCCTTCCTCTAAAACTTTTTTTCTATGTCATTTTCTTTCTTTTTGAATTGAAGTATAGTCGATTTACAATATGATTTGTGTTAATTTCTGATGTACAGTGATTCAGTTATACATATATATATCCTATTTCATATTATTTTTCATGATAGGTATTGAATATAGTTCCCTGTGATGTACAGTAATTCCTTGTTGTCTATTTTCTATATAGTAGTTTGAATCTGCAAATCCCAAAATGATTCAGAAATATACATCTCTTCTTATCCCTTGTTTGAAACTCTTCTATACCTTTTTTTTTGACAGCAAAATAAAGTTCAAATTCCTTATCATAGAAAAGGAGTCTTTCTGATCCTGCCTCAGCGTAACTTTTTTTTAATCACCTTCTTCCACAACTCCTTCCTCAAAAACTGTCTGCTGTATAACCTCATTAAACCTCTCTTTATTCTTCAGATACCCCATACTCTTTCACATATCCATGACTTTGTGTATGCTCTTCCCTCTGGTCTGCTCTATTTATGAAAGTGAGCAAAGGCTGTTATTATCAAAACAGAATCTCTTTTTGACATAGGAATATCTGATCTAGCATAGCAAGATATTTATTGTATATAATTATTTTATTCTCTTTAAAATAAAAATAAAAGAATAGTTTGACCATTTCTGTCGATTTACTATGAGTATCAAATTCTTTCAACAAAAGTATTTAATGAATACTTATTGAGCATCAATTACATTTTTGACTCTTATAAACTCTTTGGTGTAACTAATTGTATGCCATTTTAAGGTTTTGATTCTAGAATGTCAGGATTAAGGGTGCCAGATAAAGCCAATAGTATCTCTGGCTTTTCAAACATATGTAAAAGCAAGAACTTCTATAATCTCCATTGATTTTATTACTTGACATAAGGCACTGCCAACCTTCATGGACTCCTAGGAATTACTTACTACACATGCTCTGATACCCAGAAAAATGGACTGACAACTTGAGACTGTTACAAGTCCTCTGGAACATTGATTAATCTGCTGGCAGATTCCCTATATCCTGATTACTTTTTAAATTTTTAATTTATTAATTTGAAGCTCCAGTCATTTTTATCTGCTGTATCTCATGATGGAGTTGGGGAGCATCTCATGACGGAGTTATAGAAAGGGAGGGAAGAAGTTAATTGCCTATTTGTATTTGTCTAGCTTATAAAAATTGTGTGTTGAATGCAGTGTTTCCATTCACAGGATAGAAAACTGGAGAATTCTGAATTTTAACACCTGCATTGGGTATTGTAGGATGACAAAGAAATAGATAAAGAATTAACAGATTGTTTGAAAGGGACAACATGTCTTCTCTTCTATTAACATTCTTCCATATTAATCAAACACAAAACCTATATGCATTGAACACTGTATGCCCAACATTTTGTAATCGAGCCCTACTGGTCAGATCATATTCAGCTTAGGCTAAATTATGCATTAGGTTACACTTATCCTGCTTTCCAGACTCAGAAGTATTCCCCTTTCTTTCCATGTTTGATCCATCCAAGAATGACCTAAAACTCTATTTCATGTAGCCCCATAATTTTATCAAAATGCTTTCTCTTTTTTTAAAAAAATTGTTTATTTTCCTTTATGGATATTCAGTATTTTACTGTATCTCTTTCTTCTTGCCAACCTTATATGCTTTTGGCTTTATGATTATACACTATTCCTAATTTTTCTCCTAATCCATCCCAGTTTCTGCTTACTTCATTTTTATGCTTTTTAAATGTTATTTCAAAGCAACTTTTTAACTACTTGTCAGTTTAAGTTGAATTTATCTGTTTTTCAACATAATTAGTCTCGAGTTTTCAATTTGTTCTGTCAAATTTACATTGATCCTCAACTAAATATAAAGGAACAACAGTTATCTGATTACATTGAAAATCTTTATAGTTTTCCTATCACATACAAATTTCCTTCATAAAAGCAAGAAGAAAAGACAGCCAATATGTAGAAATTTCTCAATTAATTGTCATATGCCAAACAACACACATAGCTCTATTTAGAAAGCGATGTTTTTTAAAACTTGTTTTTTGAGGTGGAAATAGTGAATTCACATATGTAATGTCTCTTTCATTCAACTCATTTATTTAGCATTTAGTCAGTGGAGATTCAATGTTTAATGACACGTGCCTTCAAAGAACTCACCCTCCAGTTTGAAAGAGTGTCCCAATTAGCATGCAGTTATGAGAAAATTTTATTTTAGGCCCCTTTGCATATGAAAGAGAGGACACCAAGAAAGAGAGACTGATAATGTTTTAGACCAAAGAATTAGTTATGTGGTAGAAATCTTTGAATGTATGAGAATGAATGAATGGAGAAAAAGGAGTTTATCATAACAAAAAGTAGGAGGGGGCACATTTCTGTAAATATAACAAGTACAAAATGGAGAGAGTGATGACAAACTTTCCAAAAGAAAGCTATCAATGTTCATTATAGGTGTGAGTCCTCTTGAGGACAGCTCCAGAAAAAAAAAAAAAAAACACCTTGAGGGTATCATCTTCCCATTTTCATTCTATAATAACTTGAAACTGTTTATTTTGTTGTTGATGGTGATGATGACTCTCTTAAGCATGCATATTACCTTAGAGAGTTTAAAGAATTTTGGTGACTACTACCGCATTAAATCCATCAAGATAGACAGAGTGGAGTATTTACCTTAACATTTTTTCTGATGATGAAATTGAGGCCTAGGCTGATTCAATGGTTTGCTCAAGAGTACACAGTAAATAGCAGTAAGTCAAAATAGAAATTTACCTTTTCTGAGTCCATGTTTAGTGCTCTTACAAGGACAAAATGATTAAAACTGCTATATTGAGAACTCAATGATGCATTTAAATGTGAGACGCACAAGGTCGTTATATAATTAGCTCTATGACTGTAAGCATAGTACTCTTTCTTTTCTGTGTCTGACCTTCCTCACCTGTAAAATGAAGATAACAATAGTGTTGGTCTAATAAGTGTGTTGTAAGAGTTAAATGACATTTACGCATATAAATAACTTAGCATGGTGTCTGGCATATTAAGCCTTCAGTAATGGGCAGCTCTTACTACCATTACTATTATTTGAGAAATCTGACTTAAAAATCATGTAGCCATGGCATAAAGACACTATGTGACATTTGATCCATCTGAAAGGGGTCTTTCCATTTACACCTTCACATGGGAAGTATAAAGATTGTGAAAATAATTTATTAAAAATGTAAATGATTGTCAAATTATCCTCATAAAGCAGTCTCATTTCTCTCAACTTAAAGTTATAAAATAATGTTATGTTTAGCTGTGATAAACTTAATAAATCTTTTTAAGCAAATCTATGTCTGAACATAACATTATTTGATTTTTCTCGTCTGGGCATTTTAGAGAATGTATTTGATTTGTCATTTTCCTGCTACTGAGGGGTTGCTGTCTGCAAATTTACAGAGAGTCTTAAATACTTCTCCACTGACCTTTTTCTACATTTGAGGGTCATCAAGTACAGGCAGCACATGTAAATATTCAGCAGTCTACCCTGGGCCTATTATCTGAAATAAAATGCCAGGAGCATCACAAACTGAGAAACAGGATGTAAAATGTGAAAGACCCTGAGGACAGAGGCTACAACCATGATGTAAAGAAAATATGCACCACCAAACCTATGTGAGAGACATGACCAGTTTCAGATCCATTTTTGTAACTGCATTTGTATGCATAGGAAGTAGCCCAATCAGCAGAGTCATTGTCAAGTATGAAGAATGACAACATGTGTCTTGATGTCTTCTGCTGGCACACTCAATAGAGTCACATTTTTTGGTGACTATCCAAATGGTGGCTGCTGATCTGGAAATTAAATTGCTGGACTGATTGATAGCTGTTCCTCAGTTGGAAAATGGCAATAGTTATTCATTCATTCATTCACTCATTCGTTCATTCATTCACTGCTTTATTTACTTTATGTTTCATAGAGCTGATTCACTTAGTTTCAAAATTACAAACTCCAAATTAGATAAATATTTGCTTTATGTTGTATTTTTTAGTGTTATGATTGCTATAATTTGTTGCTATTCTGACAGGCTGTGAAAAAGATGTGGGTCTTCACTACATAAAAATACAATAAATTAAGTGAAACTACTGTGCTAGAGAAGTAATAGTCCATATGTTTATGAATGCTGATGGGATGCCTCGTTGGCATCCAGGAATGTTAGGACTAAACAAAGTTTTCATCCAGTAATGAATATCATCTCTCACTCTTTAGTCCTGATGAGCCAAGGGACTGAAATATTCATGACCAAATGCTTACCTGTGAAAAAGCCATGTATTGCAAAAATGTGGGTGCTAATATAATGATTACAGTGTTTGGTTACACCTATAAATCAGAAACACATTGGTGTACAAGGCAGACTTCCTTTCTTGGTTTAAAATTAGTTTTTAACTGAAGACATATCAGGTTCTTATTCCTACTGTTTTGAATGCAAAATGCCGGAGAATATGCAATTGTTTCTTGATGGCATTAGAACATGTGCTCCATTCCACACAGTTTTGGCCTTGTGATTTTGCTTCTTTAAATCTGTACTGAAAAACAGTTGCTTTCTCCCCATCCCAGATTATCGGCTCATTGTGAACCAAGTCTATTTTATTCACTCCTGCCCCCCCCCCTCCTCACCGGTGTCTAGCACTATATATTGCCTTTAATAGTTGCTGAATATGTGTCTGTTAAATTGAAATATGCATATAAAGGTATGTGATTAAATAGATTAGACTCAGAAAAAGATGGGAACCTATTAACTCTTTATCCTAGATAAAAGAAGCCATACCTCCTTGGGTTAACATTTTTATACACCCTGGTTTGTAAAATGGAAAAAGGGAAGTGTCTGATTTTAGTCCAAGAATTATTATTAAAAAGGAAGACAAGGAGATGAATAATAATGCATTTATTTAAGATTATATTTATGAGATAGAATAATAGATAGAATTTACTGAACACTTGAAATGCCTGATACTGTGCTATAAACACATCATCTCATTTAATCTTCATAACAACCAGTGAGACATGTACTGTTATTATTCTGATGTTATAGATAAAGAAATTATACCACAGGTCTAGGGGTCTTTTTCCCAGAGTTAATCTGCCGTAAATGTTGGCCGTAAGATTTCAGCCCAAGTGTCCTGATTCCAGAGATTAGACTCTTAACACTTGAGTGGTTAAAAAAAAAAAAGGAGGTTTATTTTTGGAGTGTTAGGGGATGATTAATCATCTTAAGAATTTGGTCGTTTTTACATTTTAGAATAAAACTCCATCTCACCAATACTTGCTGCATTATTTCACTATGAACAGTTTGTTTGTTTGATTGCAGAGACAGCGATGTAAAGATGTAGGACACTCTGTCACTCTATCTTCCTTCTTGTTTGTCTGTTTTTGTCTATTGTCTTGTCTATTTCTCTGCTTGTTTGCTTCTCCACCAGACAGGTAGGTGTAGAAAAAGAAGGCAGAATTCCCTGGAGCAAGAATAAGGTATCAGATTCATCTTGGCATTTCAATCACCCTTCCACTCAATAACAGATAATTTGGAATTTAATATAATCCCTCTAGTCTTAAAAGCCTAACTAAGGGCAAAGATTTTAAAGTGATTTAGACCTCATGGTCTTTTTTTTTTGCAAAGATTAAAATTTTCTTCCTGCTTTTAGTCTATTCTGGCAAGATATATAATGTTACTGTTATTTTCATACCTGTAATTTAAATTAGAAACGAGCTATTTTTTAGGAAAAATAAACTTTAAAGAGCAGATCATATTACATAATATTTTTTATATCTGAGAAATATGGACAGGTTAAAAAGTGAACCCTGAAAGGAAAGAATGACCTCAAGAAATGAAAGATATAATCTTTCATGTCTTAGCATATTGAAAGAGTGTTTCTACACATTCTTATTAAATTAGACAAAATCACCTTTTCATTTTACTAATATAGATAGTTTGTGAAATTGTGTACTTTATTCTGAAGGAAAAAAATGGATCAATCGTATCACAGAATAACAAACTTAAACGAGCTAAAATAGTAGTAATTTAGATGGAATTTAATAGCATTCATTATTTTTCAATTATTTTTGCAGCAAGTTTTCCCCTTGAATGGTTCAATTAATGTGGGAATAATTCATGTGAAGATTGATTGGCTATGCCTTTCAAATGCACTATTTTCAAAATTCCACCAGCAGGTGTATTCAACTTAAGGTGGTCAATGTTCAATATTTTGCTTGGTGAACTGATCCTCTTGCATCTGAAACCTACCTAACACCCCTCTTTCAAACTGTGGCTAATGGGGGCAGATGTCTGTGGGCTGTTGTTTGCCAGTATCTACTTAGCTCCTTTTTTTGTAGGTTATAAACCCACTGAACTATGTCCACTTTTACTTTCTTTAATATTAACACCATGGGACTTGACAAAACCTCCTTTCAATTTGGTTTGTCAACCTCACTCTTGAATCCCCTTTACCTGGGCATTGGACCTATAGAGTATAGAAAAATTTGGACCACATGCCTGTGGGTTAGATGCACCCATTTTTAGTGGAGGAATAAAAGCAATATAAATTTCTCCAATGCCCCAATCTAGTTGTTTTGTCTGATGCCCCTTTGAGATGCCAGAGAGAATCTTCATTACGTAAAATAAAGAGGTGGAAGTGAATGCATATGCATACAGTGAAATGTTATTGAACACCTACTAAGTATATGGCAATTAAAAAAAGCCATGGGTCTTTCCTTAGATGGTACTTATAATTTCATCGGTCAGTGGGAATGCTTATTATGCACTCGTTGTAAGTGGAAATATATTTTGTAAAGGTCCCCATTTATGAATCAAAGTTTATATCTATAAGTCACTGTTCTCTTAATTGTTTCTAAGATCTTTTCGACCTCATCATTTGATGTATTGTTTTGCTTTATGCTGGGATGGTGCCACCTCAGCCAGCTTTTAAAAGAGATGAAAAGTGCTGCAACACACAAACACACACACACACACACACACACACATCACCACCACCACCACCACACAGTCGTCTACAGTAAAACACATTACTGACATGATTCAATTTCAAGGGATAGATGATGTCACAATATTTTCTTTGTATCTTTCTTGGTTGATTTGTAATGTGTATTTTAAAATCTATTAGTAAAGGAAGCGAACCTACCATTAGCAATGATTGGAATGGGTGATCACTTGAGGAAGTAAGGTGGCTACCTGCTTTTCACATTACATATTACATGGAAAGGAAAGCACAATAATGCATTAGGAAGAGTTAATTCCCGCTATCATTAACGCTCAATGCTTCTACACGTATATGCAGAAAGCTGTTCTTCTTGTTACTCCCTGCACACACTCAGTGCTCAGTGGAGTGGATTTGACTTGGCCCCAGCAATCACTGAGCAGGTGACTTGATTACACTGAAATCAGGCAGAAAATGTCCTCTTCTGGCCACTCGAGTGAATCAGTCAAATTATCGAGTGGCAAAACTAATTCTATGCCTTGGGCCACCAGAGCTGCCACTTCCTATAAGTCAAGCCTTCACTTAGTGTGAAATTGTTTTTTATTTTATTCTCTTTCATTTATTATGCTTATTTCAGCTAATCCATTTAGTGAATGTGAATCAGCCAGTGTGCTTGGGTAGGTTTAGATATGCAACCTCCTCATCTAGTGGGGCTGAAATACTTTAGAGTAGCAATCCATTTAGGAAACATTCAAAATTTATTATGATCCGTAGAGTTATTAAGTACAGAGCAATGCTTATGATTTAAAAATGAGACACAATGGGGAAGAAAAGATTAAATAAGATGAGCTTTAATGAAATTTTACTTCTACTAAATTTTTCTTAATAGAAGTACAGACACAAGTTTTAGAAAATGGGACATACTTTTGGTTAAATGCAGATTCTCAAGTGAGACATAATTTACCCTTGGTTAAACAAACAGTGCCTTCTGTCCATCTCTGAAGCAAACCTCCATGCAGTCCTTACATGCTTTTGAATTTCTGGATCAGATTTAACTCGTATTAACAGAGTCATTGTTATATCTGTGCATATGTGTAGAAAATTACAGTGCACAGTAGAATCCATATATTCACAACTTTTATTTGTCATTTTAATAGAACAAAGTAAATGTACCATCTTAAGATATTTAACAAAAATTTTTTTTGTGTAACATGCAGTTTTCTGTCCACTTCTGCTAATTTCTTATATATAATAGGAACATATACTATTTTTGTGACTATCAAAAACCTGAACTTGAGGTCAACATTTGAACGAATAGCCAATATTTGCATATATTTCTGTGATTGGGAGCATCTTATTAGTGACTTGGTAGACTCTTTGACAATTTGTTCTCCTACTACAGAATGCCCCTAAAATTTCTCTGGGAGATGGCAGTTGAATTGTGAGAATTTTCTGCCTATATGTATTCATCTAATAAGATTAGATTGTACTTGCTAAAGTGGATGAGCTATTGTGTGGGATGTTAGATGTCGCATGTCAAATGTCACACACATGCATTTCTTTAGGTTGACAGCTGGGAATGAAAATCCCATGTTCTACATATTTTGTTCGACATCTCAAGAGGCATTTGTGTATTTTGAAATATACAGGTATGAGTCCTTTTCTCGTAGAATAGTGTATCTAAATTATACATGATATTTATGTAATAATAATGGTGTTAATTTTCCCCTTGAAAAAGCATAGTTTAAATCCATAATGTATGCTTTGTTCCGGTTATAAATATTTTCAGTTTCTGTAAGGCAGTTACTAAGAAATAGTCTTTGGCATGTTTAATAGCATTTTCCACATTTTTGAAGTATCATTTTTACAGAATTCTAGTAACATGTAAGAGGAATATTTAAAGTTATGCTAATATGCAGGAATACTGATTAAATTTTGCCCTGATTTAACAATGATTTAAATTTTGCAGTGAATTCTGTGAATGAACTTAAAAAAATATTTATATGTAAAAAAGATCAAGAGTTGGGGAAAAAGCTTTCTTTTCTCCTTTATATTCTTTCAAGTGTAAGTTAAAAACAACACTTTTCTTCATAACAATTTTGGGATTATGAAGACTTTTTTAACCTAGAAAATCACTAAAAGTGTAGTCAGACTTATCACTTGTATTTTTTTTAAATCTACATCTGACAGTACTGGTATATTCCTAAGAATAGTTAATTGGAATAAAATGCACTTGCATATTAAGATGTTTAATTTAAATTTTTATTTTTCAGCTTAATTTCCATGAATAATGTTTGGCATTACAGAATACAATAATTGAAAATAGTTATTAATCAATCAGTACTTATCTTTAATAACTGACTAGATTTATACTGAGAATGTAAATAGTCCTCAGTCATCACTTTATTTGAAAACTATTATTTTTCAACAAAACTTAAGGTTTATTTTCCTGGCTTATAAAGGTGCAGAGCTATAAAAATAATTCCAGTAATCTTTGTATTGAAAATTGGAATCTTTGGAGTCTAATGGAGGTCACCTTTGGGTGCAAAATTGTATACCTTAGTGAGATTGGAACTTGAGTGTTGCAAATCTCTTAGTGATACTGAGAAAATTATATTGAAATATTTGGCTCTTTTAAAACTTAAATGAAACATATGAAGACTCTTGAAAGGTATTCAAGGCAATACACAGAGGGTAATTTTGAATGATTTGATTTTTGAAATTTGGCAATATCTTGTAAAAGGAAATCGAATTTAATCTATGGAAAAGTTTTATTTCGAATAAGTATATTTGGATTTTCTCCTCCATGACAAGGTGGGACACATGTTTGTGTAACCTAAATGCAGAATAAAAGCTTCTGGAAGTGAACTATTGGATAGATGAAGTGTTCTGTAGCATAAGTGGTAATTTTTTTTTCACAGAGTAACTTACCAATGAAAATCCTGATTGAGTGCAGAGGCAAAAAAAAAAAAAAAAAGAAAAAGAAGTCCTTAATTTTCTTCTTCATATTGGAGCCATATTGTAATATCCTTGTGCTATTCTCAGGTTGTGACTGCTCAGTGATGTTGGCCCTCCTGGAGGGGAAAAAAAAAATCATGGACCCAGAGATTTTTTTTGTGGGTAAAAAGCAGGTTGTAGGTAATGCTTTCTGCTTTCACTTTATTAGAGTTACAAGAAGAAAACGCCCCACAGCGAGGTCAGTGGTAAATACCCTTATCAAGTGTTTATTTTCTGTCACTAAAAGACTGACTAAAACATAGACCACTGTCGTGAAAACTATTGAGCACTGTCTGGGAAAAAATGGTCTAGTACTTGTGTATCTGCTAAAATTAATTCCCAGAGGTTTGTTTTACATGGAAAATATGGTTCTTCTAACAAGCTTTTAAAAAGTGAAGGAGTGAAGTGGGAGGTGGAAGTATGGTTTTAGCATCCTCTCAGTGGCAACAAATGAAAGATTTGTTCCTCATTAAACCATTTCTTGATGTTTCCCAATAGATTTTGAGCTGAACACTTGTTAATCCCAAAGCTCTGACAAGCGAGGCCTGCAGAATTAGGCCAACCACTGCTACAAATAGCTAGTGTACATGAAATGGTAATCATTGCTTTCCAGTCTATTATTAGATTAACTTCATAGGGATTGCTTTTTTCTCCTGTGAGTTGATGCATAAATGACATGCTTTTCCCTCCAATAAATCTAATAGCAGAGTGGCTATGACATGATGTTCATAGCCCTTGGTCCCATGACAGATTATTTTTGATTGCTACAGGAGTTTGGAGCAGCTTGAAACCATTAGAATTTAAAGGCATCATTGAAATGTTACAGCATACCTGACTCATACAGAATATTGCTGATTCTGAGTTATGTTCACAGCTTTTTGCCCCATGATCTCGAATAGCACTAGGTAACTAACTTAGGAAATGGATTACAAATCATCAGTTGAGTTGATAAACAGTTTTATACCCAGGCATAATAAGAGCGATGCCTCTGTCCCTTGAGGATTTCTAGAATTGCTAAATGTCACCAGGGAGAGTGTCTGTCAATATTTTGTATCTAACTCCATTAAAACTTCCTTTCCCTCTTATGAGTTACATTAGAAAGGCATGATAAACTCATCTACAAGACAGAAACAGACTCATAGACATTGTAAACAATCTTATGGTTACCAGGGGAAAGGGGGTGGGAAGGGATGAATTTGGGAGCTGGAGATTTGCAAATGTTCACAACTATATATAAAAGTAGATTAAAAAAACAAATTTCTTCTGTATAGCACAGGGAAATATATTCAATATCTTATAATAACCTTTAATATAAAAGAATATGAAAATGAATATATGTATGTATATGCATGACTGGGACATTGTGCTGTACACCAGAAGTTGACACATTGTAACTGACTACACTTCAATTAAAAAAATAAGTAAAGTTAAAAAAAAAGTAAAGGTATGATATTCAATGTTAAACCTCTTCTATGGACAATTCTAAGTACACTCTTTCTGTAGCATAACAATTAAATTTTTTCAATGAGTCAATAACTTGTGTCTTGTCTTGATATTTCCTCCTACCTCAATATATGAATTCTGTTTTTCTCCTGATGACTCAGATCCAATCTTTTTATTATTTCTTACCTTGTGGAAAGGGCTTAGATAAGTGTTTAGTAGAAAATGTGATCCGAGCGTGCTTTTTTTTCCAGGTTGTGGAAACTTGAAGCTTTCAACTTTTTCAGCCCCGGTTCCAAGTGCTTCCTGATTACCTTTCAATTTAATTTTAGGAGGATCTCTATGTGTTAAAACCAGGGTGATTCATTTTCATGGGATATTTTTGGTCTATGTCTGTTCTGATGCCCTGCCTGCTTTTGTGTTTTATCGCTCTCAAAAGTGTCTTTATTTGAAAGATAAATTATACCGTTATCTTAGTTATTAAACCATCTAATCTTTATAGGAGTAAATTTATCTTAGTGTGTTTTGAAACTTAACATGTATAGAAGTGAATTACATGTATAGAAGTGAATTCTAACATTATTTATTGTTCCTCTCACTTCCACAGTTGATACTGTCAATGAACACTTTTCTGGCTGGAAGAAAATAAAGAGGCATGTTATGTATAACAGGCTGCTTCATTTTAGATACTCTTATATGGAGACAATTGGAATGTTAACATGGATCTCACAAGTTAAAAATTGTTGTACCCACCATGATCTTCACCCTTTCCGTGGCTAAACTGGCTGTAAAGTAGCACTTTACGTATTCCACATTTTCTCTCTATCATCATAATGTGAAGTTCAAAGATATATTTAATGATAGGTTTCTATTCACCGTATTAGGCACTGGCATTATTGCAAAACGCCCCAGGCAGCACGACTAATGAGGGAACTGAGGATGGATCTCTTCTTAGGAAAGATTAAAATGCAAAGCAAGTTTGAATTGCTTTAATCAGAAATTTTGAACTTTTAAAAAAAATTATAAATAACCATACAATTCATGCTATGAAAATGCACAGTATGCTTGACTATAGCTACATATGAAGTGAAATGTACTATAATTTGGGTGAAAAATGCCTTCATTAAATTTGTAGCAAGATTTGTTATATACAGAATCTAAAGCAAATGTGAATCTAATCTATTCCAATGGTTGTTAATTCCTCCCTTAAAAAAAAATAATAGACTTTCCTGGCTTCTGTATTCAGTGTATAATAGCAGCTTGACAGCATTGAAAGTCCCATAGGAAAACAGAAGTGTTCCTAACATAATGTTTTTTGTTATTTATGTAGTACATTTTAATAACTAAATATATTGTCAGATGATACACTGTATAGTATATAATCAGAGATTAAACAACAGGCACACTTAGGGAACAAAGTTTATTTCAAAGAGAGGAAAAAACAAAAGCTCATCACAATGATAAATAAATAGGTGCATTTAGTTGTATAGTAGATAGGTCAGAAAGGTAGGTAGGTAGGAAAGTTCAGAAGTAACTGAATTGATACGGTTTATTTCACACAGTCAATTTTAATGTCCAAATGCAATGAACCATTGATTCCTATTTCCAGGTTGCTTAGATCTTCCTGATGCCGAATAGCCTTTCTTGACCATCAGTTAAAAAAAAAAAAACTCTTTAACTATATTTGCTAGGTATAAATGGCTCCTGGATAACAATAAGAAAAACAGCAACAGCAACAACACATGTCTGAGTACTGAGGTCAGGGAACCTCATGCAACTACTCAAGACAAAATTTTTTGTTTCACAGTGTGCTTTAAAACAGGTTCCTTGTATTTGTGTGTGTGTGTGTGTGTGTGTGTGTGTGTGTGTGTGTTGTAATATTTTATTTATCTAGTGCAGCTAATTTAGACACATTTGATTTATACATTTTGTATTATATAAAGTTTTTTTAATGTTTTTATTTATTAGGAAATAATTAGGTTATTTATTTATTTATTTTTTAAATGGAGGTACTGGGGATTGAACCCAGGACCTTGTGTGTGCTAAGCACGTAGACTACCATGAGTTATACCCTCCCCCCTACATAAAGGTTTTATAAACATTAATGAGAAGTTAATACAATTGCTTTGATGCTTTAGCTGGGTTTGTTATTATTTTCATAACTATCAAGTGGAATGGTGTAATAGTATCACCCAGAGGCAGTCTGTATAAAACAATAATAGTAATGGTATATTATACAAAGTGTAACCTTCTTATTGGAAATATATTTTCTGCTTTACTTACAGAATTTTAAATGGCCAATTCATTTTAATATTAATATTTTTACCATGCATATCCATAAGATGGAAACACTATATCCAAGGGAAAGTTCTACTTCTGAACAGATTTTCTTATGGGGAATTGTTAGCTTATATTAATGTATCTTTTATGAGAGAAAGGATGGCATATATTATTTTTCTTGGAAATTATGAATTAGGATGGAGCTGGACAAGAGGAAGTAGTTATGCTAGCTTCGAGTATTACTTAGAGAATATCATGATATTTCTGTTCTTCTGACTCTGTTATGGCAGCATGATGCTAAGGCTGGACTGGGTCCTAGCTAACAACCAATTAAGTGTCATTTCTGGTAAGTCATATTTATCTTCTCCAGGGAATATTTTTCTCATCTGTAGGATGTAGATGGTCATGCTTGCCCTGTTCGTTCCTTAAGTTATTATGAGGTGCAAAATGAATGTATGAATTCTGTGTGAAAATGCCTTGAATGCTGCAAAAAACTGTATTTAGTGCTATTCTTATTGTCCTTTGGTTTTCTTTACTTTTTGTCAATGCTTTAATGTGAATTTATGCTACATTATGGAATTAGGACATAGATTCCTTGTAATGTGAAGGGAATGTATTGATTTTTGTGGAGATCATAGACTAACCCATGCTGAATGATTTTTTTCCTGACCTCTGAAATATATTTCATTACCACCAAAAACGTATTATTCATCCACTGTTTAGAACCCAGATGGCTAATAATATATGGAATAAATCTTCTACACACCTGCCATGTAACTAACAGGTTCCTCATGCTGGAGTGTAATACCTTAAGTAATACCAAAGCATACTTCTAATGACTTCAAAGCTATCCAAAATCACATTCATGCTGAAAACATTTTATTATTTGTAATTTGAGGGTTTGTTTATATTAAGTGTAAGAGAAATGAGTTTTGTAGAGAGATATGCCTTTCCATATGTGAAAAAATATATTTTGAAGCTCACATATGCTCTCAGGAGTTAATGTTTTCAATATTTACAAGAGCAAAGCATTCTGGAAACCATAAATGCTATGTATGCTATCAGTTGGGCAGTCAGCCACCATTTGGAAAAAGTCTTTTTATTTCTATCATCCTATAATTTAATCCAGTAAAAATTAAAGTATAATTTGTATCTTTGAGAGGAAAAAATGCTGATTGAAACCATGTAATAAAAGTGCAATTTAGCAAAATTATTAGTTTTGGTTTTTTACTATTTTAAGCCTATTATTTTTAAAATTACATTAGTATTAAAAAGCTGTAAAATTGTGCTGGGTGTCAGCACATCATGTCTTCAAACACATTTTAATTCTCATTTTCCTTTCCTCAAATAGTAAACACTTTATAAATTAGAAACTAAAATTAATTGTATAAACTCCAATTGAATGTTTTTATGTTTTGTATGCATTTTAAAAAGTGCATTGTAAACTTTTCAGAGCTGGTGACGTGTTCATCTCTCCCAAATGGAATGCAGTGCAAGGGAAAATAATGCTGATGTTGTGTGAAGCACCATTTATTTTCAGTTTTTAAATCGAACATGTTTACTAAGTTAATATACGCTTTAACTCCAGCATCTACAATATCTAAATTAGATTTGACTAGCATGATTTCCCAACCAATACAGAAACTATGATTTGTGCAATAGCTATTTCAACCCACAGACTCCCAAAATACCTTAAGTGATAATGAGTACAAGTAAGGCATCCAATTTAAAGGCATCATTTCTACATGCTAAGGATGACTTTATTCATTTCTATAATAGAACACTTAGAAAATCTTAGAAAGCAGGAGTTGGCGATCACTCACGTGGTTCACAAATGCCAAACTCCAGCACTGGAGATGCGGGTGATGAGAGCTTACAATAGGGAAAACTCTCCTTTTTTTCACCCAATAAGCAACTCAACAGAAGCAGGTAATGGTGAGGGAGAAGATGCTCATTAATGGCCTAAAAGAAAATTGTTGTCCACTAGGTAGTCAGAATAGGCAATTTTTTCAATATTACAGAAATATATTAATATAGTCATCCTCTTAGTCGGTTTGAGTTATAACCAAAATAACACAGACTGAGTGGCTTAAACAAGTATTTATTTCTCATAGTTCTTGGCTAGAGCTGTCTTCCTGCCTACTGTAGCCAGCTGCCTTCTCGATGTATCCTTGCATGGCCGAAGGAGGTAGGAGGTGGGGAGAAAGACAGAGACGGACAAACAGACAGACAGAGAGACAAAGAGAGAGAGAGAGGCAGATATGGGGGAGAGAGAGAAAGAGAGATTTTTGCCTCTGGTTCTAAGGACATTAATCCCATCCAAGGGCTCCACCCTCATGACCTAATTAACTCCTGAAGGACCTTCAAATACCATCATATTAGGGCTTCAACATATGAATTTGGGAGGATACAAACATTCAGTCCCTAGCAGTCACGAAGCAACAATAGAAACAGCTTCACAAGTACTTATTTATGGGCCAGGAACTGTGATGGGCACTTTACATTTACTGTCTCACGTAACTTCCACAAGAACTTTATGAGGTAGGCATCATTATCCTTGTTTAACAGATGAGGAAACAGAGATTCAGAGAAGTCACAGTGCTAGTGAATCAATGGCCAGTCTGTCTGGCTTTTCCAAGACCATGTTCTTAACTAATGGGCCACATTACCTTTCTCAAGTTTTATGTTCTAAGTGTGGTGCCTGTTAGTTGCTGTGGATACTGGAAGAGCAGAAAGAACAGGGGCTATGTCTAGTCCCTGACTGTTTGTAGTTCAAAATCTGTTTCTAGCTTAACTTCATTGTACCTCATTCCCTCATGGATCATATGGGGATGATTGTTTCTGTCTGTAGGTCACTTGGAGAATAAAATTACATGGGAGATGTGTGTGGGCTCTGAAAAAATATTTTGAAGACACTATATAAGTGAGTTTATATTCAAAAGGTAAAACTTCCCAATAACACGTGCATCTCTTATTTTCCTCATTTTTCAATATTTGAAAGTGAGGTGGTAGTTTATTCTTTTTCTATTCATGGAGCTAGCCAGGAAGTAATAGTACTAACTTTTACATTGCTACCCTTCTGGAAGATTTAGTTTTCAAGAAGAAGGTGCATGTCTTTGCCTGTAAGATTTGTTTGGGTTATTTTTTTCTCTTAATTTCTCTGTGACAATGAGATTGTCTGTTTCACTGTGAGGAGACTACACAGTCTCATTTTGTTAGAAATGACTTAGGGTGCTTTCCCCGTTGTGTGATTCTTATGAATGTGTATGGCTTTAAAAGAAGAGTTAGAAAAGTTGGAGCAATAAAGAGCTCTTCTTTTTCTCATTATAACCAGACTGTAGACGTAATCATGTCAATGTTTCTGAAACCTCTTAACATAAATGGACTACATTTCATATTCGAATTACTTATTTAATGTTAATTAAAATTATATATGCATATAATACATACATACCCATACCAAATTAATGGAACATATGGAAGCCTACTTTATTAATTTGGTGTGGAGATATATACATACATACATATGTAAAATCAACCTTCGGTTTTTAAATTAAATTTTTTATTGAAGTAATGTTGTTATATAACATTATGCAAGTTTCAAACAAAGAAGTAAATATCAAAAAAGTTTTCTAATTTTAATCCAAAGATTGTCTAAAATTTTTCTAAAATTAATCCTAAATTTGAATGTTAACCTAAGAGGTTTATGGATGAACAAAGGTAATTAATATGTAGTTTAAAAAAGGGCACATGGTCTTCGTGACACTCCTTTGTAAGTTATTATCCCTAGGGACTACAGAATCTGTTGGTGTTGTCATAACTGTATTGTATCATTAGCTCATTTTTCTCATTTTTATTTCCTTATTCAAAATCCAACATTTATTAGAAAGTAAGTAGATGAAAAGAATTCAATAACAAAAAGATGATTGTATTCCTATTTCTTTTAATATTCAAAGATAGACATTATAAATGGCCAAATAACAACTCGAAAGGCATATGCAGAGGAATTGGACTTTATAAGTATATTTTCTTGTACAAGGATTTAGATTGATCTGGGTTTCTTAAAGAAAAGAGTAACGGAAATCTAGATTTGTTTCATATTAGCCTTAGATAGGAGGATTATCTTTTTTTTCTCAAATAGAATTTTATAATGCATGATATGGGTACTCAGGAGAGACTGCCCATTAGATTTCTGCAAAACTGTAGGGTTTTTTTGTGGAGTTAAAGCTGCTGACCTAATTTTAAGGAAATTTTATTATTTCATGTATGCTTACTGCACCAGTATAGAAATAGTATATTATTTTTGGATTGGATAGGAAATGAATGTTAAAGAAAGACTACTATATTAATTTTATAATCTTGGCCCTTTAATTTTATTTTACCATCTTGGAAATCCTACTGATTATTGGAAAGAGTTTGGCTACAAAATAACAGTTGTGTATAAATCAGACAATTGTATCATTGAAAATAAGTATAGTATTAATTTTAAATTGTATTATTTAAAGTGTCACAGGGAAAGATTTTAGACTTCTTTGGGATATAAAATTCCACATATAATAAAAATGTTTGTTATTTACAATGAAAGCCAACACTATTTAATTTGGGAAAGAAATGGAACATGAAAATTGGACCAAGAGACCATATGTAGTCCTGTCAACAGCCCCACAGTTTGTCTTATTTCAGTCACTAGCTCTATGTCCTTGGGCAAATATTTTTACTCTCTTTAGACCTCTGTTTTCAATAAGCACTGTTCTCTCTCAAGTCCCTCCCAAGTTCTTAATCCATTTTTCCACTTTGGTAAGACACCACACTAACATAATGAATGATTATTGTTGGTGTTATAAGACAAAGAGTATTGCCAGCATTATAACCAATAACAAATCAGAAAAAATATATTGCTCACCTAAATAAATTTACTGATTTCCACATGTACGTTTTACCCTAAAGGAATCTGCACCTCTTAGTTTTTCAGTTTTCTCAGTTAACCCTTCACATGTATTACATCATATACACATGTCCCAGCAGACAGTGATATTCAGGAGCAGCCAATAAATCGTCACATAATTGAAGGAAGAATGCTTAGATAATTTCCCATTTTCCTTCCTGAACTATGGTACAAAATCCAAGTCAATGCTATATTGACATAGCCTTTCTATTTGCTATCAGTTTTAAATGCTGGATTACCTGAGTGATTGTTTTCTCAGAAAGCCATAATGTAATCTCAAACCTAATACTCCAACAACCATGCACTAATTAAAACTGCAATTATATTTTTGCTCAAACAAAACGACTTAATAAACATTATCACAAACTGTTTACCCTTCCCCAAAACAATTTATGCTCACTAATACAATTTCCCATTAAAACTGCTGCCAGGTAAATTAAAAACTCTTGAAATAGTAAGTAAGTGGGAAATTAATTCAACAGTTTAATCTAGACCTAATAACAGTTGCAAGCTCAGAAAAAGATTGCTACAGCGGGGAGTTAATTAACAGCTTATTCCCCATTTGATAAAAGTAATCCACTCTAATTCCAGTGTAATTTACCTCAATGTAATATAAAACCACAAGCTGCTTCTGGTGCTGGTAATTATTAGCTTCGTCCTGTGGCCACATTGACAATAAAAGTCAGCAGTATCTTAATAATAAGAGGCTGTCTGCTAAATGCCCACAATTAAAGATGTAATATGAAATCTTCCAACGGCAGCAACCATGTATATTGCCACACAAGCAGGGGTTGCAGTTTAGATTTAAACTGAATTTAATTGTTCCACCTAGTTCTAGGAAACAGGTGTACTCTGCGAAAAATAAGCATTTTATTGGCTTCGTATAGGGAAGCACAGGGAAGATCGGTGATGAATCCATCCCATTTTTTCCATCCCTACTGCCACTGACTTAGTACAGCTATCATCTCTTTTTACTTGGATTATTGCACAAATTTATGTCATTTCTTGCCTTTTATTTCTGTTAACATGTTTGCCTCCAACCACTAAACTAACAGCATCATCTGAGAACTTGTTAAATATGCAGATTCTCAGGCTTCGTCCCAGACCTACTGCACCAGAAACTCCAGAGGTAGGGCCCTTGAAATCTGTTTTAACAAGACTTGCAGGTGATTCTGATGAACAGTAAACTTTAAGAATCACTTAGATTGCAAGCACCTTGAAGGCATGGTTGCAAGCTTATTCATGCTTTAAAACTTCTTTATATGGCCAATTATAGCACATGGTAGGTACTAAAAATATTTTTTCAATGAATGAGTTATGGGAAGATGGAATAAATGGTATGAAAAATGGGCAAATCTTAGAGAAGCCACATAAATGCAAGTAACTTTCAAGTTGCCCCATTACCCAACTAAAATGCAGTATCTATGCTTTCTTAAGCGTGTAGTTTCTTTTAAGCAGTAAAACAAAGATCATAAATTATCAATGTGTCAATTTCATCTGCACAGCAAAAGATAAACCCCACAAAAGCGTGTTTTTATGATTACTGGTATTCTCAAAATGTTAACATAGTTTATTTTCTCTTTGGAAGTAATGTTTTGGGTGAAAAAAAGCATTGACTATCTTAAGCAGCCAAGATAGTCTAATTCTTGGAAATGTTAAAATTAATACTCTTTAATTAAACTGATAATTTTCAACTAACGCCTGAGCATTGCATGCTGTAACATATGTTGTATGTTTCTGATATTTTGGCTGCAGGTACTAAGGTTCTATAAAATTGTTTTGTTATTAAATGACTACATTAATATAGTAAGTAATATATAGACAAATGGGACCAGTAAAAATGACAGACTTTATTGAGCAATAATGAAGTCATTGAAAAGTACATTTTCTCTTATAGTACATTAATCTCAACTGTAAAAGTAAGTAATGTATGTTACTATCCTACTACGTTAGGTGCTAACAAGGGTTAAATTTTTTTATTCCCCTCTATTATTTATATGTTTGTTTATAACATAGATCTACTTGAGCAGCGTCCTTATGGATCTATAACACATTTCTTAGAAATATAATGTATTTTTGGAGGAGCTCTGTTGGAGGGAAAAGACAAACTCAAATAATGTTATAATGTAACCTTTTTGTCATTCTATTTAGAGAACGTGTGTGCTTTTCAGAGGCAGAATATAAGTGTTGAAAGATTAGAAAGTGTTAGCAGTTGTATAGGAGCATCATAAATCATATTCGTCATGTAGACATAAGTGAAAACAGATATGTGTGGGATATGAATTTATGTGTATGCCCATACCATGTGGTCATATTTACTGTGGTTTTTAATGGGGGATCTTTTAAAAATAGACAACTATCTATATGTGCATGAACATCATCATCATAATGTCATAAAAAAACCTTTCCATGTTTCAAAATAGTTTCATATTCAATTGCTTATTTCATCTTCACAATATCCTGTAAGGTAGTCAAAGCAGATATTATTCTTATTTTACAGATGAAGAAAGCAAGGCCCAGATAATGGAAATGACAAAATTAGAATTAGAGCCCAGGTTACCTGAATGGTGGTCCAGTGCTTCTTCCAGTTTATTATACTTCTCCCATACTTGTACAGATTCGGTGCCATTCACTAAAAGTGTATATAGACTGACTACTGTCTGCCAGACATTATGCTTCGGTATATTTGGGTATGATGCCTTCCAATGTCTTGAAGGATGTCAAGTGAAAAGCAAACAAGTCTACGTTGGAGTGATAACATAATGTAAAGAGACGTGGTTGAAACCAAGGCATATTGAAGAATGAGGCATGAATGAATAAATTTACTTTGGAGAGGAGTGGGAGATGAGATTAGACAGATAGAATGGGGTTGGTTGTAATAAGCATCCTGTTCCAAAGTGGAGTTTGAACTTTACTCTGTAGGAAGCCAATGAATCTCTTTTGAACAGAGGATACTGGAATAGAAATTTTATGCAGATTTATCTGGCAGCTATAGTAGGTAGGTGGGAGGAGTGTCTGGCGTTTTGGCTCTAATTAGAAGTTGCCATATTCCCAATTTGAGGAGATGAGACCCGGGCTAGAATATCAGCAATGACAATAGCAAAGAGGGCTATGTGTGTTCCTCATCTGTACCTGTGTGCAGTCTGCTGCCTCTCTCCCTTGTGTAGAAGATCCTTGATAATTGCTCTGTGCAGTTTTAAAAATGTCTTTGTATTTCCTACAGAGCTTGGCAAATAAAGTGCTTTGCTTATTGTAGGTGCCTGATAAATGTTAACTGGCTAGCTGTATGAAATAGTCATTGTGTTTAAAATAGATGAGATCGTCATGACATTTCTCTGTATAACTTTAGGATTGGACTTTGCAGTTGAGTTTTTAAAAATTACATTTCTTATTGAAACTTTAGTTTTAGTTTTAGTTAACATACAAATCAAGGGACAGGAAAGTTAAGAGTGGAAAGTTACACTGAATGTTTGAATTACCTGTTTTTAGGAAGGTAATATTAAAACTTCCTAGGTTCTTCCATCATTTATATGGATGAAAATGTAATGTGTGAAATGTCAGATTTTGTGTGTGGTTAATGTTTCATGCATATTTTGTGCCTTTGTGCTAAATTCCTGATGACTGAACACTGCTGTGTAGATCTATACTCTAGACATTGTTTAATTACTTCTTAACAAATATGATGGTTTTGCCATTAACAAAGGTTGATATGTGGGAAGGAAAATAAGTAGATAAATGAAATATCAAAAATCCAAACTCATTGAGACATGGACTTGGGAAGGAGTTAGTTATGTCAGTTACTGTCACTCCCAGTTTCACTTTCTGGATCTTTTCTCTTGATGTGGTATTATTACCTTTCCCCTATTTCCGTACAGAAGCGCCTATATATCTGAACAGATTTAAAGCTCATAAGGTTTTATATACATGAATTTGTTTTTAAGTCCAATGTGACAGAGAGGATTTAGCCCCGACTCTGGAGGTTTTACTACCAAATGGTACTATGAATTGGTTCTTCAGAGCTTTGATCAGGCAAACTCTTTACTTCCTGGTTGATATTCATCACACCAAGTACATTTTTTCCACAGTAGATTAGGTTTGGTTTTTGATGACAATATGCTAAAGCAAGTATCTCTCATCCTTGATGAACTCCACAGTTATCCTAGGGAACTCCTTAGCAGCTCACTTGAATGTTATAGAGATCTGATAGGCTTTGAAATTAGAGAATCATCCATGGTTTGTGACAAAAGTATGACTGGAGGTACTTTCATCCTTATTACCCTTTAAGAAATTTTTTTTATTTTACTTTTTTTGGGGGGGGGGTAATTAGGTTTATTTAGATGCAGATACCAGGGATTGAATCCAGGACCTTGTGCGTGCTAAGCAAGCGCTCTACCACTGAGCTATACCCTCCCCGATGCTTACCCTTTAAGTTCTCAATCAATTGCACTACCAAAAACAAACTAACCAAAATAAAATGAAAATTTATCATTCTTAAAAAATAAGGGGAATTGACAATACCAACCTAGACATTTCTTACCTACACTCTAGACTATATGTTCACCCCGTTTCTGTGTCCCTAGATGTCCAAAATGCTGCTTAAACTCAACATATACAAAACCAAGTTCATTGTCTTCACCTTCAATATTTTTTCCTCCTCCCTGAGTTTTCTTTCTCAGATGAAGTGGTACAATCTTGGCCACACCAGAAATCTGAAAGTCATCATTAACTTCTCACTCAAGTAAACCATCAACTTATCCTATAGATTTTATCTTTTAACCCTCTTGCATCTATTTCTTCCTTCTGTTGTCACTCTCAATACCCTAAAAATGCCCTTGGTTGTTTTTACAGGCAACAACTTAAGCCCCTTTAATGGATTTCCGTTGATCTCTATATAAGTCCCTTCCTCCTCTATTGGGGTATAATTTACAAAAAACTAATCTTGCCGATTTATATGTACCACATGATGGGTTTTGGCAATTGTATGTAGTAATAATCACCACAATCAAGATTGAGAATATTTCCTACCACCTTTGCTGGTCAGTCCCCTTTCCTGATCTCAGCCCAAGTCAACCACTGATTTGCTCTCCATTACAGTCCCACACTATGTAGTCTTTTGCATCCAGCTTCATTCACTCTACATTCTCCTTTTGAGATTTATGCCTGACATTGCCTGCATCCGTAATTGAGTAAATTTTGTTTTATGGACATAGCAAAATTTTTGTATCCATTCATTAGTTGAATGATAATTGGCTTGCTGCTATTTTTGCTCTTATGCTTTTTTTTAACATTTTTTATTGATTTATAAACATTTTACAATGTTGTGTCAAATTCCAGTGTTCAGCACAATTTTTCAGTTATTCATGGACATATACACACTCATTGTCACATTTTTTTCTCTGTGAGTTATCATAACATTTTGTGTATATTTCCCTGTGCTATACAGTGTAGTCTATTCTACAATTTTTAAATCCCAGTCTATCCCTTCCCACCCTCCACCCCCCTGGTAACCACAAGTCTGTATTCTCTGTCTGTAAGTCTATTTCTGTCCTTTATTTACGCTTTGTTTTTGTTTGTTTGTTTGTTTTTTGTTTTTGTTTTTTAGATTCCACATATGAGCGATCTCATATGGTATTTTTCTTTCTCTTTCTGGCTTACTTCACTTAGAATGACATTCTCCAGGAGCATCCATGTTGCTGCAAATGGCATTATGTTGTCAGTTTTTACTCTTATGCTTAATAGTGCAATGAGCTTATGATGTTATATTTACAAGTCTTTGTACATATGTGTTTATCTCCCTTGAGTAAAAACTAGAACCCATATGCTGGGTCATATGGTAAGCATATGTAACTTTAGAAGAAATCTGACAAATTGCGTAAGTGGGTCAACTAATTTGCATTCCTACCAGCAGCACAGGCGATCCAGTTGCTCTACTGAATTATTTCTTTGTATTATTATTATTAATTTCTTTTTAAATGTTTAATCAGATTCACTGGTGAAGCTATTTGGGACTGGCATTTCGATTTTGGTAAGATCTTAAATTCAGAGGTAATTTATTTAATATAGAACTATTCGTGTTTTCTTTTTCTTCTTAGGTCAGTTTCAGTCATTGTAAGGTCCTTCTTGATCTGATTTCTGCATGACTCTTTATCCTCATCCTTCACATCATTCCTTCCTCACAGCTCTTTGCTTTAGATTGTCATATATATCAAGTTGTAATTCTCCTGAACATGCCATACTGCTTCAAACTTCCTTTACTCTACGCAAAGTCATTGATATTTTTTTTGGAATATTGTGCTCTTAGCTACACATAGGTAGTTATAAATTCTTTAGTGCTCATCTCAGGGACCTCTCTTTTTCAAGGAAAGCTTTAGTGATTTCACTTGATGTTTCATTTGCCCACACACTTCTCCACACACTTCTCCATTTCCCACTGCCAGTTATGTTAAGTGTCCTTCCTTTGTCTTCCCCAAGTACCATATATATGCTGTAATTATAGCCCTTCATGTATGTGGTAATTGTCTTTTCCTTCTTATTAAACTGAAGTTACTAAGTTCAGAGCCCTTGAGTTTTAGCTCTGTAATTTTTGTGTTAAACACATAGAAAATGTTCAGTTAGAGTAAAGGAAGGCGGGTATTGCTCAACGGTAGGGTGTGTGCTTAGCATGCACGAAGTCCTGGGTTAAATCCCTAGTACCTCCATTAAAATTTTTTAACAAAATAATAAAAGAAGGAAAGGAGGGCACAAGGTAGGAAGGAAGGAAAGCAGGAAGTAAGGAAACTAACAGAGAGGGAGAAAAAGAGAAGAAGGGAGGGAAGGAGATAAAGATGTTTTCAGTAGAGATCATCACTGGTAGTTTTAACTGGAGCTAAGAGAGCAGGAAAGTGTTCCTAGAAGAGCCTGGATCTGATTCATTTCCACCACTTATATATGATGCTTGAAACCCAAGTCTTTGAAAACATCTCCCAGCATTATTTATCTTCCAGAGCCCTCTTCTTCCTTAGGAATATTTATGAATAGAATTCATATGAAGGAATTCACAGAGATATCTTATTGGATAGAACTGTCATAACCCCTAGAATCCATAGAGCTAATTGCTTGCCCTAGATCCATGTTATGAGTCTCAGTCTAAGCTTATATTGCCAGCTCCTAAAATGACAGAACGTATAAAATGACTAGTTTCTACATGTGTGGTTATAGTAATAGCCCTGAAGGTCTTTCTTGCATAGATCTCATTACTTTCAGGAATGCCCATGCTGCCAGAAGAAACATATAAACATTATCTGCAAATATACAGGAAATATTATATGCCAACTATGTGCCAAGCTCTATGACACCATTCAAAGTGCTCCTGTCTAGCTTTACTTTATGTCCTCACTCTTCTTTTCTTTATACCATATTACCCCTACTCAGGTTGCAAATACTTGTATCACTTCTCAGTACAGTCATATAATTGGTACATGCTTTAAACACCATGCTCTCCTTAAGGAGATTTTAGTAATGTCTCTTCTTTCCTTACTCATCCAAGAAAAAAAAATGCAGCATATGCAAAGCAAAGTGGAAAGCTGTGTATTGTTGAAAAATTGTATTTTCTGTTTGCCTATATGCTGGATATGTTCACATGAACTATGTGTCTAGGAAGTGTGACTTGGTGCCTATTCTAATGCCACCTTTTCAATTAGGGCATAATCCTGTATTCTGCCATGATGGGATTGAGTTCATTCAAAAGAGTATAGCAGAATGACCCCTCAAATTGGGTCATACACAAAATTTAGATTACCTCAACAATCCTCTAGTAATCCAAATCTATCAAAGTGTTTACAAATTAGACGAGAAGTCCCCTTCCTGGGGCCCTAACTGAACCGAAGCCCCTCTTTCCTGTTCAGGTTTGTGCTACCAATGATGAAACTGAGTTTGGTGCAGGCAAGACAGGCTGTATTCAGTAGCCAGAGAATGGAGAAGGGGAGCTCATGCTTTAAAAGCACCTTCTCCCCAACCAGAGATCAGGGGAAAGATTTTATAGGGGAGGGGCAAATGGAAGGAACTGGGAGGAGTCCCATGTCATCTTAGTTCTCAAGGGGAAAAGACAGAAGGTTCCAGGAATTGGGTCAATGTCTTTTTTCCATCTTTGTATGGTCAGGACCATTGGTCATGGTGCCTGTGGGGAGGAGATCTTAGCAAGGTAATGTATTATAATAAATGTATAATGAGAACTTTAGTCTAATTTGTCAGCCATCTTGGACCTACCCAGTTTGGTCTGGTTTTGCCATAAGCTTTAATGGCATTCTGTTTTCCTGTTGATAAAGTACATCTGGTCTATAATGTTAAAGACAGTTTCTGCATCTGGGCCCTGGGCTGCACAGCATGGGAAACAAAAGTAGCTTTCAGGCAGCTGTACCAAAACACTTCTTTAGTAGCTACACAATCTGTCAGTTGCTATAATTTTTACCAGCCAATTAAAAAATATGGGCCAATATTGCTTGATGTGATGACATTTAATTGGTGAGGCCTGCCTGAACCATTACCATGATTACCCTGACCCACTGATCTTTATAATTACAAATTGAAAGGTACACCTACAGATATTCCTTAAACTAACAAATGCACATGTCTGAGCATACAGATACTCATATTTTAATTTTTGAGATTTTCAGTGTGTGCCTTCTGTCTTCACGCCCATCTATATATTCATGCACAGGCATTGAGAACTATACATGTACATACTGCACATTTTAAACTTAAAATAAGTTTTTTAAATATTAAAATAAAAGAAGGTAGTGTTACATATGGAAGTTTTGCATTACAGGTGACCTTTGAACAACAGTTTTGAACTACACACGTTTTTTTTTTTTTAATGAATATGACAGCGCTACATGATCCATGGTTGATTGAAACCCTGATGTGGAACGACAGATGAAGGGACAATTATAAAGTTATACATGGATTTTCAACTGCTGAGAGGGTGCCCCTAACACCCCACCTGTTCAATCATCAACTGTATTTATTAAATATGTCTATCCCATTAGGTTGGGAAATCTATTTTAGTATGCTCTTATACTGAAGCAATATTCCAATAGAGAAGATCAGATTTTAGGTTCAGTCCCCCAAACCTAAACTTTTTCTTCTGAAGAGTACTTGGAATGTTGAGGAGATGTGCACATGTAAGCCTCACAGGGCAGAGCACACAATGAAAAGCTACGGTAGTATGTTCTAAGTAAATGATTTGTGCGGAATACGGACCAGGAAATTTATTGAGTTTAAAAATTTTGTTCATTTTATTGTGTAAGGCCCTGATTCTGTAAAAGTTTGAAAAGTAAAGTTAGGATCCGATATTCAAATATACTGATTCCCCCCTGTCATTTTACTTACTCTCCTTCAGGATGGTATATATTTCCTCTTTTCTTAATGAAACTATCAAACAGAATTTTATTTTAAAAAATTTTTATGGAGGTATTGGGGATTGAACCCAGGACCTTGTGCATGCTAAGCACGTCCTCTACCACTGAGCTATGTTCTCTCCACCTCAAACAGAATTTTAAACATGTTTTCACTTCAAAATTAAATGTCACAGTTGCCAAGGAGGTCCTGTAATTTGAAATATCAATGAATGTAAGGTGGTGATTAAGACAGATAATCAAGGAGGCAGGAGAGGCTGATCAGAAGCCTTCTGAGAAACTCAGTTAATTATTCTTTATTTAAAATATCTTTGTTAGTAGCTAATGGAAAAACAATAAAATCTCAAGTTAAGAAAGAAACTCTCATGGTAAAACAAAAACAGCACATAAACATTTGTTACCTAATAATTACTTTGTGATTAATGTTTTATAGTTATTCTTATATCAACATGGGAAATAGATGAGAAATATATTTGTTTAATAGAAGGAAGGAATTTCCTTTTTATCTGAATGTGGGTCATTGATTTGCTAGTGCCATATTGGGCACTTGTTAGTAAGGAACTGTGTTTCCATTATAAACATCATTTTTGTGAGTTAAAAAAAATTAACTACGAAGACTGATGCCAAATTTAAACTCTTTCTATAATAGATTTGGCACTTGAGAGTAATTTTTTCTTTACGAATTTTAATGACCAAAAAATTGATCTGGCTTGCTTTTGAGTTACAGCGAATTAGAACAAATTGTTAATTATGTTCAGCTGCAATTTGGGGGCAATGCTTAAAAACCACAAACAATGAATATGATTTCAATAAAACTTGGCAAGTGATTAGTCCAGAATTTTAGTTGGCTTATATGTGTCATTTAACAGAAGGGGTCTAAGAAGGAGATTTAACCTTGAGAAGTACTCTACGTAATTTGCAAGTAATTTTTATGTGGTGCTCTTAGCCTTTTCTTAAATTGCCCAGAACTCCAATACAACATAATTTTTCATCAGAGCAGACTTCACTAAATCCTGAATCTCTCTTTTGCCTAAAAGGGAGTGGGTAGTTATTGAAGTAATAAAAAGAACACATTAGAAATACAAGCCTGCTCGCTTAAGCAAGTTCACAATAAGTACTTGTTGATTGAATTACAATATTAAACAGAAGATCCAGTGTACTTTGACATTAGGGTCTGGCTGTTCAGTTCGGCTAGGTTTCACACCATACAAATAAGGTATAGGTTGTAAGACTTGGGGGCAGTTAGTTTCATGGTCATAGATTGTGGTCCCCTGCAACTAGATATTTTGCAAATATGTTGTACTGGTCACAGAAAAATGAGCTATATAAACTATAGATGGAACAATTAAAATCTCTCTCCTTTAGTGTTGAAAACTACCTACTGGTTGCATATCTGCATGTACAGACACATAATGAACCTACACAGTGTTACTTTTTGAAGTCTAATATTCCAAAGAAATATGATGCCAATAATTATTCATCTACTTATTCACTGGTTCATTTTTTCAAAAAATACTTTATGCCTTTTATGGACCAAGCACTGTGCTAAACACAGAGCATTAATAGATAAAGAAGATAACATTTCCCCCTAAAGATCTTAAAAATTTTAGGGGTCTAAGGTCATTCACAAATAATCAATACTGAATATAAATTCTATAAGAGAGAAACGAAAAAGTAGTGATCATAATTTTGTGAGGGGATCAGGAGATGTATTATAAATAAGATGTGATAAAGCTAGATATAAGAAAATTGTATCTAAGTTTGCCTAATATACATTATCATATTTTACCCTAACTTTACAAAGGGATCTATTTTTCAAGCATACATTTACTGTCATATGTTAAAATATTTCATCTTTGATTCATGGATCATTTAGAAGTTTGTTGTATAGTTTCCAAGTAATTGCAGATTTCCTTATGATTTCTTTGTTATTTACTTCTAATTTGATTCCATTATGATAAGATTGTACTTCTATGATTTCAGTTCTTTCAATTTTGTTACTGTTTGTTTTATGACCCAGAATATGTTATATATTGATGTGTGTTCCATTTGCATGTTAAAAGTATGTGTTTTCTGCTGTTACAGAATGAGAATTCTATGACGTCAATCAGATCCAGTAGGTTGATGGCATTGTTTAATTTTTCTGTATTCTTGCTGATTTCTTTCTCTGTGTTGTATGAATTATTAATGAGAGAATTCTTAGTGTCTCCAAATATGGAAACTTTTGCACCATATACTTTTCTTTATACTCTCCTTTTATGTTTCTTTAAATTTATATAGATATAAATATATAAAGTATATATATATTTGTATTTTTAAAGCTTTATTGAGATATATTTCACATATATCTTTATGTATCTCCATATATTTCTCTCTATATAGATACAGGTGACATCTACATACACAGAAGAGTCCATGAGACAATGCTACAACTTTTCCTTTTATTCATCAAACTTCCTTAAAAAACTCAAGACAGGAATGACTGTCTATTATATTTATCCAAATATTTAGCATTTTGTTATTCTCTCTTCATTCCTGATATTACAAGTTTCCTTCTGTTAAAATTTTCCTGAATAATTTCCTTTAGCAATTCTTTTGGAGCAGGTCTACTGGCACTATTTTCTCCTTAGTATTTCTTCATCTGAAAATATCTTTATTTTACCTTAAGTGAAGGATAATGTCAGTGCATATAGGATTATATAGAATAGTTTTTATTTCCATGCTTATAATGTTGTGCCACTTCATTAAGTTCTCCACAGTTTCTGATAAGAAATCCACGGTCATTCAAATAGTTGTTCTTATTTAGGTAACGTGTAATTTAGCTGCTTTAACATTTTTTTTCGTGGTCTTTTGTTTTTAGTGATTTGATTGTGATGTGTCTGGCATGGATTTCTTTGGGTTTTTCCTGTGTGAGGTTCACTAAGCTTCTTTAATCAGTAGGTTTAGATATTTTAACAAACTTGGTTTTCAGCCATTATTTCTTCACATTTAAAAATGTATTTATTTGTTGGGGGAGGTAATTAAGTTTATTTATATATTTTAATTGTTTTTTCTTTAATGGAGGTACTGGGGATTGAACCTAGGACTCTATGCATGGTAAGCACGCACTCTACCACTGAGCTACACCCTAGCCCCTCTTCATATATTTTTTCATCACTACTTACATTCTCTTCTCTGGGACTCAAATGGCATGAATATTACACCTTTTGTTATTGCACAGGTCTCTCAGGTTCTGTTCAATTTTTTTTTCGACTTTTTTAATCAATTGTTCAGATTGGATAATTTATATTGATCTAGCTTAAAGTTCACTGACTCTTTGTAATCTCCATTCCCCTGTTGAGGCTGTCCACTGAGTTTAAAATTTTGGTTGTTATATTTTTAAGTTCTAAAATTTTCTGTTTGAATTTTCTATAAATATTTTATTTCTTTCCTAATATATTTTTAAATTTTGCATTTGTTTCAAGAGGATTCATGATAATTTTATTGGAGGAGAGTGGGAAGGGACACACTGGAGCAGTTTTATAATAATTGCTTTTGTGTCTTTGAGAATCCCAACAAATATGTGATCTTGGCCTTGCTATCTGTTGATTATTGTATTTTTAAGAGCTTTATTGAGATATAATACACCCTACCATATAATTCAGCCATTCAAGCTGTATCGTTCAATGATTTTTAGTACATTTACAGAGTTGTGCAATTCTAACTATAATCTCATTTTAGGAAAATTTTATCATCTCTCAAAGAAATCCTGTACCCATTAGAAGCCATTTTTCTATTCACTCTTTTCTACTTGTGTGCTAAGCAAATATTAATATACTTTCTGTCCCTATAAATAGGCTAGTTCTGTACATTCAGTATAATGGAATAATACAATATGTAATCTTTTGTGAGTTGTGTCTTTCACTTAGCATATTTTCAAGACTAATTTATGACATAGCATATGTAATTACTTTACTACATTTTGTTGCCAAATAGTATTTTATCATATGGACATACTATGTTTTGTTCATTCATTAGTTGTTAAACTTTAGAGGCTTTTCCCTTACATTTTGACTATTATGAATAAAGATACTATGAATATTTGTGTACAAATTTAACTGTTGATTTGATTGTATCCATCCTAGTGGTGTTACCTCCCAGTGTTTTATTCTTTTTTAAATTAATAGACAATTTTCCAGGCCACTTTTAGGTTTACAGAAATGCTGAATAAAAACTATAGAGAATTTCCATATCCCCCTCTTCCCTCACAGACTGTTTCATCTATTATTAACTTTTTGCAGTAGTGTGGTACACTTGTTATAACTGATGAGGCAAATCAATACTCATAAATTATTAAGTGAAGTCCATAGTT
Organism: Camelus ferus; assembly: GCF_009834535.1. Classification (NCBI taxonomy): domain Eukaryota; kingdom Metazoa; phylum Chordata; class Mammalia; order Artiodactyla; family Camelidae; genus Camelus; species Camelus ferus. The sequence goes on from NC_045732.1 coordinate 55,897,410, forward strand.
TACATTAACGTTCACTGTGTTGTACAGTTCTATGATTTTTCACAAAATGTATAATATGTATCCATCATTGCAATATCATACCAAGTGGTTTCACTAACCTAGAAATCCTCTGTGCTCTACCTATTCGTATCTCCTTCACTTCCTCCAAACCTCTGGCAACCACTGGTCTTTGTACTGTCTCTATAGCTTTAAGGATTCTTTGTATATTTTGGAACAAGCCTTTTACAAGATTGTCTCCCCAAATCTGGGTGAAATCCCAAAATGTGCCTTTTTATTATGTTAAAAACCTTTTTGGCAGAGAATAAGTTTTAAAATCTAATGAATTCCAAAGTATTAATTTTTTTTCTTTCATAGATTTTGCTTGTAGTATTGTATCTCAAAAGACATCACCAAACCTAAGGTAACCTAGGTTTTCTCCCATGTTATCTTCTAGGAGTTTTATAATTTTGTGTTTTACATTTAGGTCTATGATCCATTTTTAGTGCAATTTTTGGGAATGCTGTAAGGTCTAGATTTTTTTTTGCATGTGGTCTCCAATTTTTCTAGTACTATTTGTTGAAAACACTATGATTTCTCCATTTAATTGCCTTTGTTCTTTCATAAAAGACCTATATATCTATATCCATATAGATCTAGAAATATATATATATATTATATTATATATATATATATATAAATAGATATATATATCTATTTCTGGGTTCTTTACCATGTTCCATTGATCCATTTGTCTATGGTAAGTTTTAAAGTAGGGTAGTGTTCATCTTTTTCTACTTTTAAGTTCATGTTGCTTATACTGGAGCTTTTGCATTTCCATATAATCTTTAGAATTAGTTTGTTGTTTACACAGATAATTTCCTGAGAGTTTGATTGGTATTGTGTTGATTGTATAGCTCAAGTTGGGAAGAAATTACATTTAATATTATTGACTTGTAAATACATCATCGTAAAATCTCTTCATTTATTTAAATATAGTTGTTTTCTATCATTAAAGTTTTGTAGTTTTCCTCCAATATTTCATATAAATATTTTTTAGATTTGTACCTAAATATGTCATTTTTTGCTACTGATTAAATGAAAATGTGTTTTTAATTTCAAATTGCAATTTTCCACTACTAGTATGTAGGAAATTAGTTGATTTTTGTATATTAACCTTGTCTTCTGCATTCTTGCTATAATCACTTACTAGTTCAAGGAGTTCTTTATTGATTATTTGGGATTTTCCACATAGTCCAATGTTATCTAAAACAAAGACAGTTTTACTTCTTCCTTCCCTATATGTGTACCTTGCATTTCCTTTTCTTGTCTTATTGCATTAGCTAGGACTTCCATTATGATGCTGAAGAAGAGTGGTGATAGAGGACATCATTGTCTTATTATTATTTTTTAGTGACAATAAAATAAAAATTTTATTATTCTTTTTATTGAGAAATAGTTGATATACAATATTATATTAGTTTCAGTTTTACAACAGAGATTCACAATTTTTATAGATTATATTCCATTTAAAGTTATTATAAAATATTGAGTATATTCTCTGTGCTGTGCCATATATCCCTATAGCTTATTTATTTTATACATAGTATTTCTACCTCTTAACCCCCTGCCCCTGTCTTCCCTCTCCCACTAGTTTGTTCTCTACATTTGTGAGTCTGTTTCTGCTTTGTTATATGCATTAGTTTGTTGTATTTTAGATTCCATATATAAGTATTTGTTTTTGTCTTTCTAACTTTTTTCATTAAGCATAATATCCTCCATGTCCATCCATGTTGTTACAAATGACAAAATTTCATTCTTTTTATGGCTGAGTAGTAGTTCATTGTATTATATACCAGATCTCCTTTATCCATTCATCTGTTGATGGACACTTAGGTTGCTTTCATATCCTGGCTATTGTAAATTGTGTTGCTATGAACAATACAATTTACAATAATCTGCATGTATTTTTTCAAAATAGTGTTTCCATTTTCTTTGGATATATACCTAGGAGTAGAATTGTTGAATCATGTGGTGTTTCTATTTTTGTTTGTTTGTTTGTTTGTTTTTGAGGAACCTCCATACTGTTTTCCATAGGGGCTGATCCAATTTACATTTCAATCAACAGTGTATTAAAAACTCACTGTTCTCCACATCATCTCCAACATTTGTTACTTCTGGGTTTTTTGATGATAACCATTCTGACATAGTATGGTCATTTTAATAATTTAATTCTTCCAATCCATGAACACAATTTATCTTTCCATCTTTTTGTGTTTTCTTCAATTTCTTTAACCTGTATCTTGCGGTTTTCTGAGCATGGGTCTTTTACCACTTCAGTTAGATTTATTCCCAGTTATCTTATTCTTTATGATGCTCTTGTAAATGGGACCATTTTTTAAATTTCTCTAATAGTTCATCATTACTGTCTAGAAATGCAACAGGATTTCTGTATATAATTTTATTTCCTGCAACTTTACCAAATTCATTGATGATCTCTAGTAGTTTTTTGGTGATGTCTTTGGGATTTTCTATGTATATTATTATGTCATCTGTAAACAGTGACGGTTTTATTTCTTCCTTTTCAATATAGATTCTTTTATTTTTTTCTTGTTTGATTGCTTTAGCTAGGGCTTCCAATACTATGTTGAGTAAAAGTGGTGAGAGTGGGCACCTTTTATTTTTCCTGATCTTAGAGGAAATGCTTTTAGCTTTTTATTGTTAAGATGATGTTAGCTATGGGCATATCATATATGGCCTTTACTATGTCAAAATATGTTGCCTCTCTACCCTTTGTGGAGACATTTTTATTGTAAGTAGCTATGGGCATATCATATATGGCCTTTACTATGTCAAAATATGTTGCCTCTCTACCCTTTGTGGAGACATTTGTATTGTAAGTGGATGTTGAGTTTTGTCAAAAATCTTCTGCATCTTTTGAGATGACCATATAATTTTTATCCTTCCTTTTGTTAATGTAGTGTATCACATTGATTGATTTGTGGATATTGAACCATCCTTATATTCCCCTGAGAAATCCCACTTGATCATGTTGTATGATCTATTTAATATATTGCTGAATTTGGTTTGGAAATATTTTCATGAATTTTTCATCTATATTAATCAGTGATATTGACATGTAATTTTCTTTTATTGTATTATAACTTTGGTTTTGGTAGCAGGGTGTTTCTGGCCTTATACGATGAATTCAGAAGCATTCTTTCCTCTGCAATATTTTGGAATGGTTTGAGAAGGGTAGGTGTTAACTTTTCCCTAAGTCTTTGGTAGAATTCACCTGTGAGGCCATCTGGTCCTGAACTTTTCTTGGGGGGAGTTTTTTTTTAACTACTTACTCAGTTTCATCACTGGTAATTGTTATGTTCATGTTTTATATTTCTTTCTGGTTCCATCTTGGGAGATTGTACATTTCTAGGAAATTTGTCCATTTTCCAAAGTTGTCCATTTTTTAATGTGTAATTGTTCATAGTATGCTCTTGTGATCCTTTGTATTTCTGTGGTATCAATTGTAACTTCTTTTTTATTTATGACTTTATGAATTTGTGCTCTGATTTTTTTCTTAATGAATCTAGCTAAATTTTATCAGGTTGTATCTTTTCAAAGAACCAGCTCTTATTTCCATTGATCTCTTTTGTTATGTTTTTTCAGACTCTATTTCATTTACTTCCTCTCTGATCTTTATGATTTCTTTCCTTTTACAAAATTTGGATTTTGTTTCTTTCTTCCTTTTCTAGTTACTTTAGGTATAAAATTGAGTTGTTTATTTGAGTTTTTTCATCTTTCTTGAAGAAGGCCTGTATCACTATACATGTCCCTCTTAGAATTGCTTTTGCCACATCTAATATATTTTGGGCTATTGTGTTTTTGTTTTCATTCCTGTATTCCTCTCCAGGTATTTTTAAATTTCTTGTTTTTGGTGTCTTAAATGATCCATTGGTTGTTTAGTAGCATATAGTTTAGCCTCCATGTGTTTGTGGTTTTCCAGTTTTTTTCTTTTAGTTGATTTCTAGTTCACAGCATTGTGGTTTGAAAATATGCTTGGTATGTTTCATTTTCTTGAATTCATTGAGCCTTATTTTGTGACTTATGTGGTCTGTGGGAGTCCTTCTGTCATGGCTGGCTGACAACTGTAGGTAGTCTGGTAGACGTGGTTAGCTCCTAGTCTGGTTGGTTGCCAGGCCCTGCATTGTGTTAATGCTGCCAGCTGCTGGTAGGTTGGGCTGGGTCATTAGGTGGCTGGCTGCAGAACCCTGAGGGATCCCAAGGCTAGAGCTGGCTCACTTGTGGGTGAAGCCTGATTCTGGAGTGGGTGTTTGTTGGACCGGTTTCCTGGCTGTAGCATCAGACTGCTGGTGGGTGGGGCTTGTTCCTCACATGGGTGAATTCTGGTTCCAAGATGTTCTAAATCTGGTCCCAAAGCTCACTGGTGAGTGGGACTGGATCCCAGAGTGGATGACTGGGTAGACTAAGGTATTTTGGAGCTGGTGTTGACTTGCTGGTGGGTAGGGCTGGGGCCCAGGTAGTGCCGGGGCTAGTGCCAGCTCACTGATAGGCATAGCTGCTCCTGGAGTCACTGGCTGAGTTGGCCCAGAGCTTTGTTAATCTCCTTCTCCTAGTTCATCCACCACCCTCTACCCACCACCTCCCTCCCCTCTCGCAACCATCTGTTTGACTGGTGGTGGTCAGGGATGCAGTCTGGGAGGGTCCCATGGCTGTTATCGGCCTGCTGGTGGGTGTGCTGGGTCCTGCCATGGCAGGCTGCAGGGCTTGGCTGTCCTGGGGCTGGTGTCTGCACACTGTTCGGCGTTTATTGGCTCATTCTTTATTTCAGCAGAAAAATATTTAGTCACCATTAATTATGATGTTAACTGTAGAATGTTTGTAGATGTTCTTTATCAAATTGAGGAAGTTCCCCTCTATTTCTACCTTGTTGAGAGTTGCTATCATGAATGCATGTTAGATTTTGTCAGATGCTTTTTCTCCATCTATTTATATGGCCACATGACTTTTCTTCTTTATCTTCTTGATGTTATAGTTACATTCACTGATTTTCATATGTTGAGGCAAACTTGCATATCTGGAGTAAATTTCCTTTGGTCATGGTGTATAATTTTTTTAAACAAATTATTAGATTATCTTTGCTAATATTTTGTCCAGGACATTTGCATTATTTTTATGAGAGTATTCATCTGTAGTTTTTATAGTTTTTATTTCTTTTATCTTTTTTTCTGTTTTTGGCATTTGTGGAATTCTGGTCTTGAAGAATGATTTAGGAAGTATTCCTTCTGCATCTATTTTCTATAAAAGATTGTAAATAATAGGTATAATTTCTTCTTTAAATGTTTGGTTTTATTCGCCAGTGTGCCAACTGGATCTCATACTTTCTGCTTTTGAAGTTTATTAATTATTCAATTTTTAAAATAGATATGGACCTATTGAGATTACCTATTTCTTATTTATTTCTTTATTTCTTTATCTATTTATTGGAGTATAGTTACAATATTATGTTAGTTTTGAGTGTAAAACATAGTGTTTTGACATTTCACTACATTATGAAATGATGACCATGATAAACCTAGTAACCATCTGTCACCCTACAAAATTATTCTGGTATTACTGACTATATTCCTTATGTTGCATATAACATCCCCATGACTTATTTATTTTATAACTGGAGTATGTATCTCTTAATCTCCTTCTCCTATTTCATCCACCATCCCCTACTCCCCTCTGGCAACCACCTGTTTGTTCTATGTATCTATGAGTCTGTTCTTGTTTTGTTATATTTATTCATTTGTTTTATATTTTTAGATTCCACATATAAATGAACTCATGCAGTATTTTAATTTCTTTTTCTGACTTATTTCACTTAGCATAATACCATCTAATTCTACCTGTGTTGTCACAAATGGCAAGATTTCATTGTTTTATGGCTGAGTAACATTCCATTGTGTATATATAAACAATATATATATATATTATATATATATATATATACACACAGACACACTTCTTTATACATTCTCGTTGTATATATATATGTATATACATGTATAGATAGATAGACCGTATCTTATTTATTTATTGATCTAACGATGGACAGATATTTAGGTTGCTTCCATATCTTGGTTCTTATAAATAATGGTGCAATGAACACGAAGGTGCATGTAATTTTTCAAATTAGTGTTTTTATTTTCTTTGGGTAAATACCCAGAAGTGGAACTGATATATTGTAGGATAGCTCTATTTCTAAGTTTTTGAGGAACCTCCACACCGTTTTCCACAGTAGTTGCACCAATTTACAAGAGTTCATGAGGGTTTCCTTTTCTGTACATCCTTGCCAACTTTTTATTTGTTGTCTTTTTAGTCCTTCTGCCAGGTCTGAAGTGATAGCTCATGGTGTTGATTTGTGCTTCCCTGATGATTATTGATGTTGAGCATCTTTTCATGTGTCTGTTGGCCATTCGTATGTCTTCTTTAGAGAAATGTCTGTTTGAGTCCCTTCCCAATTTAAAGTCATATTTCAGTGTTTTGTTTCTTGATATTGAGTTGTGTGTATATTCTTTATATTTTGGATATTAACCCCTTATCAAATATATTGTTGGCAAATATCTTTTCGCATTCAGTAGACTGCCTTTTCATTTTGTTGATTGTTACCTTTGCTGTGCAAAAGGTTTTTAGTTTGATGTTGTCCCACTTATTTATTTTTGCTTTTATTGCTTTCAGTAACTTTTGTCTTTCTAAGAATTGTTCCATTTCACTTATGTTATCAAATTTGTGGCCATAGTTATTTTCAGTATTTCTCATTAGTTTTTAATGTTTATTGGATCAGTAGTGATGACCCCTCTTTCATTTAAGATATTAATAATTTATGTCTTCTCTTATTTTTTTCTTAGTTAGCCAGGTTAGAATTTTATAAATTTAATAGACCCTTTCCAATAATCAAGTTTTGGTTTCATTGATTTTCTGTTTTCAATTTCATTGATTTCTGCTCAAATTTTATAATTACTTTTCTTCTGCTTTCTTTAGATTTAATTTGATCTTCCTTTTTTAGTTTCCTAAGGTGGAAGATTGGATAATTCATTTTATGACTTTATCTTTTGTAATATATTCGTGCAATTTCATAGATTTCCCTCTAAGTCCTGCAGTCATCACATTCCATAGATTTTGATAAATTATATTTTCATTTTCACTTGGTTCAAAGTATTTTATAGTCATCTTGAAATTCTGTTTGATCTACATGTTATGTAGAATCTCTACATATTGATTTTTTTGAATTATCTTTCCATTATTTATTTCTAGTTTATTTTCATTGGGATCTTAGAGCATACTTTGTATGATTTTTGTTCTTTTAAATTTGTTAAGGCATGTTTGATGGCCTGCAATGTGTTTAGTCTTGGAGAATGTTCAAAGTAGTTTGAGAAGAATGTGTATTGTGCTGTTGTTGGATGAAGAATTTATAAATGTCAATTAGATCTACTTGATTGATGGTGCTATTCAGTTCAACTCTGTCCTTGCTGATTTTCTGCCTGCTGGATCTGTCAATTACTGATAGATGGGTGTTGAAGTTTCCAACTATAAGAGTGGATTAGTTTTTTTCTACTTGAAGTTCTATAAGGTTTTGCCTCATGTATATTGATACTTTGTTGTTAAGCACATTCACCTTAATCTTGTTACATTTTCTTGGAGAATTGGCCCCTTTATCATTATGTAATGCCTTCTTTATCCCTAATAATTTTCCTTGCTGTGAGTTTTGGTTTGTCTGAAATAAATAAAACAACTCCAGTTTTTTTTTCCATTGGTATTAGTATAGTATGTCTTTTCCCATCCCTTTACTTTTAAATCTGTGTCTTCATATTTAAAATTGGTTTCTTAGAAATAACATATAATTAGATGTTCATACACTCTGATAGTTTCTGCCTTTTAATTGGTATGCTTAGACCATTGACATTTAAAATGATTCTTGATACAATTGGATTAATACCTATCATATCTGTAGCTTTTTTCTATTCATTGCCCTTTTTTTAATTTCTGCTTGTGATTCCCACTCTTTTTTTGTCTCTCTGTTTTTAACTGAGCATTGTACATGAATCCATTTTATTTTCTCTTTTGGTATTCCAATTATATTTTTATTTTGCTATTTTTGTGGTTGCCCTAGAGTTTGCAGTACACATTTATGGCTAGTTTAAGTCCATTTTCAAATAATACTATATTTCAATACTTTAGAGTTAGTGCAATTACCTTATAACAGAGTATTCCCAATTCTTCTATTCTGTCCCTTATAATATTGCTGCCATTCATTTTTGCTATCCTTATGTTATAAGTTGCCAAGCGCATTGTTCCTATTACTATTTTGAACATACTGTTAACTGGTAAATCAATTAAGGATGTAGAAAATAAAGATTTTATTTTATCTTCATTTATTCCTTGGCTAATGCTCTTCCTTTATGTCAATTCAGATTTTAGAACTATGTCATTCTTTATGAAGAACTTCTTTAAACATTTTTGCATGAGTAGTCTACTGGTTAAAAAAATTCTGGAATTTTTGTTTCTGTGACAAATATTTCTCCTTTACTTTTGAAGGATAATGTCATGAGGTGAAGAATTATTGATCATGTTTTTTTTTTCTTTCAACACTTTAAAGATTGCACTCCACTCCCTTTTTGCTTGAATGGTTTTTGAAGAAAAAACTGATACAAATCTTGTCCATGCTCATTTACATGCATAGTTTTTATCCTTCTACTTCTTTATTTTATGATTTTCTCTGTTTTTGATTTTCTCTAGTTTGAATATAATACACCTAATTATGTGTATATGTACAGTTGACTTTTGAACAATGTGGGGGGTAAGGACGCTGATCCCCCACTCAGTTGAAAATCTGCATAAAACTTTATAATCAGCCTTCTGTATCCACGGTTCTGCATTGGTGAATTCAACCAACAACAGATTGTGTTGTACTTCAGTATTTATTGGAAAAAATCCACATATAAGTGTACCTGTGCAGTTCAAACCCATGTTCAAGGATCAACTGTATATATATTGCACTTTTTGTTTTCCAAGCTTCCTGAATCTGTGATTTGGTATCTGCAATAATGATTTCATTATTACTTCAAATATGTCTTCTCTTCCTATCTTTCTTTCTTTTTTCTCTTTCTGATATTTCTATTGCACATATGTTACAACTTTTGTACCTTTACCACAGTTCTTTGATATTTTGTCCCATCTTCTTTACTCTTTTTCCTCTTTCATTTTCAGTTTGCATAGTTCATAATGACTTCTTTTCATCCTTATTGATTTTTTCTTTTTTGGTTCCAGTCTATAGATGGTCATATCAAAGACATTCATCAGTTTGTTACCATTTTAAAAAATATTTCTAGCATTTTGTTTTGCATTTTAAGAGTTAACATCTCACTGCCTACATCATTCACCTTTTATTGCATGTTATCTACTTTTTCTATTAAGATCCTTAACATTTGAATTATAGTTATTTTTAATTCTCAGTCTGATGATTTCTAAATCCCTGCCATATCTGAGCCAGGTAAGATGCTTGCTCTGTCTCTTTAAACTGTTTTTTTTGTTTTTTTGCTTTTTTGTCTTTTAGTGCAACTTGTAATGTTGTGTTACAAGCTGGACAAGATGTACTGGATACAGGAACTTAGATAAATAGGCCTTTTGGCGTAAGGTTTTATTTTTATCTAGCTAGATGTCAGACTGTGTTTAATGCTTGCTATTTATGTAGAGTCAGAAGCTAAAATTTTCTCCACTTTCCTTGTTTTTATCTCCTCTGTAGACCTTGGATTTTCCTAGAGACTACTTCTTAAATATTGCCCAGACATGGAATTTTTTCAAGTGTAACTAGAGTCGAGTATTTCCCTTCCCCAGGTCAGTTTCTGATAAAACTCTAGTCAGTTAGGCTCTGGTAATAGTTTCCCTGATGGCATTTTTTCTTAGAAGAATGCTCTGGGTGTATATAAAAATGGCTACTTTTCCCCTTTTCCTGCCAATAGCACTAGGGGATTTTTCTCTGATCTTCACTATGAGAACCTGGTATGTCTCCTGGAGAGAAAAGCCCTGAAAGCATACAGACCTCCATAAGACTGGCCCTTCTTGGTATTTTTAACTTTCAATGTTGTCTACTTTGACCTTTTGGCAATTTGTCAGTTACAGTTTAAGTTTTGTACTTTGGTATTGGCTTTGATGGTAAACTTCCTAGGCTTCTGTTCTAGTAAGCTGTGATTATGTAGATTCACCTGTCTTTATAATTTTGAGGGTAGAGGGTCACCCTGTGACCTCAGTTCTCTGATGGATCTGAGAAGAAATCTTGCTTTTCCATTTGTTGAGTTTCTTTTTCCTTTTGTGAGGATGGGAGTGAAGACTTACAAAAAAGTCTCTCATTGTGGTTTTAACTTGCATTTCCCTGATGGATACTGCTGTTAAACATGTTCTCATGTATTTATTGGCCTTATATATATAATTCATTAGAGAAAAGTTGATTCAGGTCCTTTGCCCATTTTTTCATATGCTATTTTAATGTGTGTGTATATATATATATATATTTATTGAAGTATCCCCATTTTTAAATTGGATCATTTCTCTCTTAATTATTGAGATATAAGAATTGTAGTTTTCAGAATATTCATTTTTCACTTCTTTTGTTAAATTCATTCCTATATATTATATTGCTTTGATATTATTGTAAACAAATTGTCATTTTAATTTCATTGTTATTTTTAAGTGCTTATAATAATACAATTATTTTATATATTGATTTTGTATTTTACAACCTTGTTGATCTACTTTATTAATTAGTTTTAAAAATTGAATTCCTTAAGATTTTCTGTATACAATATCATGTCATCCACAAGTGGAGATAGTTTTATGTCTTTCTTTCCACCCTCACTGCTTTTAATTTTATTTGACTAATTCCTATAGCTAGGATTTCTAGTACATTTTTGAACCAAGGTGACAATAAGAGACATCATGTTCTTTCTTTTTTTCATCTCAAGGGCAAAACATTCAGTTTTCCACCATTAACTATGATGTTCTGTAAGATTTTGTATATACCTTCGATCAGGGTAAGTTCCTTTTATTCCTGGTTGTGGAGTGTTTTTTACTAAGAAAAAGTGTTATATTTTGTCAAATGTTTTGTTTCTATTGATATGATAATATTGCTTTGACCCTTTGTTCTATTGATATTGTGTATTACATTAATTGAGTTTCTATATTAAGCCATTTGTGCATTCCTCAGGTAAATTTCAGTTGGTTATGGTGCATAATGCTTTGTACATGTTGCTGGATTTTAGTTTGCTAGTATTTTGTTCAGGATTTTTGCATCTAGATTCATAAAATGTATGGTTTTATAATTTTCTTTTCTTGTGATATTTTTGATGCTGGTATCAGGATAAAACTTTCCTCATAAAATGAGCTGGGAAGTGTTTCCTTCTCTTCTATTTCTGGAAAGGGTTGGTGAAGTATTGGTGTTAATTCTTAATTAAAAGTTTGTAGAATTCTCCATGGAAGCTTTCTGGTTCAGGGCTTTTCTTTGTGGGAAGTTTATTTCACCTTTTTTCTTTTTATAGATCTATTCACATTTTTTGAGTCAGTTTTGATAGTTTGTCTAGGAATTTGTCCATTCCAGCTAGGCTTATAATCCTTTTTATTTCTGTTAAGTGTTTAGTGGTCTCCTCTTTTATTTCTAAGTAAACTGAATCTTCTCTTTCTTTCTGTCTGTCTATCTAAAATTTTGTCAATCTTGTAGATCTTTCAAAGAATCAACTTTTGGTTTCCTTGATTTTATTTATTGTTTTCTATTCTCTATTTCATTTATTTCCAATATAAACTTTATTATTTTCTTTCTTCTACTTGCCTTGGGTTTAGTTTGTTCTTCATTTTTCTGGCTTCATAAGGAGGAAGACTAGGTTGTTGTTTTGAGATCTTTACTTTTTGTGTGTAGGAAAATACACATAACATAACATTTACCATTTTAACCACTTTAAAGTGTACAATTCAGGAACATTAAGCATTGCCACAGCACTGTAGAATCACTACATTGCTCCAGAATTTTTCATCACCCCAAATTGATACTTCATAGCCATTAAGCAGTCACTCTTCATACTCCCTCTTCCAGCCCCTGGAAACCATTAATCTTCTTTCTGTTTCTATGGATCTGCCTGTTCTGGATATTTCATGTGAAAAGAATCATATAATATGTAGCCTTTTGCATCTGCCTTCTTTTACTAGCATAATATTTTCCAGGATCATCTATGGTATAGCATATATCAATATTCATTATTTTCTATGTCTGAGTAACAGTCCATTTTATAGATATACCACCTTGTGTTTTGCCATTTATTATTTGATGGACGTTTGAGCTATTCTAGTCTTTTCACTACTGTGAATAGTGCTGCTATGAACATTAATGTACAAATTTTTGCTTTAATACCTGTTTTCAATTAGGATATATACCTAGGAATGGAATCGCTCACTCATATGGTAATTCTATGTTTAACTTTTCCAGGAGCCACCAAACTGTTTTACACAGTGATTGCTCTATCTTACAATCCTACCAACAAAGTATATGGATTCTAATTTCTCCACATCTTGGCAAACATTTTCTAATTTTTTTTTCATATGATTATCTTTGTGGGTGTGAAGTGGTATCTCTTTGTGGTTTTGATTTACATTTCACTAATGACTACTGACTAATGACGCTGAGCATCTTTTCATGTCCTTTTTGGCTGTTTGTATATCTTCTTTGGAGAAATGTCCATTTGACTCCTTTGCCCATTATTTGATTATTTGTCTGTTTTTCAGTTATAAGAATTCTTTACATATTCTAAATACCAGAATTATATAAGATATATGATTTTTAAATATTTTATCCTATTCAGTGGATTGTCTTTTCACTGTTTTGGTAGTGTTGTTTGATGCACAAAAATGTTTAATTTAGTGAATTCTAATTTATCTGGTTTTTCCTTTTGTTACTTGAGCTTTGAGTGTCATCTGTGAAATCACTGCTAAATCCAAGATCATCAAGGTTTACCCTTATAATATTTTCTAAAAGTTTTAGAGTAGCTCTTGTTGTAGTAGCATCATTTGTTGAACAGACTTTTCTTTTCCCATTAAATGGCCTTGTCACACTTGTTGAAAATCAATTGATCATAGATACATGGATTATTTCTGGATTCTCTATTTTATTCCATTGATCTAGATATCTACTCTTATGGAAATACCACATTGTTATGATTACTACAAAGTTGTAGTAAGTTTTGAAATTGGAAAGTTTGAGTCCTTCAACTTTGTTATTCTTTTTCAAGATTGTTTCATTTATTTGGAGCCCCTTGTAATTCCATATGAATTTTAAGTCTATATTTTTCATTGCTGCAGAATAAGGGCTATTGGTGTATTGATAGGGGTTGCATGGAATCTATAGATTGCTTTGGGGAGTACTGCCATCTTAACAATATGAAGTTTTCTATTCCATGACAATGGGATTTATTTCCATCTTCATATTTAATATACTCATTTATAGCCACAAATTTCCCTTTAAGCACTTCTTTAGCTATATTCAATAAGTTTTTGTATATTGTGTCTTCATTCATCTCAAACTACTCTCTCATTTCCCTTGTGATCTTGTCTTTCTTCCACTAATTGGTAATTTAGGAGGATGTTTTTAGTTTCCTCATATTTGTGAATTTCCCAAATTTCTTCATTTTATTAATTTTCAATTTAATTCTACTGTGGTTAAAGAATATACTTTACAGGTTTTTATTTTTTTAAAAAATTATTGATGTTTGTTTTACTGCCTTTGATATGGTCTATCATGAAAAATATTCTGTGTACATGAGGATAATGTTTTCTGCTGGTTTGGGTGGAGTATTCTATAGATGTCATTTAGGTCTAGTTGCTTTGTAGTATTGTTCAAAATTATATTTCCTTGCTGACCTTCTGCCTAGTTGTTCTATATGTTATTATAAGAAGGTTACCAAAGTATCTAACTATTATTTGAATTATCTATTTTAACATTCATTCTTTCAGGCTTTGTATTATGCATTTTGGAGCTTTATTTGTAGGTGCACATGTTTGTAATCATATGTTTGTGATGTATTGACCATTATTAGTATACAATGTCCCTCTTTATCACTAGTAACATTTTTAAATGTCTATTTTGTCCCTCCTCATAGGGTGCAGCCATAGGCATAAGTACAGTCACTATGGGATGAGAAGATTTTTGCATGGTTCTCTTTGATGGTCACTTTCTCTGATATCTCTGTCAAGCTGTTTGCCTCTGTTGATCACCCAGCCCTGAGTTGTACCCAACTGATTTTTCTCTTATTTTTGAGAACGTGTTGAGACATAAATACTGCATAGTCTCATCCAATTATATTCTGTCCCTTTTGTGGGAGTTGTTTTTATAGGCTAGTCTTTGGGGTTTGTTCTGATCCCAGGAGGGATCTTCTTAATTGTCTCTTTCCATAGTTTTCCCCGGTTAACCTGCTGGCCTGTGATTTAGCTGGTTGTTCTCATGGAGTTATTAGCCTCCTCTATTACTTATATCTAAAACATCTGTTATATTCAACAGCACCATTAAAGTTTGAACTTTCTAAAAGTCTCCCAGATAGAGTCAGTTCCCTTGGGAAAATCTTAGTTTTCTGTTATTATGGCTCACCTCTCTCTCTCTCTCTAGTAAAAAACTGTGCACAACTGCTGTGGATTTGGGGGCAGGGAAGTGACTCACTTCTCTCAGAATGACACCCCTGCTTCACATGGCAGTAGCCTCTGCTTCTCTTGGTTTCTTCCCTTTGCCAAGATGGAACCTCCATCCTTTGAATGAGCTGGGATGACAGTGATCTTGGCCCCACTGTTATTATCCTGCTGCACCTGTATAAAAGATTCTGCCTTGTAAGTTGTGACTAGGTGCAGGTAGAGAGCCTCAGAACACTCAGCCAGTCTTGCCTGTAATAGAACTTTTCCATAATGGAACTGGGAAGGGTGAGAAATGGCTTGTCCTTCCTCAGTGATCTTGTACCCCTTCATGGGGATCTGGAAGAAGAGATAACCCTAAGTTTTTGTCACACCTGCCCATGGTGGAGCTCCTGTCATGCTGAATTGAAGCAGAGGGGAGAGACAAAGGGTTTCCTGACTCAGGTGTTACTGAGTCTTCCTATTCTTCTTGAGATTTAGTAGATTTTTTTTAGGGAGTGGATAATATTTCTTATTTTGCTATATTTAATTGGGATTATTTCCAGACACTTTAAATTTTTGGTTTTAAGTAATCTTTACCAATTATATTTTGTCCCTGGGAACAGTTCTGCAGAGCTCCTAACATCACAATTCTGGAAGTCATCTCTCTTATTGATTATTTCTTCCATGCAAGTTTAGTCTTTCCTGGTTCTTTGTGTATCTAATAATTTTGAATTGTATCCTGTATATTTTGAATATTAAGTTAGACTTTAGGACTTATTTAAAGCTTGTGTAGAATGTTGCCTGTGTAGAATGCTGATATTTTGTTTTATCAAGGAGATGACCTTTTTATGTTCAGGCCACAACTTCTCATCCACATTGTGTTTTTTGTGCTTTGAATGTAATTGTTATCAAAGTCTTTGCAGTGATTTTCAAGTCTATCCTTTGTGTGCATTATCTAGGACATTCTGGTGCTTGGCAGTGGTTTCATTTAGTTTAGTTCTCAGTCTTTGGCATGCAGATTAAGATCAGATCCCCATGCGTGCACAGTTCAGGATTGATACCAAGATTTCATAAACAACTTTATAGGCTCACTGTGTTGCTTGCCTCCTTCTTCCTCATCTCTCCTGTGATTTCCAGTTATCTGAGTCTCTTCTTTTCAGACCTTTGGACGGTTACTTGGGACTTAGGTACACTGCTATGTTGTGTACTTCCATTCCTATGCTTATGTTCAATTTCAAGTGGTGGGAAGTCAGAGAGAAAAATATCAATGGGCTTGGTTCCACCTTCTTGGTATCAGATCTCCTCAGATCAGAAAAGCAAATTCCTGTACTCTTGTTTCTGCACTGTAGATTGAGAGGTAAAACACGAAGGATCAGAGAAAGCAAGCAAGCAAGCAAACAAACAAACAAAACAAATCAAAGGTTTCTACAATCTCTGAATGGTAGGAGTTCCCTTTCCTGCTCCTTGAGCCAGAACTAGAGAACTCCTCCTGAGGACTCCTCCTGTTTCCATCTCTGTCTGCACTAGTGCCCATTTATATGTTTCAGCCTATGTTGGGTGGAAGCTAGGAGGTACTGAAGGGAAAATTATGCAAACCCACTACCAGATTGGTAGTACTTTGAATTTTGATGTTCTTCTCTATCCTCTTGCTGATAACTTTTCAGAATTCTCCAAGAGCTGCATCATGCATTCTATCTAGGTATAATTGTGTTGTGTGAGAGAGAAAGGATAGTATTTTTTACCTCTTTTAATTATAAACACCATCAGCTTTACTACAGCATGTATTTTGGCCTTTCCCTGTATGCCAAGGTACACCATTTCTGTACCACTAATAACACAGATAGATTATAATGTATGGTTTTAGTAGTCCTTGATGTACTTGTGACAAAGGCCCTAGTTTTGATGAACTTTAGTTAGGATTACCTATCAGTCTACTGATTTCCCCTCATAGTCCTAAGAAAAAGAGGAAATACATACTACTATGCAGTACAATTAAACTCATAGCCTTTCCTTCACAATTTAATGAAATTTATTTCATTTGTTTTTAAATCATGTTTGCAAACTCTTAAGTTTGTAACTCAAATGTTTATTTTAATTAATATTTTTATTTAACTAAACACCATTATTACTGCACTAAAGTAAAATAAAAGTAAAGTAAAACAAAATACCTTATTACTGCATGTCTTCCATTACTTTACTATAATAAAGACCTGCAATGTGACCTTAGTATTACTAGATTTTAATGTCATAGAATAATACTCTGAAGATGAAATTGTTCTTATTAGCTTTTCAATGTAATGAAAAGTATGTTAAGGGATAGCAGACACCTTTGCCTTCTGTTCAGACTGACCACATAGAAAATACAGGAATAGAGGACAATATGTTGTCATCTAGGAAGGAATGCAGTGGGATGTTATCATTGAGGCCAATATAAACCCAGGGATACCTACTTCCCTCCTTAGTATAAATAAAAATCCTGACGAAATAAAATGAGTGGACAGTAAATTGTCCAGTTTCCATGATTTCTGGTTGGAGATCTTCATAACTGATTTGTTGTTTTTAATGCAATATACAAAGCGATGCATTTCATTATTGAGGATCATCATATTAATTTCTTCTCAATGGAAAAGAACTTATTTCCTTGGGATGGTATGCTGCTGCCACTGCTGTTGTTTTTGTTATTGTTGTTGACTTTCAATCTCAAAGATAAGATTTTTCTTTTGTCTTTTGAACAAGCATTTAATATAAAGGACATATTAGAAAAAAGGGAAATGTTAACATCTAGAGACACAGTGCTTATTTCAAAATCAATGGGTGGAATAAAATGTACCTTTGTTCTTTTGTGTCTGTAAAATTATAAAACTCTACTTCCTTATTGTTGTGAACATCCCTGGTTCCCACTTGTCTTGCTTTAATGTTTTTCCATCATCTTCCTCCTCTTCATTTATTACATAACCACTTATTGCGTGTAATTATTTCTTTTGTTCTATAACAATTCTGGTAATCACATCTAAGGGAACTTAGAATATATACAAATAAAAAAAGGATTTATCCTGATCTTTTAAAATTTGTTTTTGCAATTCTAAGATTGTCATTTCCCTAGTTTGGAATTGCAGGTCTCTGCATATGGAAGGACAAGAGTGTAATTTACTGCCTTGACTCACATTTGTAAAAATGTAATTATAGCTAGATAGATAAAAGTATACCTTAATGAGAAAATGCAAAGACGGTATTCTCAATGTAGTTTTGAAAGCCATATCAACAGATATATGTATGCCCAAAATGTACTTTTTGTTCCTGAAATTTGAGGAGAGTGTTAGCTATTATAGAAATGTTTCCTGGCTTTCTGTTGAGACAAATATTGGCTTAAGAAATCTTGAAAAAACTGAATAAACATATAATAAAACTTCCTCATACTTCTGTAGCAGGTTATTAAAAAATATAGTTGGTTACAAGAAAGAAAAAATTTTGTCCTTTCAAATTTTATTCTGTTCAACAAGCATATATTATTATTGCCAAAATATTCTTCTAGTCCAGCATTGTACACTGAAACTTCTTGATGATAGAGGTGTTCTATATATGTGCTGGCCAATACAGTAGCCACTTGCCACGTATAGCTATTGAGTACTTGAAAAGTGGCAAGTGCAGCTGAGGAACTAACTAGTAACTATAATGTTACACAGTACAGTTGTAGACATTATTGCAAACACAAATGTAACTGCTAATAATGAGTTGTTAATTATTGTGTATTGCACTATATTAACATTTTATGTTTATCCCATTATTCATCTTCATTACAATCTCCTCTTAAGTATGGTGTTTATAGTGAAAGAAACTGTGGTTGAGAGGTAAAGTAACTTTTCCGAAGTCACAAACGTACAGAATAGCAAAATTTGGCTTCATACCCGGGTATACATTTTTTGAGAGTCTGTTTTGGAGCCTGCACTATATATTATTGAGATCAGGTTTATTGAATTACAGTTTACATATAGTAAAATTCACCATTTAGAGTATATAGGTCCATCAATTTTGGCAAGTATATACAGCTGTGTAGCCATCATCACCAAAATAAGCATGTAGAAAATTTCTGTCATTCAAAAAGTCACTCTTTACAACAGCCAAGACATGGAACCAACCTAAATGTCTGTCGACGGGTGACTGGATAAAGAAGCCGTGGTATACTTATACAATGGAATGCTACTCAGCCATAAAAAAGAATAAAATAATTCCATTTGCAGCAACATGGGTGGACCTGGAGAATGTAATTTTAAGTTAAATAGACAGAAAGAGAAAGAAAAATATAGTATGAAATCACTCATATGTGGAATCTGAAAAAAGAAAAACAGAGGACTCTACTGAAGTCATCTACAAAACAGAAACAGACTCACAGGCATAGTATAAGCAATCTTACGGTTACTGGGGGAAAAGGGGTGGGAAGGGATAAATTTGAGAGTTTGAGATTTGCAAATGTTAGCCTCTATATATAAAAATATATTAAAAAACAAATTTCTTCTGTATAGCACAGGGAACTATACTCAATATCTTATAATAACCTTTAATGAAAAATATGAAAATGAATATATGTATGTATATGCATGACTGGGACATTGTGCTATACACCAGAAATTGACACATTGTAACTGACTATACTTCAATTAAAAAATAATAAAATAAATGGAAATATGATTATGACCACCCAAAAGAAGTCATTCTTGTCCCTTTGTAATCAGCCCCTGCACTCATTCCCAGCAACTATTGATCTGCAAAGATAAGTTCAAAATGGCATCAGATTATTTTTTTTGATTTTAGGAATTCTAATGGGTAAATTCTGCTATTTTATTGTGGTTATTAATTTGCATTTCCTGAATGACTTAAAGATACTGAGAATCTTCTTATGTGCTTTTTTGCCATTCTTATATTTCTGGTGAACTGTCTGTTCAGATATTTTTGTCATTTCTTAAAGTGTTATTTTTTTCTCATTATTGAGCTTATATATTCTTGATACAATCCCTTTATCAGATATGTCCTTTTCAAATGTTTTATCTCAGTGTTGGAGTTGTATTTTCATTTTAAGTGTCTTTCTGACAACCAAAGTTTTTAATTTTGATGAAGCCCAACTTATAATTTTTAATTGAAGTATAGTTGATTTATAATATTATATTAGCTTCTGGTGTACAGCATAGTGATTCAGTATTTTGTTTTACAGTTCACACTCCATTAAAAGTTGTTATAAGATAATGGATAGAGTTCCCTGTGCTATGCAATATATCCTTGTTGCTTATCTATTTTATACATAGTTATTATCTCTTAATCCCATGCTCTTAACGTTCACCTCCCCCAATTCCCTCTCCCCACTGGTTACCACTAGTTTTCTTTCTATATCTATGAATCTTTGTTTTTCTATTTGCATTTGTTTGTATTATTTTTTGATTCCACATATAAGTGATATCATATAGTATTTGGTTTTCTCTGTCTGATTTATTTCACTGAAGATGACATTTTCTGAGTCCATTCATGTTGCTGCGAATGGCAGAATTTCATTCTTTATATATGTATCTCAAATCTTTTTTATCCATTCATCTACTGATGGACATTGGCTTGCTTCCATATCTTAGCAATTGTAAATAGTACTGATACAAACATTGGGATGCATATATCTTTTCGAATTAGTGTTTTCAGTTTTGTTTTTTTTTGATATGTACTCAGGAATGGAATTGCTGGGTCATATGGTAGTTATATTTTGTTTTTTGAGGAACCTCCATACTGATTTTCATAGTGGTTCCACCAAAAAGAGTACAAGGGTTCCCTCTTCTCCAGACCTTCATTAACACTTGGTATTTATAAACTTTTTGATGATAGCTATTCTGACAATTGTGAGGTAATATCTCATTTTTGTATGGATTTCCATTTCTATAATAATCAGTGATGTGGAGCATCTTTTCATATGCCTGTTAACCATCTATACGTCTTCTTTGGAAAATGTCTATTCAGGTCTTTTGTCCATTTTTGATTGGGTTATTTGTTTTTATGATATTAAGTTGTATGAGCTGTTTATATATTTTAGATATTAACCCCTTGTTGGACATATCAAATATTTTCTCCCATTCCATAGGTTGTCTTTTCATTTTGTTGATGGTTCCCTTTGCTGTGTAAAAACTTAATTTTAGTTAGATCCCCTTTATTTATTTTTGCTTTTATTTCTTTTGCCTTCAGAGACAGACTCCCCCCAAATTTCTACAATTTATGTCAAAGAATGTTCTGCCTTTGTTTCCTTCAAGGAGTTTTGTGGTATCGGGTCTTACATTTAGGTCTTTAATTTTGAGTTTATTTTTGTATCTGATAGAGGAAATGTTTTAATTTCATTCTTTTACATGTAGTTGTCCAGTTTTCCCGGCACCACTTGTTGAAGAGACTGTCTTTCCTCCATTATATATTCTTCCCGCCACTGTTGTAGATAAATTGACCATACATGTGTGGGTTTATTTCTGGGATTTCTATTCTGTTCCATTGATCTATGTGTCTTATTTTGTGTCCAGATCCATGCTGTGTCTTGGAGTGAGTAGAGCAGAGTGTTAACTCAGCTTGGGGTGGGGTGTGCAGGAAGGTATATGTGGGAAATCTGGCAACTACTAGAGCAGATCTCTCTCCACCCTGCCTTAGAGTAAGCCTGCATGCACAGGCTCCTTAGGAGTAGAGTCCAGTCTTCCCACAGCCCTTTTATTACTCTCAGTGGTCCTGCAATGAGACAAAAGGGCTTGTCTCTCCTGTGTAGGACTGAAGTGAGGTGTCCAATCTATAGCTTGACCTGCTCACTCCCCAGGGTGTGTTGGTGCAATCTCCCTTTTCTTCTGAGTCCCCTACCAGGGGTACACTTTTCAACCTAATTACTTTTCTTCCCATTCTACCTAGTTAAGTGTGCATATTTCTTTCAGCCTTGGTTACACAGGAGTCCTTCCATCAGTTTCCAGTTAGCTTTCAGTGAGACTTGTTCCAACATGTAGATATATTTTTAATGTGTTCGTGGGGTTAGGTAACTTCCACATCCTCTTATTTTGCCATCTTGATCTGTCAATCTATAAATCTTTTTAAGAGTTTTTTTATTTTATCTAAGAAATTTTTGCCTAATCCAAGGTCACAAGTTCTTCTCCTATGTTCTTCTAAAATATTATATAATTTTGATTTTTACTATATGTTTATTATATTTTTTTTGCTAGAGCTATTATAATAAAGTACCACAAATTGGTTGGCTTCAACAACAGAAATGAATTTTTTCACAGTTCTGGAGGCTGGAAGTCCAAAATCCAAGTGTTGGCACAGTTTGTTTCTTTTGAAAGCTGTGAGGGAATAATCTGTTCTATACCTGTTTTCTTGGCTTGTGGATGGCTTTCTCTAGGTATCCCTTCACATAGTTTTACATCTATGCCTGTCTATATGTCCAAATTCCCCCCTTTTGTATGGATATCAGCTATATTGGGTTAGAGCCCATCCTAATTACCTCATTTGAATTAGATTACTTCTACAGAGTCCCTATCTCCAAACAAGATCATGTTTTAAAGTACTAGGGGTTAGGACTTCTGAATTTTGGTGGGGGACACAATTCAACACCTAGTATTCAGCCTTCTGTCCCTGCCCCTCCCCCAACTAAATTCATGTTTCTCACAGGGTAAGCACATTCACTCGATCCCAACATCCTCAAAAGCCTTACCCCATTTCAGCATCAACTCTAACTCTAGTATCTAATCTAAATCTCATATAGATTGGCTATGAGTGAAACTCTGGGGATGATTTATCCTGATGAAAAATTCCTCTCCAACTGTCACCCTGTGAAACCAGACAACAAATTATCTGCCACAAAATACAGTGGTGAGACAGACATAGGATAGACATTCATATTCCAAAAGGGAGAAATCAGAAGGAAGAAAGGGCTCAGAAGGTACCAAACAAGTCAGTAACCTAATGAGAACAATTCAGTTAGATCTTAAGGCTTGAGATTAATCCTTTTTGGCTCTATGCTCTGTCCTCTGGGGTTACTGGGTGGCGACCCCACCCCTTGTCTCTGGACAGTGGCCCCAAACCCTCAACCTACACCTTCTTGGCATGGAGTAGCAGTGGCAGCCCCACCAGGCCCTGCATCTATGGCTGTGTCCTAAAAGTCTTTCTTCCTTTATTTAGTCCCATCTCTTTCTACTTTAATTCAGGCTGCAAATGTTAATCCAGGTATAAAATTCTCAAAAACTTTGTTAGCCCCTTGTACAATTCATGGGAGTACAAGCCATCAAACAAGAGGGTCCTCCAACTAGATTTTCTGAATAACCAAATCTGTTTTCCTTGCTTCTGTTGAGATGGTTGATTGGACCCATGAGTCATAGGTCCATACTCTTTAGTTGTCTAGCCTTACCCTTGGCTCTGTTCCCAGAGCACGTTATTTGGATTGGCTGAGACTTTTCCAGATCTTCAACTTCTGGTCCTTTTTTGCTTAATAATTCCTCCCTTTAAATTACCTCTTTCATTTGACTTTAGGTGCAAGCAGAAACCAGGCTGCTCCTTCAACACTCTGTTTAGAAATGTCAGCTTAAGACCCAATTTCATTGCTTACAAGTTCTACAGTGCATCCAACAGAACACAATTCAGACAAGTTCTCTGCTATGAAATAAAAATCTCCTGTCCTCCCATTTACAGTAACATCTTCTTCATTTCTATCTGCAGTCTCACCAGAAGCACCCTTAACATTTATATTTCTAGCAATTTTGTATTCATGACAATATATATTTTCTCTAAGATGATAGAAGCTTACTGTGTAGTTCTTTTTTTCTTTCTGAGCTCTCTCCAGAATTGCTGTTAGCATCCATGTTTCTACCAACAGTTCCTCCAAGGAAATTTAGGCTTTTTATAGCACACGTCTCAACATTCTTCCTGCCTCTACTCATGACCAAATTCCAAAGCTACTTCCACATTTTTATATGTTTGTTACAACAGAGCTCCACTTCATGATACTAAAATCTGTGTTAATTTGCTATGGCTTCCATAACAAAATACTACAGACTGGGTGGTTTCAACACCAGAGATTTATTGTCTCACAGTTCTGGAGGCTGGAGGCAAAAATCAAGTTGTAGGTAGAGTTTGTTCGTTCTCGGGGCTATGAGGGAAACATCTGTTCTGTGCCTTTCTCCTTGGCTTGTATATGACCATCTTCTGTGGCATTTGCTGTCTTCCCTCTATGCATGTTTCTGTGTCCAAATTTCCCCTTTTTGTACGGATGTTAATCATATTGGATTAGTACCTCAGAATACTACTGTATTTGGAGATAGCATTAATAAATAATTTATTAAGTTAAAATGAGGCAGTTAGTGTGAACCCTCATCCAATCTGATTGGTATCCTTATAAGAACAGGAAATTTGAATACAGAGACACCGGGGATATGTGCACATGGTGGCATGACCATTTGAGGACCCAGCAAGAAGGTGGCCATCTGCGAGCCAAGGAGAGAGGCTTCAGAAGAAACTGAACCTGCCAACACCTTGATCTTGGACTTCCAGCCTCCAGAACTGTGAGAAAATACATTTCTGTTGTGCAAGTACCAAGTCTGTAGTATTTTGTTATAGCAGCCCTAGGAAACTACTGCACCCACTCAGCTATCCCTATTTTTCATATCTTACATTATTATGGCACATTTGTTGAAATTAATGAACCAATATTGATAAATTATTATTAACTAAAGTACATACGTTATTCAGATCTCTTGAGGTTTCACTTAATATTCTTTTACTGTTCTGTGATCCCTCCAAGGGCACCACATTACATTAGTCACCATGTCTCCTTAGGCCCCCCTTTGCTGTGACAGTTTTTCAGACTCTCTTTGTTTTTGATAACTTTGACAGTTGTGAGGAGTACTGGTTAGGGATTTTGTAGAATACCTCTCAACTGGGATTTGTTTGATGTTTGTCTTATGACTAGTCTGAGGTTATGGGTTTTGAGAAGAAAAACAAGAGGCAAAATGTCATTCTAATCACATCAGTGTTGATGCTAACTTTGATCACTTGGATGAAGTATCATGCTTGTTGTGTTTCTGTACTGTAAAGTTACTCTTTTGTTCCCCTTTTCTATACTGTATCCTCTAAAAGGAAATAACTATGCCTGGTCACATTTATGGAATGGGGGATTAAATTCCACCACTTTGACGGAAGAATAGTTGCAAAAGTTAGTTAGACTTTCCATGGGAGAATTGTCTATTCTCCTCCATTTAATTGCTTATATAATTATTCATATCAATATGGAGTCATGGCTGTTTTTGGGGGGTTATAATCCAATACTGCCTTATTTATTAGGTTACTCAAATTTTTCTAGCTTTCGCTATTAGAAACTTTATTTGCTCCTATGTCCTTTGACAATGCCCCAAGATTGTGGGGGTTTTTGTTCATTGTTGTTGTTTTTTAAGCATTTTCTTACTCTGTGGAGCTACAAGATGCTGCAGGATCATTGTGTAATATTTCCTGCTCCAGTTGTAGATGCAATTATTTCTCCAAGAGCTCTGGTTCCTCTTATTAGAGAGTAGTGTTTCAAAATCAAGACCTGGGTGTTAGATGCTAGTAAATTTTTTAAATTTTGACTTAAGACTTTTTCTTTTTAATTATTAATAGGTGCTGCATTTTGACAAATGCTTTTTCCTGTGTATTTTGATACAATCATATGTTTTTGTTGTGTTTTTAATCTGTCAATATTGTGAATTACATTTATTTAGTTTAGGAAATTGATCCAACCTTACATTTCCAACACAACCTCCAGCTGGTCAGGATGTATTATCCTTTTTTTTTTTTTGTATTGCTGAAATTTATATGCCAATTTTTTGAATTTTTGCACCTAATATTTTTCCCCAAATTTCCTGTCTCCTTGTTCTTCAAACAACCTAGGTTTTGCTGTGAAGGGATTTGAAGATGTAATGAAGGTTACTAATCAGCTGAGTCTATAATAAGGAGATTATCCTGGATCATCTTCTTGAGCCCAGTGCAATTACACAAGTCCTTAAAAGCATATAATGAAGGCAGAAGTGTCATTCAGAAAGATGTAGAGAAAGAAGAAAGTGAAAGAAATGACTCAGAAGGAGAAGTCAGAGCTATGCCAAGATAGATTTGAAGCTCTGTTGCTTGTTTTGAGATGTAGGAGGCCATATGTGAGGAGTGAACAGAGGCCTTTGAGAGCGAAGGGCAACCACTGGCTGGTAGCCAGGCAAAAGTATGGGGAAGTCAATCTTATAGCTGCAAAAATTTGATTCAAATAAACTTGAATAATATTGGAATTTTTTCTTTCCCAGAGCCTTGAGTAAGAAATCCAGCTCTTCTGACATCTTTATTCTAGCCCAGTAATTCTCATGTCAGTCTTCTGACCTACAGAAAGTAAGATAATACATTCGTGTTGTTTTAAGCTTCTTAGTCTGTTCAAATTTTGTACAGCAGCAGTATAAAATGAATGCACTTTCGTTTTGAGTCATTTCTACTTTCTTCAAGTAGTTATTGTGCATTTAGTGGTATAATGAAGGTCAGAAAATAATTAAAAGAATGCTTCTATATATATATATAATTTTTTCAATTATGGAAAAGTTGAAGCAGTGACATACTTTATTAAATAAAGTAAAACTTATATATTGCTAAGCCTGGATCGTCTTCTGACAGATGAGGTAACTGAGGCCTAAAGAAATTCAGAGACTCAATTAAAGACAAATAAAATAATGGAAAAGCAAAATTTATAATACAAGGTCTTTCTCCCTGCATCTTAGTTGAGGACAAAAATAGTGCTCTTTTAGGCACTGTGTTCTTCAGGTGTTTATAAAAGGATGTAAGATAAAGATGCTCAGAATAACTTCACAGATGGGACTGAAGCAGGTACTAACTGATGGGTAACATTTATGTAGTTCAACAAAAAATATAAATTTATATACAGGAATGAGTCTGGTACATTATGGAAACTTGGGCAGTGAGTTAAGAATTGTAGAGGTCTGATGGGAAGAAATGGTGAAGAATATTGAAAATCAGAGGAGTGTGTAGTTCATATTGAAAGCTGTAAGGATTTCTGATAATAAATCATTTCTGATCATAAATACATTGATTATAAGTATTTTGTTACCTTGACAGTCAGATAGTAATATGAGGACTGACAAAAATAACATTTATGGAGATGTTATTTTATGCAAATTGTGTTTGAAATAGACAAATTTAAACCCTGTGTATAGAATTTTCATGGATACCTGAATTTTGATCTATTTTGCGCATGGTCTTGATGATTCTGTTGCCCTGTAGATACCACTAAGTCGTTTTCCTGGTTCTCAGTAAAGAGCTGAGAACCTTTGTAGAAACCCTTTCCTCCAGCACCTGGTGAAAAGTGTTTGTTGTCCTCTCAAACCAACTCCATTCATCAGTTATTTGGTGGTCTTTTGAGATTCACTGACTGTGGAAACCAAATTGTTAATACCTTTTAAAACCATCAATTTGGGTGTAGAACTGGTTTTTGTCAGTTTTTTAATTTAATTTTTAACGTTATTCTTTCTGAGAAATGTGAGCTTGAGTCCTTGAATGAATTAAGAAAGCCAAAGGTAACTCATCAAGGAAAGAAAAGGTAGGTAGTTTTGAGCTGTTTTTCAAAATAACTAGTAAGAAATGTTGGGTATGGGTATTTATGTTTAATGAATTGGTGACAGTGATACTATCTAACAGCATTATTAGTTGCTTACCCCATATATTTACATGCTTCTCAGGCGGTTAGATTGGACAGAGTAAATACGAATTTGAGAGATTATTTCTCTTCTGAAACTTTGTAACTGAGACAAATAAGAATATTAGATTACATTGTAGTTTTTTTTCTGTCGAGGTAAGGAAACTAAACTGATGTAAAAACCCATACTAATTTTTTAAATTGAAGCATAGTCAGTTTACAATGTGTCAATTTCTGGTGTACAGCATAGATTTGCAAATATTAACTAGTATATATAAAATAGATAAAAACAAGTTTCTTCTTTATAGCAGAGAGAACTATATTCAATATCTTGTAGTAACCTATAATGAAAAAAATATGAAAAGGTATATATGTATGTATATGTATGACTGAAACACACTAATTTTTGATTTGTGTTTAAAAAACACACAATAACTCCTATTTCCCACTAAGGTAATTTTAAAGGTTTCAGTGGCCAAGTCCATCAATATGCAGAAATACAGATATAATCCCTTGTGATTCATTGGTTCATTCTTACCTCTGTTTTTTCCCTTTGAACTAGGATGTTTTTTTGTGTGGAATAATTAGAAGTTGAGAGAGTTTGCTTGTCAGCTACTGGCAATAACAGAGCTTGGTTCCTATGATAAAAGTAAGATATTATTACCTGCTATGTGTTGGAACTGGAAGATAAACCTAGAAGCCATTTAATTCAACCCCATCCTATTTCAGATCAGGATACCCCAGCACATACATGGAATTGTGGCTTGCCCAAATTTACAGAGGGAATCAGTGGCAAAACTAGGACTAACATTCCAGTGGACTGACTGTCAGACAGATGCTTTTCTTCTATAGTATTCCATCTGTTATTGCTGGGAAAATGTTAGGAGTTTACTTTACCACATCCTAATTCTTGGATTAGTGATCACAAGACAGATTCCTTCCTTGTAGGAAAAGGCCAGTCAAATTCTCCCAGTGCATATTGTTTTCTGGATACTTCTCAAAAGTTCTTTGGCTCTTTTTGGCCTTTTTGGAAATAATTTACTATTAAGTGATCCATAAGCACCTGGAAGATTTAACACATAATTTGAATAGCCCAACTTATTCCTAAGAAAACTCTTTTTTCTCTGAAGGGAGAATAGAAAGCAACAAAGAAACTATTGAGAGAGCCTGCTATATTACCAGACACGATACTAGCCATGTCAGACCTTATGTTACCTCCACTAGTTTTAAAAGATAGGTATTACTTTACTCATTTTTCTTGGACTTAAACTCGTTTTTTAAAGTTTCACAATATTTACCATCAGAAAATTTATCTTTGTAACTGATTTTAATTTGTTGTTTTCCTAGCTAAACAGCTAGGTTTATGTATTGGGAGTTGAATGTATGTTAACATGAATAAGCAGTAGAATGTATTTTGTTATATCTTTCCAATTTGCAAGCTCTTTAATTCTGAATACAGATATTTTGTACTCATTTATCAGCTCAGTTCTAAGCTTTGTCCTTTCGGTAGTTTTCTGTTTTAAACAATCTATTGTTTATTTGTGGTTAAAAGAAAAGTCTCTGTCCCTTAGATGGAAGGCTTTCTGGGTCCTTTCCACTTCTCACCTCTTGTCAGTGCTAGTGTTCCTCTAATGCTCACCTTTCTCTTTCCTCTCCATCTGTGCGTCTCTTATCTCTTCTGCCTAACTACTGCCCTATTGCTTCTGTCGCCTTTCTCTTTCAGTACATATCTAATTCCTCTTTAAATTACCCTGTTACTATCTAGAAAACCTATTATAAATGCCTTCACTTAAGAATAAAATATTATCTTGTTTAGTATAAGTCATAGGCAATGACTTCCCAGTGGAGTATGCTCTAAGCTGCTCAGTGGGTAACTTCTTGGATTTGGGAAGATGAAACAAATTATCTCCAGTGTTTAGTTTTGTCTACTTGGGTAGAATCTCATCATTAATAGAAAAATGGTTTAATTATTGAGCTATCTGGATTCTAGTGTTTGCTGAGAATAAGTTACTATCATTGATGCCTTCTTACTAGATGGTGTGATCCCTTGATGCCTCTTATAAAATATAATATATAAGCATATATATCAATAATTCAGGACCCATGGCATAAATCAGTCACATGGTCTGTTCCAACAGATGGGGCAGGCAGGTCCTTATATTTTCATACTTAAGATCTAATTCATAAAACATTATTCAGCCTATTTCCACATAATCTTCATATACTCGTAAGGGAGAAGTGCAGAATATTCTTTTTGGTATAAACTAATGATGACCCATCTGACGAACTTATTAATGTACACATACAAATATTAAAAATGGGCTACTGTATTACACAGTTTAGTATTTTACTCAAAGACAAACTACAGCATAGTAATATAATTTTCTTAAAAAACTATTTTTTCAACTGAGAAACTTGATCTGTTGAAAAAAATATTGATTATTTTTTCCCCAGGCTCCTTGACCAAGTGACTATATGATCTAGATGGACAGGTGAATATTCATCACTATTGAACTATAACTATATTAAGATTCATTAACTTAACTGATACTTGATAGTTTTGAGGGAATCTTGAACTCTGTCTCTAGCAAACAATATTGTTAATGGGAAACAGAATTTATTTGTAGTACTCTAACTCAGACTTTTGAAAAACTATTCTGAAAATAATATTCACAAATAGAAAAAATAAGAAAAATATAATACTGAGACTAACACCTTGAGAAAAACACCTCTCTTGGATATAATACTTTAATGTTTACAAAAGTATTTGTCATATCTCTTATCTCATTGACACTTTGCAACAAATCTGCAGAGAAGACATTATCCCCATTTCATAGGTAAGGAAATTGAAGCTCAGAGTTTAACATTATTCTCTTGATTCTGTGTTCAGTATCCTTTCTACTACTTTCACACTGGAGTTTTTAGTTGAATAGCATTTCATTTCTTTTCTATTTGGCAGTGGATAGCAGGCCACTGCTATTTATGTCATAGCAGAGGACTTAGAAAGGATTGTGGAAACATGACTTAGAAAGGATTGTGGAAACATACTATGGTTAAAGGAAAATTCTACCAATCCTTTTGCCCAAAACATTTTGAGGGGAACACGGCTCACTTAGCATTGTTCATGAGCAAAAAGGCATTAATTCTTATCTTCTTTTAAGGTGATCTGCACCTAGGAGGGTAATCTCAGAAAGTTGTTTAGGATGCTCAAATCTAAAAAAAAGAAAAAAAATTTACAAGATTACTTTTATGTCATTCATACAAGTTCTCACCCAACATTTCGCAAGTCATAGCAAGGTTTCTTGAATGTGTCTGTTACTTAAAATTCTTTTTTTCCATGCAAAGCCTTTGGAAGAGGAACACAATGAAGAGGTCCACACAATGTTAGGTCACCTTGAAAGTCTCTAAAGCACTGCTTCAATGCCTGATGTCACCTTCTCTTATTAGTCCTTTCTGAAAAAGACCTTAAGGCAAACCAGAATAGGGGAATCTTTTTTCATCTGGACATATGACTATCAGAGTGTAGATTTGAGTTTCTTGAAAGAATTCAATTACTACATTTTTAATTTTCTTTTCTCCTTTTAAGTGATATTTCATGTCTTTCTGTAACAAAATTAGCAAATGCATGTCTTTTATGAGCAAACTATTCTCTCTTCATCTTACTTAATTCTCACTACAACACTGTGAATTGATATTGTTCCCCTGTTTACAAATGAAGAAATCGGGGTTCTGACAGGTAAAGTGACTTGGCCAAAGTAAAGTGTTAGAGCTGAAATTCGAAACCAGATTTACATACCTCTAGATCACCATGGTCTGGTGGTGGAAACTGGACTTCGTATTTCAAAGACCAATAATAATTATAACCTGTATATATATTTATTGACTTCCCAAGTGTAGGTAGATGTTTTATTTTCATAATCCATCTGAATCCTCACAGTAGTCTCACAAGTTGTAAAGTATAATTTTCTTTATTTTATAAGTGAGAACACTGAAACTTTGTATAAGATCATACCTCCAGGGAGCAGTTAAAGCAGTATTTGAATGTAAATCTCTTGCCTTCAGAACCTGTAATCTTTCCCCTATACTATGTTGACATTATAAAAGGACAGCAACCATTTAACTACCTATTTTAGCATAAGAAGGTTGTTTTCTATAAACACTGGTAACATTTGTGTCAACCTGCATATGGTACATGTTGAGTACACATAAAGTAGCTAAATGTTATTAGAAAAATGCCTTTTTTTAACCATAAAAAAACTCTAAGATATAAGTTAAAAAATATGATTTCTCAACAGAGAATAAGGATTTTTTTCAACTTAAAAAATCCAGTTTCAACAATGCATCCTGAAGCAGCCTGGTTTATTAAAACATTAGCTCATAATGAAAATTTTAGCATCGAATTCTGGTTCCACTATCATTTAGTTAAGTGAATGGGTCAAGATTTTAACTTCATTGTGTTTCAGTTTCCCTGTCTGCAAAGTGAGATAACTTCTTTCAATTCCTTTAGGATTATGGGAGAATTAATTGAGACAATGTATATTTAAAAAACTATCATTTTGTCAGATGCAGTTTATGAGCTCAATGGATTTTATTTTATTGGTTCAGTGCAAAATATACTGCTATATTTTGATTAACAAATCATGATTTTTGAATATGCAAAAAATGCAAGAAATATTAACTATTGTAGAGATATAAAATGGATAAATATGTTTTATACATTGCATAATATATATACTTGTTGAAATGATCTAAGCTTAAATTGGGCAACTTTGTAGATATTTTCTGGTAATTAAATAATATTATAAGTGTGAATATGTTTTATATAAACTTGAATCTATATGTAGATGTAAACTATTATTGATATTGATATTTTAAGTAGCCAGATACATATGTAGATGATAATATACAAATTTAAAAGGCAATATGTTGTTTCACACATAACTTTCTATGAAAATACGCTTGATATACTAAAGATGAATTTCCATCAGCTGGAAAATTATTTGCCAATGCTGAGAAAGAAATTTGATCATCAAATGTAACCAGAATCTTTAAAATATTTTTGAAAAAAAAAAAGAAAAGAAAATGAAATAGTCAAATACCTGTTTGAATAAGTCTTTTAGGAATCCTACCATATAAAAACTTAAAATATTTTTATGTAAAACTTTCCTTTTAAAAAGCCGTGTCTGTTTTATTTGAATATCTGTGGTTTAGATTTAGGTAACCGAGCTGTGTAATCTTTTATTTTCTATACACTAATCAAAGATTCCTGAAACCAGTAAAGAATCCCTAGGCAAATATTCTTGTGAATTTCTTTTACTGAAGTCAGCAAGCACAAGGGGGGAGGATATAGGAAAAATGGTTTTAATGTAGTGTCTTAAATATCTGTAAAATACATCAACCTATTTACCTCAAGATTATCTACCTCTAAGAAAAGAACTGTTTGGAAAATCGTCCTATGCTCTCTGTGGCGTTAACAATAAACTCTTAAAATTTCTTCAAGCCATAGATCCTGACTGACATTGCTATTAAATAAACCGTGGTCCTTAGGATTTGAGATGCTGCATAATACCCACCTATCATATTTTCCCCACTGAAGCTGTGCAAGTGAATTGCTGAATGAACAGAAAGATGCAGTATCAGTTGTGCTCATGCTGATAATACAATATTTTGCCTTAGTCATTGTACCATGAAATGCTACATTGCAATCACTCTGATAGTTTAATCACATTTAAAAAATGAAAATGCTTAGAGTTCTGCTAATGTAGGCATGCATTAAATACTTACAATACCAGCTCATTATAAACAAAGAAATTACAATTCAGTTGGAAGGTACATGTGAGGAGAAATTGTACTTTGTTAAGCCTCAAAGCAGCTGAAGTATAAAATATTCCAATTAAATGTCAGTCAAAAAGATAAAAAATGTTTTTCATTAGTCACACATTTTTATCACAATTTTAATAGTAAGAAATATTTTAAACTCTAATGAACTTATTTCAGTCTTTGATATATGTAGCTACTGAGCTTTCTAATGTCTAGCTTTTTACTGAGAAACATTGCAACAAAAGTAAAATATGTTTCTTTTTATTCACTGACTGCTTTACATAGGTTGTGGATTTTGATAGGGGAAACTTAGACATGATTGTTTGAAGAATAACTTTTTAAACATATTCTATCAAATATCCATAGAATTAAAGTGGTTGAATTTTGCTTTATTTAGATCTACAGTGATTGAAATGTTCCATCTCCCCTTTCCTTACTCTCCCCCCTACCCCCCCCCCCACCTTTGGCAATAAAGGTGAAATCATTCCAGTCAACTGTTAATTGTTCCTTTATGGTCGTAAATGTTATTTTCTTTATTTTTTAATTAAAAAATTTTTGAGGGAGAAGTAATTAGGTTAATTAATTTATTTATTTAAATTGAGGCATTGGGGATTGAACCCAGGACCTTGTGCATGCTAAGTGTGCACTCTACCACTGAGCTATGCCCACCCCCCATTTTCTTTATTTAATTTGATTTATTTTTTTAATTTTATTTTTTGTGGTCATAACTTTAAAAATGGAAAATCTAGTTACATTTAAAGTTATACATAGACAAAAGACATGAAATTGAATGACCTCTTCTCTTCAATCAGGTAACTGCTGAGACTGTCAGTGTGCTCAGTTCACTGTCACTATCAGAATTAGAGTCAGCTAACTATTTTGAAACATGGAGAAGAATTCTTCCTTCTCCATGGGCAACATGGACAGCAGCTTTCCCTAGCTTCCTCACCGTTAGTCTCATGAAAAAGACATCAGAGAAGAGAACCACTAAATGTTAGTGGTATGCTTTCTGTCTTTTACATGTTTCCCCCTACTAGAGCTTTTTACCTTGAAGGATGGAAAAAAAAAGAAAAAAATCCTCGATATTCCTCTGACGTATTGCTCTGTTTTTTCTTTGAAACTGGAATGCCAAACATATTGTAAATCCTCTGAGTCTCAAAAGTGTTTTCATCTGAGTCTTTTATCCTCGGGATGTTTAAATTTTGATTTGTTTCAGAGAACATTTAGAAAGTTCTTTTACTATTTTCTCCACTTTGCCTTCTGTTTGTGATTGAGACAGACTGAAAGGGTTGGGGTGGAGGACGGAGGAGTGGGAGCAGTGCAGGAGGGGAAGAAATGGCACTGAATAATCTTTTGACAAGCAAAGAAAATAAAAGAAAGGAGAGAAAGAGGATATCCTAATCTACCTCATGTTTTTCAAAGACAAGTAGATTTACACGGATCTCCAATTCTGGGTAGCTGTCAGTTTTCAATACAGAGAGTCCTTAATCTTTTTGATTGACATCCACTTTTTTAGAGTCTAGTGTGGCATAGGAACTATGGGTCTGTCTTTTAATAAAGTTGAAATGCTTAAGATCCGTTAAGTAGAGGCAGTTATATATGATGTTTCCTTTGACCTTTTTTTTTTCCCCTTCTAAAATCATTTGCTAATCTATTAATTTGGAAGCTCAAGCTTCTTGTTAGAGTCACTGATCTTTGTGGTGATCCTTTTCTTACAAAAATCCACACAGTGAAGTCTTTTGATAGATGATGAGAAGCTGTCACCTAGAAATCTCTTGTTGTTTTTTTTTTTTAAAGCATTACAAGATGTACTTATAGACAGCTTGCACCTGCTAAGAGAAGTGGCACATTGAGACAATTATTAGAATAATTCAAAAAAATAAAACACAATATCCTAAAGTTTCAGGATGACAATCTGTAAGTTTTTGACAAATTTAATTTGGGAAGACATGAATTATTTGAACATATGATTGATTACATTAACTAATGTAACTCTTCCCCACATCTCAAATAATGGTCCATAATGTATGTATAAGCCTATCTAAATTATTACTATAGTTTTGAGAATCACGTAATTCATGGAACTAAAAAAGTAGCCTTTTTGGTTCTGGCATTTTAATAATTAAGGAGCAGCGTAAAAATAATTGAACTTTGGAGTTAGATAAAGCTTGTTTCAAAGACCTGCCTTCTTACTTAATGCACTATATAATCTGACCCAAGCTAATCAGTATCTCCCTCTTTCACTTTCCTCATCTGTATTATTGGCATAACAGTCCTTGCATTTTATAGAGTTATTTTGAAGATTAAATGAGATAATGTGCGAAAAGTTCCTAAATGATGCTTGAGATATAGTGGTGGGTGTTCATAATAGTTCTTTTGTTTTCCTTTTTACACTGGCATTGTCCAATGCTGAGCTACAAAGCAGCAATAAAACTGTTCTATTTCATGGAAAATGTACATTCAAAATTAAAATCAAGAAGTCCCTTTTCTACTTATAGACTTATAGTGACTTTAATGATGATTTCCCTTTGAAGACCATTTCATATGAAAATCTTGGGTTTTGAGCTTCTTGTACATTTTTTGAGAATATATCATGGATATTGGGGGGAGGATATAGCTCAGTGGTAGAGCGCTTGCTTAGTATGCATGAGGTCCTGGGTTCAATCCCCAGTACCTCTGTTAAGAATAGACAGACAATAAATAAACCTAATTACCTCCCCCAATAAAAATAAAATTAAAAATATATATATCTTGGCTATCATATGATAGTGGCACTTACAGATGAAGAAAACCTGTTTGCAACTATTATTGTAATGCCAACTAACAACGTGTGAATCTGTTTTACTAAACTTTGCTAAACACCAAAGTAATGCAGAGCTATTAAAGTCTCAAGAAGAAAGCCAATTCATTTCAGTCATGATATCACCTAAAACTGAAGTATTATATAAAAGCTAAACAATGCCAAATGGATTTGACTGAGATCAAAAGCCAAACCTATTTCTTTTCTTTCATCTTCAGTGTTCCATTTCCTGGGAGTATGACCTTAGTCAAACATCTATTAAAGTTAGCTTTTGATCTCAACCCCCTTTTTGAGTAAAAAAAAAAGTCAATCTTTAAATTTTTCTTCAGAGACAATCGCTCTATTGTGTTTTAATGTTCCAGTAGTGTGTGAGTAAATAGGATTCTCTGATATATGTGATAGAAGACTGGTTAAATGGGACAATCATTTTTGTGTTAGAGACAAGAATCAAAAGGAAGCATTCTTCAGAAGCTATTAACTGGAAAAAAATCCCCCCAGGTCACTGGAAACACGTTAACTGGTCAGTCTGCTGCCTTTTTAGGTCCTTTGATGAAAACGCCTTGTAATTTGATAACAGGTAGCTGCTCATTTGTAATGTAATTTTCTCCTCACTAGTCATAGCTACTCCATGACTAATCAGGGGAAAACACTTTTTTTCTCCAGAGGTTTTTGTTTTAAACAAAAACTTCATTTAAAAATGTCTTAAAACCACTAGGAAGAATTATGCATTTTTCATTCTTCCTGTCATTTATTAAGTAAACCATAGGGGAATTTTCATTATATATTAAAAACAAAAGAGACATGACAACACATGGTGATTGGTTGAATTAAAAGAAAAAAGTGGTGTTTGAAGTCAGTTGTATGAATGTATATGTGAGGGCTGTTTACGCATATGTATGACTAAATTTTGAGTATTGAAGATCTTTATATCGCCTTTTCTTAGCCTCTTTCTATAGAATGGTAAATTCATTAGACAAAGATTTACCAAGTACTGCTGACTGCAACACAATATTCTAAACCCAGCTGTGTACAAAATGGAATAAGACATGGTGCCCCACAGCAACCTTCACAACCTTCATTTTAGGTGGGAAAATGAGGTCTACTCATAGATATAGTCAAAATAAGGCAGAAAGTGACAAATAGGTTCGTATAAATATGTCTATGTAAAGTACCATGGAAACGTTCAAAGAAGAGAATTATTTCCAGTTGCAAGAATTAAAGAGAGCTTTCTGGAATTGATGGCATTTAAATTGTGCTTTAAAGGTTGTTTAGGCTGCAGTTGTCAAGGCGGGAACAAAAGCATTCCCGGCCAGAGAGACAGTCTACAGGGGCATGAAGATAAGCCAGTACTGAGTTTGTATGATAACATTATTCAATCTGGTTAGAGCATGGGGTATATGATGGAAAAAAAAAATAGATGCTTTACCTGTAGAGGTGGGTGGGGGAAGATTGTGGGAGAGTGTAAATACTGGATTAAGAGTTCTGAATTTTATTCTATACGCAGTGGTGGATGACTGAACATTTTTGTGCAGGTGAGGAATGTGAAAATGCTGCAGTTTGAGAAAATATCACTGATAAATAAGAGAGTATGAGATCGACTGGAGAGGGGAAAGAATTAGAAGCTGGGACATCACTTAGGAAGTTCTTTAAGTAGTCTAGCTGAGAAGGAGTGTAGACCTATTAAAAAGTGATTGTGCAATTCTTAGTTCATTTTATAGAATCAAGCTATCCCTTATAGATTAATAATGGATGAATTTGAAGTTTAAAATCTGCTTTAGGAAATTAATGCTGTGTTTGAAATGACTGGTAGCAGGAATTCAAACTAAAAGTAAAATGCAGTTTAACTGTAAAATCTGATTATTTCACGTGGAGCTTTCCAAACTTCCTATGCTCTCAATTCAGTTGCAGCCAGCCAGAGGAAAGTTTTTATTTTTAATGTCAATCTTCCCAAGATACATGGCAATTGTTAAAAAAATAGCACATATAACTAAACTAAGACTCTGTTCCTTAAAAAAAAAGAAAGTAATAACTTGTTAAAAAGAAGTTTAATTTGACAGAGTTGAAGAGGCTTTATTACTAAGATCACTACCAGGAGGAATGGTGGTAGAGATAATCTTGAAATGATACCTTTAACTTGCGAAAGCCCATGATTTATGCCAATCAGTTTGTTTAGCTCACTACAGTCTTAATGGAAGTCTTCCAACAATATCAAGGATGTGGGAGGATAACAAAGGAAAAGGAACAAATTCATTGAAATGAAAGAGAATAAATAGAACATAGTTCGGTGAACTGGAATCTGGGATGATATTTCTGTTTGCATTTATTGGTTCTGCACGTACTCTCTTATTCACAGGGACAAAAGCCAAGGAAATTCACAAGCCAGAAAAGATGGAATTACTTGTCTCATCATTAAGATGGTGTAATGTTCCTGACATTTTACTGGGCCATTCCATCCTCATCTATCTCCCAGCTGTGTGTGTGTGTTTATCTCTAGCTATAGCAGTTTTGAGGTCAGACATATTATTACCAAAATCTTTGGAATTCTGATTGAAAAAAAGGTTAGGAAAGAGATAAATTTCTTTATGGCTTCTGTTTCATTTGATCCATTTGAGTTAGTGTGCCCCTTGAGCCACCTCAAGCTATTGGCTGAAGTAGAAAAAATGGTTTGTATCTCTTTCTGAATTTACTGTTAATAGGACTGTGACAAAATTCAGGAAAACAGAAAGAATGTGCTACATTATAAATCATTCATTAGCCCCTAGCTCCATGCAGAACCATTTTTATTGTGTGTGCATGCTTGTGTGTGTGTATGTGTGCATCTTTCCTCCATTAATGATCTGGCCGAATTATTTAATTTCAAATTATTTTTCTATCACACAAGCATTAACTTGTATATACCAGCTAATGATGCTTTTGAGCACGATGGATAGGAGTCAGAATTCTCTTTTGTAAACTATTTGTTCTATAGGGCCATAATGAAGTGCTGGATGCCTGTAGTTCAAACATGTCTTCTTAGTGTCTTAACTGAGGATAATATTCCCCACAGCAATTTTAGGAGAAAACCATGCCCGTTGGCTATGTTTTTACTGTTGGATAGCAATACCTCATAATTCCCGAAACCCTGCCCATCCTGTCTATGATACGGCTCTCAGACGAAAGGCAGCTCTATTTAAAGTAAAACTTCATATGCTGTAAAAGAATTCTTGGCCATGTCAACACCCTGACAGACAGGTTCTTCTGGTCTTAGAAATTTCGAGAGTGTAGTTTTGATATGGAAATAACAATACCAAAATCTTTTGTTGTATTTGATTACTAAAAATGTAACAGACTGGTGTGTTTCAAAAGTGACAAAGGCCTTGAGTTATCACTGTACATTTTATGACACAAAGTTACTTAACCTTAGAAAAATAATGTTGCCAGATACCTTGTGTCCATTGAAGATTCAAGAATAAGAGCCAGGTTCTCATGGTATCTATTTACTCTCCCTTGTAACTCATATAACAAATGTCCATGCTGTTGTTTGTTATTTCAGGGAGCTTCAAGTAATTAAACACTCTGACAGCTAACAGCTAATAGTTATCAATATTTATATTTCATATATGTAGCAACATATGCATATACTTGAATATTATTATTATCAGAGTGGGAATAATTTAGACTTTCTCCCTTCTCCATATTTTTCCAGAGGTTTAGAATTAATCTCTTAAAAGTTTTAGATTTAAAAGGGTTACCATTTGCATTTTTTATTGAAGTATAGTCAGTTTACAATGTTGTGTTAATTTCTGGTGGACAGTATGTTTCAGTGTATATATATATTCCTTTTCATATTCTTGTTAATTATGGCCTATTACAAGGTATTGAATATAGTTCCCTGTGCTATACAGTGGGACCATGCTATTTAACTCTATTATATATAGTAGTTAGTATCTGCAAATTTTGAACTCCCAATTTATTCCTCCACTCCCCCTTTCCCCTCTGGTAACCACAAGTTTGCTTTCTATGTCTGTGGGTCTGCTTCTGTTTCTCTTTTGTAAATAAGTTCATTCGTCTCATTTTTTTTTTTAGATTCCACATATAAGTGATATCATATGGTATTTTTCTTTCTCTTTCTGGCTTACTTCAATTA
The DNA here is from genome assembly GCF_009834535.1 of Camelus ferus. NCBI lineage: Eukaryota > Metazoa > Chordata > Mammalia > Artiodactyla > Camelidae > Camelus > Camelus ferus. The sequence goes on from NC_045732.1 coordinate 55,937,538, forward strand.
GACTGACAATCTCCAGTTCCATCTATGTTGTTGCAAATGGCATTATTCACATTTATTTAAATATTAGGCACATGAGAAGCCCTCTGATGGCTATTCATTCATTCATACATTTATATCAATATATTTATATTCTATTCATACATTTTTATCAATCTATTCATACATTTATATCAATACACATATGGCTAACTTCATGTGCTTTTTAATTTGAGAATAAGACTAATTCTATTGCAATTATTTTCACATAGTTATGTTCAATACAACATATTGCTTTGCCTTCTAAAACAGATGCTTGGCATATATCGCTTCAGTAAGCATAAGCATAAGCATAAGCTGATGATAAAGGATGTCACCGTCAGACGGTGAAAAAGTAAAACAAACACAGAACTATTGGCAGTGTCAGTGCTTGAGTGAACCATCTCTCTGCCCACTTCTCATGTTTGTTGTTATATCTTGGCAGGAAGGTCAGGCAGAATGTGATTGTGGAGAGAATTCAAAATAGACCTACTACTAGAGAACCAGGCACGATTCCTAGTGTTGGGCATGTAAAGTAGCACTTTTACTTCCTCCAGGCAGTGTCCCTTCACAACACCCACTTAGTTATTCTGCAGTCATTCACTGGGCACCACCGAGTACCCACTACTGTGTCAGCCACCAAGGAAATGTCAAAGTTAAGAATAATACATAGTTTCTTCCAGTAAGGAGCTGGCAGGCTAGGTAAGGGAGATATGATTAACTTACAAGGTTTGCAAATTATAACCACTATGTATACTATACAAATAGATAAAAAACAAATTTCTTCTGTATAGCACAGGGAACTATACTCAATATCTTGTAATAACCTATAATGAAAAAGAATGTGAAAATATGAATATATGTATGTATATGCATGACTGGGACATTATGCCATACACCAGAAATGGACACATTGTAACTGACTATACTTCAATAAAAATAAATAAAATTATAACATGACAAGTCAATTAATAGGTTATCTTGGAAGTAGTTATTCCATGTAGACTCATTCAAGGTTAACAGGGGATTGAACCTCATATTTTTAAAGACAGTATTTTTAGAGCAGTTTTAGGTTGACAATAAAGTTGAGAGGAAGGTTCAGAGATTCCTTATATACTCCCTACATCCACAAATGCATAGTCTCCCCCATTATCAATATCACTCAGTAGAATGGTAGATTTGTTACCAAAGATAAACCAAAATTGATGCATTGTTATAACCTGAAGTCCATAGTTTACCTTAGAGTTCACTCTTGGTGTTGTACATTCTGTGAATTTGGACAAATGTACAATGACATAGATCCAACATTATGATATCACACAGTATTTTCACTGCCCTAAAAAATGCCATGCTTTGCCTATTTGTCCACCCCTCTCCCTATCCCTTGTAACCACTGATTTCTTTAATTGTTTCAATATTTTTGCCTTTTCCAGAATGTCATACAGTTGAAATCACACAGTATGTAGCCTTCTCAGATTGGTTTCATTCTAGCAATCTGCATTTAATATTACTTCTTGTGTTTTCACAACTTGCTAACTCATTAATTTTTAGCATCAGAAAATATTCTGTTGCTTGGATGTACCACATTTTATTTACCCATTTACGTACTAAAGGACATCTTGGCTGCTTCCATGAACCTTATTTTAACAAGAATATTGATTCTAAGACAGGGTCAAGTGACTCAGATAAGCTATAGATAAATCCAATTTTAATATCCAGACCTTCTAATTCCTCATGCAGTATTTTTTCATTGAAGTAGTCAGTTTACAATGTTCTGTCAATTTCTGGTCCACAGCATAATAGTTCAGTCATACATATACATACATATATTTGTTTTCATATTCTTTCTCATTATAGGTTACTCCAAGATATTGAATCTAGTTCCCTGTGCTATATAGTAGAAACTTGTTTATCTATTTTATATATAGTAATTAGTATCTTCATGCAGTATTTTGACATCATCATTTGGGCCAGACAAGCACTCTCCTTGCAATTTTCTCAAGTAATTCTTGATGTTATGTATTACACCTTGATTATTTGACCAATCAACACTTCTAGATGTTTTGCTGGATTTTGGGGGGGTTACATTTAAGTTATATATAAATATTAGGATGTGAAATATCATAATGTTGAATAAACACAAAAAAGAAGCATTGTCGTACCTATCTGGGGCAATAAAGCATGGCACTGTTTGAGAACTACTATCTAGAAGAGTGGGGAATTTATTGCATAGTTGATTCTCTGGCACTTATAGCATATACAAGGGGGAAACCAGCTACTTACAAGCCATGAGTGGCAGGGATCTTCAGGAAGCTGATTATCTTTCTGGAAGGTGGTTTGTTATCGATGTTTGATGTTATTCTAGTATCAGTTTAATAGCTTTTAATAAACACAAAATACATTAGAATTTTCATTAACTGCTACACAGAAGTTAGCACTGCTGCTTGATTTTAGACCAAAATAGATTTTTACTTTGAGGCTAAGTTCCCATTTATTCTATTGCTAAAGGAACATAGGAAGTTTTCTTCCTGAATTTGACTTCCTAAACAAAAATATTTTATTTTATCTAATTTTGAAATGTGTTGCTGGTATTCCACATCAGAAAACGTGGCTTTCTAAAAAGCAACAAGATAGAAGTCTATAGCTGCAGCAAACAGAACAAACCATGTCGAGAAAATGAAATTCCACAAAAATTACCACTTTTTTATATGAATGTTCTCAGTGAGAAGTCTTAAAGTGTGTCCTCCTAAACATCTTATGATTTCCTGAAATGCATATATCAAAAGTACTTTTAGTAAATTGAATTTCCCCTTCAATCTGGAAGTTCTTTTAAAGCAAACTTGATTTTTGTTATAAATTTGGACTTGTAGGTTTGTTTCTCTTTCTCTCCTACTAATTCTGTTAGGGCTAATCCCTGTCATATCTGTTTGTTGATAATACCTGCTGCAGAGCGGGACCAAATCATCCAAATGTAGGTTTCGCTTCAATTGCTTACTGTTATTGTTGGTTTGCAAATCAAAATTGAATTGAGTTAATGGGTCAGTAGTTTTTCTCAGCTTTCTTCTAAGAATGTGACTTTTTTCTGAGGCTGTCTGTTTCTATAAATTAGTTATAGTTCAGGTGCTACATATTTTATTGTGTATATTCTGTTGGCACCATTTTTTCAGTCAAGCACATTTCAAAATATAAATTAATTTTGTATAACATGTTTGAACTGAAACTTAAGTAGTTTCTTTGAGCAACTATGGAAGAAAAATAGTCACAAATTTGGCAGTATGCCAGAGTTAACAATCTTTTTCTTCTTTTATATCTTTGTTATCAGTTTTTCATTTATAAGCGATCACTGATTTGACCAAATGTTTTCCTTTGTTGTGACAAAATATACATAGCATAAAATTTACAATTTTAACAGTTTTTTGGAATACATTTCAGCGGCATTAAGTACATTCACAGTGTTGTGTAACCACCACCCAAAATACGGAATGCTCCACAAATTTACATTTTATTCTTATGCAGGACTGATGGTAATTTTCTCTGTTTTGTTCTAATTTTAGCACATGAGCTACTGAAGCTAAGACACAGATATGTTTTTTAAAGTGTTAAGAATCTCTTTCAGACTCAGAATAGAAAAACTAAAATAAGTTGACTAGTGAAATAGTATTCAAAATCATTTTGGTATGTGAACTGTTAGCTTTTAATATTTCTCTGGCTTATTGAATTTGATAGGTATCTGAGAGACCCTATTTCATAGACTAGTAGATAGGTTTCTTATCTGTTGGGGTGATCTATTTGAAGCAATCTGGCACTTGAGGATGGAAGGACTATAGAAGGAAGTGGCTGCAACTGTTCTCAGGTTCCTGCATTCCTGGGCTAACTGGTTATGGGAACAGCTACTCTTGTCCTAAATGTCAGAAATGTGAGGTGTTTTGTCACCCTTAATCTATATCTAATGTACACTCTCTCCTAGATTTGTAATATGATTTGCTCAGTATGCCATTGCTGGCTTAAAAATGAGACCAATGGGAGGCCAAGGATGCAAGACATTAAAAATGATCTTGACATGTCTATTCTCTAACACTTTATAAAAATGCTCAAATAATGTACCTAGGGAGGTGTATAAACTACCAGAAGTTGTATATTTATTTTTAACAGTATTTATTGAGTTATAATCATTTTACAATGTTGTGTCAAATTACACTGTAGAGCACAATTTTTCAGTTGTGACAATCATTGTCACACTTTTTTCTCTGTGAGCTACCATAAGATCTTGTGTATATTTTCCTCTGCTATATAGTATAATTTTGTTTATCTATACTACAGTTTTGAAATCCCATCTATCCTTTCCCACCCTCCGCCACCTTGGCAACCACAAGTGTGTATTCTATGTCTATGAGTCTGTTTCTATTTTGTATTTATGCTTTATTTGTTTGTTTTTGTTTTTTTTAGATTCCACATATGAGCGATCTCATATGGTATTTTTCTTTCTCTTTATGGCTTTCTTCACTTAGAATGGCATTCTCCAGGAGCATCCATGTCGCTGCAAATGACGTTATGCTGTCAGTTTTTAATGGCTGAATAGTATTCCATTGTATAAATATACCACCTCGTCTTTATCCAGTCATTCGCTGATGCACATTTAGGCTGTTTCCATGTCTTGGCTTTTGTAAATAGTGCTGCTATGAACACTGGGGTGCAGGTATCTTTCTGAAGTAGGCTTCCTTCTGGATATATGCCCAGGAGTGGGATTCCTGGATCATATGTTAAGTCTATTCCTAGTCTTTTGAGGAATCTCCATACTGTTTTCCACAGTGGCTGCACCAAACTGCATTCCCACCAGCAGTGTTGGAGGGTTCCCTTTTCTCCACACCCTCTCCAGCATTTGTCATTTGTGGATTTTTGAATGATGGACATTCTGACTGGTGTGAGGTGATATACCTCATTGTAGTTTTGATTTGCATTTCTCTGATAATTAGTGATACTGAAATTTTTTCATGTGCCTATTGATCGTTTGTATGTCTTCCTTGGAGAATTGCTTGTTTAGGTCTTTTGCCCATTTTTGGATTGGGTTTTTTTTTTTTTTCTTATTAAGTCGTATGAGCTGCTTATATATTCTGGAGATCAAGCCTTTGTTGGTTTCATTTGCAAAGATTTTCTCCCATTCCGTAGGTTGTCTTTTTGTTTTAGTTATGGTTTCCTTTGCTGTGCAGAAGCTTGTAAGTTTCATTAGGTCCCATTTCTTTATTCTTGCTTTTATTTCTATTGCTTGAGTAGACTGTTCTAGGAGAACATTTTTGAGATGTGTGTCAGATAATGTTTTGCCTACATTTTCTTCTAGGAGGTTTATTGTATCTTGTCTTATGTTTAAATCTTTGATCCATTTTGAGTTTATTTTTGTGTATGGTGTAAGGGAGTGTTCTAGCTTCATTGATTTACATGCTGCTGTCCAGTTTTCCCAACACTATTTGCTGAAGAGACTGTCTTTATTCCATTGTATATTCTTGCCTCCTTTGTCAAAGATGAGTTGACCAAAAGTTTGTGGGTTGATTTCTGGGCTCTCTCTTGTGTTCCATTGGTCTATATGTCTGTTTTTGTACCAATATCATGCTGTCTTGATGATTGTAGCTCTATAGTATTGTCTGAAGTCTGGGAGAGTTATTCCTCCAGCCTCTTTCTTTCTCTTCAGTAATGCTTTGGCAATTCTAGGTCTTTTGTGGTTCCATACAAATTTTATTATGATTTGTTCTAGTTCTGTGAAATATGTACTGGGTAATTTAATAAGGATTGCATTAAATCTGTAGATTGCCTTAGTCAGTGTGACCATTTTAACAATATTGATTCTTCCAATCCAAGAGCATGAGATATCTTTCCATTTTTTAAAGTCTTCTTTAATTTCCTTCATCAATGGTTTATAGTTTTCTGTATATAATTCTTTCACCATCCTTGGTTAGATTTATTCCTAGGTATTTTATTACTCTGAGTGCTATTTTAAAGGGGATTGTTTCTTTACTTTCTTTTTCTGTTGATTCATCATTAGTGTAAGGAAATGCAACTGATTTTGAATGTTAATCTTGTAACCTGCTACCTTGCTGAATTCTTTGATCCGCTCTAGTAGTTTTTGTGTGGATCTTTTAGGGTTTTCTATACATATAGTAACATGTCATCAGCATATACTGACACTTGGACCTCTTCTTTTCCAATTTGGATCCCTTTTATTTCTCTTTCTTGCCTGATTGCTGTGGCTAGGACTTCCAAGACTGTGTTGAATAGG